>NC_137163.1:48672218-49036890 GCF_951394435.1 Stenella coeruleoalba
ACATAAACAAATCAAGTGTACCCTCTAGGTACCCTCAGTTAGGTTGGTAGAACCTGAAGGGGGCTCTCTAGTGATGTTTCCAGTTCCCAGTAGGGATGTCCTGGTGATGGTCCAGAAGTAATATGGGTTAATGGAAAGATTCCTCATGCTGCTACCACCCAGACACATGACCTTGAACAAATCACTTGATCTCTTTCTGCTTTAACTAATGGTAACAATTATTGAATGGTAATACTTATTGAATACTTATTTTGATCCAGTCTTTGGTTATCTTCTCTACTTGATTGAGCTCACTTAATCATGGCAACAATCCTGTAAGTTTTCCTTCCTACCTTTTTTTTCCAGATGGAAAAGAGAGGGTTAGCTAAATAAAATATGACTTGTTCAACACACAGATTCTAAGGGAAAGACAAAGAATGAGAGGCTACATCTCCTCAATCCCCGAGTCTGTGCTCCCAAGCATTTTCTTATGTGACTTCATCTGTATAACCTACTTAGCTGTGCTTTTGTAAAGCTCAGTGAGATAATATATGCTCAACTTGGTGTCACAAACCCTAGTTACCTATCTTAGCAAGAAGACATGAAGGTTATTCAGTTTAGCCCACAAAGTTCTGGCAAGGGGCTTTCTAACTACCATCCTCCTACCTGTCCTAGGGGCTCCTCTTTGGGTTTATGGATGTTCTGGGGTGTTGGATTTGGATATGTTCTAGGAGCCATGTAAAGTCATCATTCCTGGTGGTCAGACAAATCCCTTCCTACACCTAAATAATACATTTAGTGTGGTCTTTGGCTGGGTATATTCACCTGCTTTGTTTCAAGCCAAAAATGTTATTCCTCCTCAGATTCCCAGGTCTCATCTGATCATTAAAGTGACTTACTCCTCCTCTCTGATTCCCTCACTAGACCTTCTTTTTTCATCACATGAATCCTCATCCCCATCAAAATGTGCTATTTTCATTTGCTTTGATGGTCAGTTAAACTCAGAGTTAGAATTAATATCAAACAGAAAATGTTTTATTTCTTTGAAATAAAGAATAGCTCAAAATTCAAATACTCTTAGGAAGTGTGGGGAAATATATGCATTCTATCTTTCTAATGCATCACAGAAAAGAAAGATGAGTAAAACAGTTGTTTCTATAATAAAGCAGGTTGAATTCTTATACCCTGTCACATACGTGAATGTTTCAAAAACTGAAAAGTGATCCAGAAATGTAAAAACAATTAATTGTCCCCAAGACTTGTTGAATGCTACTGAAGTACTCTGATTTAGTGATATTTTCTAAATTTCTTCATCCAAGCGAATCACAGGGATTGTTAGGCAAGTAATGGGCACACACACCTAGTGATTAATTAGAAGAATCCTTAATAATAATGCATACTTTTGCAGGTGAGTATATTGGTTAAGAAGTGTACAACACAGGATAATACTCAATGGTATACCCAAAATTTATACTTATTAACTCTTTATCAACTTATTTAGAAACTGATTAGTACAATGGCACTAATAGCATTAGACTGTTTCACTGGATTTTTTGAGTGAGGATGAAGTATTTCTTTAAAAGAAAAATGTTTAACTGAAAATACATTGAAAACAAAATATCATTTTTGCCACAGATGTTAAAAATGGAATAATCAAATATAAAATGAAATAAATATTCATGAGCCATGATTCATCTCCCTCACTAGATAGGAAACTGATATGTCTCTATGGGAACAGTAAAACTGCCGTTCAGGAATGAGCACTTCTGTGTGTATGTGTTTTCATGAGCATATAATTTCAGAAGCATATGATCAGGAATAAGAAAGAAACTGAAATGAGCTGCCTGTAGGATCAAATGAGGTAAAGGAAAACAATGAAACAAAGGAAATATCTAAGAAGAAAGATGAAGAAATAAGTGGGAGGTGGTCAAGACATCGTGTATTTAAACAAGAAGAAAGAGAAATTCATGAAGTGTAGGGGTTTCAATTCTCCATTATGAACAATGGAGTTTCTCTCTCAAGTCTGTGAGGTAGAGAAAGAAGGTACAAGAATGGTGGTTGAATTACTCAGGGCCACATAACTAACAGCAGAGGTTCAGCTTTGTCCCATGATATTGGAGAATAATTTCATGGCCATAGCATTGCTGGTTTGGTTCAAGAGAGAAGTAAAGGGGTGAAACAATTGGATTTGGTAGGGTTGGTTTGGCCACCTAGACTATAGGTAACCGGGTGGAGGCAAAGAAGCATTTTTCGTACTTCCAATCTCTGAGGTACTATTGGGTAAATGAGGGTTTTGTAGGCTTTGGAATCATAAGGCAATGTAGCAGCACTCTCTACATCTTCCATGGAAGAGTCCAGAAAAGTTTATACAGTAGGGACTCTGACAGCTGAGAGAAGGCAGCCAGTAGGGAAGAGGAAGAATAGACTCCTATTCTGTAACCATCTCTCCAGCAAACATCTTCAGATTTGAAGAAATTCTCAGGTCCTTTCATTGGGAGAATCCTCCACTAGAAGGATAAGGAATTCAAGAGGAAGATCCAGATTTTCTGGGACTCCAGTCTCTGATGATCTTTTTGTTGCCACTGATGGTCCTAAAAGAATTGGCAGGAGGCTTTGCTGTAGAGGTGCTGATTCCAACCTTAGTGCCTTGTTTCTTTTCCCTTACATTACTAGCAAAGTAAAGAGCATAGCGCCAAGGCATATTGGTGTCAAAAATCCTGGATAGTTTAGATATTTCTGCCTTCTTTAAAAAAAAAAAAAGGAAACAATTGCATGAATATGATTTCCTGAATGGTTTGCTAGTCTTTTATTGGGCAAATTTAAAATTTATTGAATTATTGCCTCTGTATTACTTAAAATATAAAATACTGCTGGAAAGTTTATAATAAAGTACTACTCAGAAATGTATGTATTCACTTCAGCACCATCAAACTCCATTGTTCTTGGTGTCTCCAGTCTAGAGGCTCTAAGGACTAAACATCTGGTCTCCTGAGGAAGTTACAAAGTGGTATTAATCTGGCTGTGCAAGATAAGAAGGGGGGTGAATAGGAAGAATGGCTTCTGATTACTCCATATGCAGATCTTTCAACTAATTTCCAGCTCCATTCCTCACGAGGGCCAACCAATATGCCAAGCGTCTCAAGTTCCAAATCTCCAGTGATCTACAGAAAAGCCTGCTTTTCAGCTTTGTCTCCAACTGTAAGTTCCTAGGTTTCAAATTCTTTTTACTGATAAGTCAATTGCCACCTCACTATTTGCTTTTCACATGTTAACATTTGTTGACGTTTTCCAGTTACTCTCATTTCCACTCATTATTCCTTTGCTCTTAGGATTTATAACCTTTTTAAAAAAGCAGTATTGATATTTTAATATGTATTATTTCCATTAGGAGCGGAGATAAACACAATTCAGCGTCTGACTGGAAACCTTAACTGATGTTTTACACGCTGTAATATGGAGGATTAAATGAGAAAAGCTGAGACAAATATTTAGAAAACTTTTTGCTGGATTATTTTTGTCTCTGAATCCCTCTGAATTGTGTAGCAGGCAGCACTCATCTCTCACTTTTCCATTACCAGTCATCTTTAGTCCTTGAACTCTGTGGCCAATCTTTTTTTCTCAGTTAGGGAAATATCAGGAACCCCGGTTCAAATCTTTTTCTTGAGCCCCAGAACCAGGTATATCCGACTGCCTTCAAGGCTTCTCCACTTAGAATTCCCAGAGGCAACTCAAAACTAAAATTTTCTAGCCTGGCTCAACTCCATCCAATCTCACCCTCAAACTCTTCTCTTGCTTTATTTGTTACTTCAGCAAATAGTACCAGTTTTCAAAACAGATAACTGGTACTCATCCATATCTCCTCTCATTCTCACCTCCTCTGATCCCAACAAGCAACCAATCCCTAGCTCCTCCTATCCCTTTGCTCATTGTTGCTCAACTCTTTCCTCTGTGCTCTTTGCCTCTACCTTTCCAACTTCCTCCGTTTCTTCCTTAGATTCCAGCAGTAGCTTCATCCTAGCTAGTCTCTCTGTCTTTAGGTCTTTTCCACTTCAGTTGATTTTCCACATTAGTCAGAATGATTTTTTTAAAGCATAAGTTCGATTTTTAAATTTCCTTATTTGAAACTCTTTAATAGCTCTCCACTGTTCTAAAAATAAAGTTCAAATTTTATATCATAATTTGGTCCCCTTTTATCAAGTGTCCAGTCTCAATTTTCATCACTGTTTTTTAGTTCTCTGAATATACCATGCTCATTTTCACTGCTAAGTTTTTAATGTGCATTTTCCTTGTCTTCCTGGAACATCATCTTCCCTTTCCCTTTCCAGCATAATCCAGGTAGCAGTTGTTGAGTTAAATCTTACTTATCTTTAAGACTACATATAGAGGTAATATCTTCTGGGAGAATTTATCTGATATACTCTCATAGAAGAGTAGTTATTTTTCCCATGTATTTCATTAGCTCTCTGTTTATTAATTTTGGTATTCATCATCTTGTATTTTGCATCCCCCATTAGATTGTAGTTCTTTGAATGCAGGGACTGTAACTTGTTATTTTTGTATCCCTGGTACCACCATTTTTAGCATTATAAAATGTTTATAATGCTTATAACTGTTTATTAAATGAATTAATGACATAACATAAGTACCTGGTTCAGTGGCATCCTCTTTTATTACCAGTCTTGTTCTGATCACATATTCTGGTATTTCCTCCCTCCCTCCCTTCTTTCCTTGCTTCCTTCCTTCCTTTTCTTCTTTACCTCATGTTCAAACTATTATTTCCCAGTTTTAATTATTTGCTTCTCAGCCTTGAGGCTTATTCTCTGTGTCTGGGTCCTTATCAAATCTCAGGACCAGGCTTTGTCTGCTTGCTGAGGTTTCAATTATAAATTAATTATTCAGCAGCATTTATTACGCATCTAGTGTGAGTTAGGTATAGTGCTCATTTGGTGATAAAGCACTGAACAAGATTGACTTAATCTCTTGGCAATTGTGACTAATGCTTCTGTGAATATTGGGGTGCATATATTTTTTCTAATTAGTGTTTTCAATTTCTTCAGATTTATACCCAGGAGTTGAATTGCTGGATCATATGGTATTTGTATTGTTAGCTTTTTGAAGGACCTCCATACTATTTTCCATAGTGGCTGCACCAATTAACATTCCCACCAACAGTGGACTAGGGTTCCCTTTTCTCCACATCCATGTAAACATTTGCTAGTTGTGGTATTTTTGGTAATAGCCATTCTGACAAGTGTGAGATGATATATCATTGTGGTTTTGATTTGTATTTCCCTGACAGTTAGCAACGTTGAGCACCTTTTCAAGTGCCTGTTGACATCTGTATGTCTTCTTTGGAAAAATGTCCACACAGGTCTTCTGACCATTTCTTTTCTTTTCTTTTCTTTTTTTTTCTTTTGTGGCGATTTGAGGGCCTCTCACTGTTGTGGCCTCTCCCTTTGCGGAGCACAGGCTCTGGACGTGCAGGCTCAGCGGCCATGGCTCATGGGCCCAGCTGCTCCGCAGAATGTGGGATCTTCCTGGACTGGGGCACGAACCCGTGTCCCCGGCATCGGCAGGCGGACTCTCAACCACTGCGCCACCAGGGAAGCCCTGACCATTTCTTAATCGTGTTTTTTTTAATATATATATTGAATTGTATGAGTTGTGTGTATATTTTGGATATTAACCCTTTATTGGACATATCATTTGCAAATATTTTCTCCAATTTTGTAGGTTTTTGTTTGTTTATTTTGTTGATAGTTTTCTTTGCTGTTCAAAAACTTTTAAGTTTAACTAGGTCCCATTTGTTTACTTTTGCTTTTGTTTCCTTTGCCTGAGGAGAAAGATCCAAAAAAATTTTTGGTAAGACTATGTCAAAGAGTATTGCCTGTTTTCGTACAAGAGTTTTATGATTTATGTTCTTACATTTAGGTCTTCAACCCATTTTGAGTTTATTTTTGTTATGTGGTGTGAGAAAATTTTCTAATTTTATTCTTTTACATGTAGATGTCCAGTTTTCCCAGAACAATTATTAAAGATATTGTATTTTCCCCATTCTATATTTTGCCTCCTTTGCCATAGATTAATTTACTACATGTGTATGGGTTTATTTCTAGGCTTTCTATGTGTTCATTGATATATGTATCTTTTTGTGTGCAAATACCATACTGTTTTGATTACTGTAGCTTTGTAATATTGTCTGAAGTCAGGGAATGTGATGTCTCCAGCTTTGTTCTTTATCAAAAGAATTGTTTTGGCTTTTAGGGTGTTTTGTGGCTCCATACAAATTTAAAAATTGTTTGTATTAGTTCTTTGAAAAATGTCATTGGCATTTTTCTAGGGATTGCATTAAATCTGTAGATTGCTTTGGATAGTATGGATATTTTAATAATATTAATTCTTCCAATCTATGAACATGGAATATCTTTCACTTTCTTTGTATCTTATTCAATTTCCTTTGTCAATGTCTTAGAGTTTTCAGAGGATAGGTCTTTCACCTCCTTGGTTAAGTTTATTCCCAGGTATTTTATTCTTTTCATGTGATTTTAAATGGAGTTGTTTTCTTGCTTTCTTTTCTGATAGATCACTATTAGTGTATAAAAAAGCAAAAAAAAATCTATATATTAATCTTGTATCCAACAACTTTACTGAATAAATTAATTAGTTCTTATAGGTTTTTGGTGGAGACTTAGGGTTTTCTACATATATCATGTCATCTGCAAATATAGACATTTTATTTTTTCCCTTCCAATTTAGATGATTTTTATTTCTTTTTCTTGTATTATTGTTGTGGCTAGGAATTCCAATAATACGTTAAATAGAATTGGCAAGAGTAGGAATTCTTGTCTTCTTCCTGATTTTAGAGGAAGAGCTTTCTGCTTTTCAACATTGAGTATGACGTTAGCTACGGGTCTGTCATAAATGGCCTTTATTACATTGAGATATGTTCTCTCAATACTCATTTTGATGAGAGTTTTTACCATGAATGGATGTTGAGTTTTGTCAAATGCTTTTTTGTCTATTGAGATGATCATGTGATTTTTATCCTTCCTTTTTAAAAAGTGGTGTATTACATTAATTCATTTGCAGGTATTGGATCATCTTCGCATCTGTGGAATAAATCGCAATTGATAATGGAGTGTGACCCTTTCTATATATTGTTGAATTCAGTTTGCTAATATGGATTTTTCATCTACCTTCATCCTAGATATTAGCCTATAATTGTGTGTGTGTGTGTGTGTGTGTGTGTGTGTGTCTTGGTCTGGTTTTGATATCTGGGTAATTGTGGCCTCCCATGAATTTGGGTGTGTTCCCTCCTTTTCAGTTTTTTGAATAGTTTGAGAAGGATTGGTATTAACTCTATATGTTTTGGAGAATTCCCCTTTAAAACTGTCTGGTCCTGGACCTTTGTTTTGTTGGGAGTTTTTTAATTACTGATTCAATATTAGCAATTTGATTTTGTCTGTTTAGATTATCTATTTCTTCCTGATTCAGATTTGGAAGATTGTATTTTTCTAGGAATTTATCTATTTATACTAGATTGTCCAATTTGTTTGCATATTAGTCTTTTCTCATGATTTTTGTGTCTCTGTGATATCAGTTAAAATTTCTCCTCTTTTATTTCTTATTTTGTTTATCTGTATCCTCTTTCTTTTTTTCCTTAATGAGTCTGGGTAAAGTTTTATCAATTTTGTTTATCTGTTTAAAAAACCAGCTCGTGGTTTCATTGATCTTTCCTTTTGCTTTTGGTCTCCATTTTATTTATTTACTCACTCATCTATATTATTTCCTTACTCATCTATATTATTTCCTTCCTTCTGCTGATGTTGGGCTTTGTCTGTTATTTTTTCTAATTCCTTTATATGATAAGTTAGGTTGTCTATTTGAGTTAGGCCTGTATTGTTATAAACTTCCATCTTAGAACTGCTTTTCCTGTGTTACATAGATTTTGGAAAGTTGTGTTTTTATTTTCATTTATGTCGAGGTATTTTCTGATTGGCTCTTTGATTTCTTCATTGACTCATTTTTGTTTGTTTGTTTTACTAGCTTATTGACTAGTCTCCACATGTTTGTGTTTTTCCCATTTTCCTTCCTGTAATTGATTTCTGGTTTCATACTATTGTAAGCAGAAAAAAAATGCTTGATATAATATATAGCTTATTAAATTTGTAGAAACTTGTTTTGTGGCCTAGCATGTGATGCATCTTGGAGAATGTTCCATGTGCTTTTGAGAAGAATGTCTATTCTAATGTTTTCAGATGCAATGTTTTGCAGATATCTACTAAGTACAACTGGTCTAATATGTCATTTAAGGCCAATATTTCCATATTGATTTTCTGTCTGGATGATCTGTCCAACGATGTAATGTTCCCTAATATTGTATTATTGTCAATTTCTAACTTTACACCTGTTATATTTGCTTTGTGTATTTAGGTGCTCCTATATTACATGCATATAAGTTTGTGACTCTTATATCTTCTTCTTGTACTGAAAGTACTTCTTGTACTTTATCATTATATAATACTCGTGTTTGTCTTTTGTTATAGACTTTTCTAAAAGTCTACTTTGTCTGATATGATACTGCTACCACAGTTTTCTTGCTATTTACATTTGCATGGCATATACTTTACCATCTTCTCACTTTCAGCCCATTTGTCTTTAGTTCTAAAGTGAGTGTCTTGCAGGCAGAATATCGATTTTTTTTTTTTTTTTCCAATCAGCCTCCTTATGACTTTGGGTTGGAATATTTGTACATTGCCATTTAAAGTGACTATTGCCATTTTGTTTTCTGGTTGTTTTTGTAGTTCTTCTCTGTTCTTTTTTTTTTTTTTTTCCCTTATGATATATTGGTTTTCTTTAGTGGTATGCTTGTGTTCCTTTCCTTCTAGTTTTTGTGTACCTGTGTTGGTTTTTGATTTGTGATTACCATGGAATTCATATATGTTGACCTATAGTTGTATCTACTTATCTTAAACTGATAGTTATTTAAGTTCAAACACATTCTAAAAAATCAACTTTTTTACTCAACTCCCCCATGCTTTGTATTTTTTATCTAATATTTATATCTTCTTGTTGAAACCTTATCTATTTATCTTATAGTTGATTTAAACTTTTTTGTCTTTTAACTTTTGTACTAGCATATTTAGGTGGTTGATTCACAATCTTTAGTATATATTTTCTTTTACTAGTAGGATTTGTTTTCCTTTCCTATAAATCTTAGTTGTAGACTTTTCTTCTTCACTTAAAAATCCTTTAACATTTCATGTGAGTTTGGTTTAGTATTGATGCACTTTTTAGTTTTTGCTTGTCTGAGAAGCTCTTTATCATTCTTTCAATTCTGAATGATAACTTTGCTGAGTAGAGTATTCTAGGTTTTAGCTTTTTTTTCCTTTCAGTACTTTAAATATATCATGATACTACTCCCTTCTGTCTTGCCAAAATTTCAGCACAAAAATCAGGGTTCCTTTTTATATGACTCTTTTTCTCTTGCTGCCTTTAAAATGTTCTGTTTATCTCTAACTTTTCCCCTTTTATATGATATATATTTTGTGTGGGTGTCTCTGGCTTTATCTTATTTGGAACTCTCTATGATTCCTGAACCTGGAAATCTATTTCCTTCTTCAGCTTTGAGGAGTTTTCATTCATAATTCATCAGATACATTTTCTACTAATTTCTCTCCCTCTTCTCCTTCTGGAACTCCCATAATGTGAATGTAAGTACACTTGATGTTGTCTTAGAAGTTCCACAAACTATCCTAATTTTTTTAAAAAAATTGTTTTTCATTTTGCTGTTTGATTTGTTGATTTCCATTGTTCTATCTCCTGGTTTGCTTATGTGATTTTCTGTATTACCTAGTCTACTGTTGATTCCTTACAGTGTAAGGAATTTACACTGTAAATTTTTTTACAGTGTATTTTTCTTTTTTAAAAAAAATTTATAGGAGTACAGTTGATTTTCAATCTTGTCTTAGTTTCAGGTGTACAACAAAGTGAATCAGTTATACATATACATATATCCACTCTTTTTTAGATTCTTTTCCCATAAAGGCCATTACAGAGTATTGAGAATTCCTTATGCTATACACTAGGTCTTTATTAGTTATATAGTTTATATATAGTAGTGTGAATATGTCAATCCCAATCTCCCAATTTATCCCTCCACTCCTTATCCTCTGATAAGTATAAACTTGTTTTCTACATCTCTAACTCTATTTGTATTTTGGACATAGGTTCATTTGTACCTTTTTTTTAGATTCCACATATACGTGATTTCATATGATATTTATCTTTCTTTGTCTGACATACTTCACTGCAATAAACTTTGGGCTTCATGTACTTTATCGAATTGTGATTTTCTCTGGATATATGCCCAGGAATGGGATTGCTGGATCATACAATAGCTTTATTTTTAGTATTTTAAGGAACCTCCATACTGTTCTCCATAGTGGCTGTACCAATTTACATTGCCACCAACAGTGTAGGAGGGACCCTTTTCTCCACACACCCTCCAGCATTTATTGTTTGTAGTTTTTTTAGTTGATGGACATTCTAACTGGTGTGAGGTGATACCTTATTGTAGTTTTGATGTGCTTTTCTCTAATAATTAGTGAAACTGAGCATCTTTTCAGTGCTTTTAAGTCACCTGTATGTCTTCTTTGGAGAAATGTCTATTTAGATCTTCCATCCATTTTTCGATTTTTAAGATATTGAGCTACATGAGCTGTTTGTACATTTTGGAAATTTTTAAGATATTGAGCTACATGAGCTGTTTGTACATTTTGGAAATTAATCCCTGTTGGTCGCTTTATTTGCAAATATCTTCTCCCATTCTGGGGGTTGTCTTTTCATTTTGTTTATGGTTTCCTTTGCTCTGCAAAGCTTTTAAGTTTAATTAGGTCCCATTTGTTTACTTTTAATTTATTTTCATTACTCTAAAAAGTGGATCAAAAAAGATCTTGCAGCAATTTATGTCAAGAGTTGTCCTGCCTATGTTTCCTTCTAAGAGTTTGTACTAACTGGTCTTACATTTAGGTCTTTAATCCATTTTGAGTTTATTTTTGTGAATGGTGCTAGGGAGTATTCTAATTTCATTAAATTTCATGTAGCTCTCTAGTTTTCCCAGCACCACTATTGAAGAGGCTGTCTTCTCTCCACTGTATATTCTTGCCTCCTTTGGCATAGATTAGGTGACCATAGATGTATAGGCTTATCTTTGGACTTTCTATCCTGTTCTATTGATCTATATTTCTGTTTTTGTGCCAGTACCATACTGTTCTGATGACTCTAGCTTTGTAGTTTACTCTGAAGCCAGGGACCCTGAATTCTCCAGCCCTGCTTTTCTCTCTCAAGATTTCATTGACTATTCTTGGTCTTTTGTGTTTCCATTCAAATTGTATAATTTTTTTCATAATTCTGTGAAAAATGCCATTGGTAATTTGATAGGGATTGCATTGAATCTGTAGATTACTTTGGGTAGTATACTCGGTTTCACAATATTGATTCTTCCAATCCAAGAACATGGTATATCTCTCCATCTGTTTGTGTCATCTTTTATTTCTTTCATCAGTATCTTTTGGTTTTCTTATTACAGGTCTTTTGCCTCCTTAGGTAGGTTTCTTCCTAGGTATTCTATTATTTTTGATGTGATGGTAAATGGGATTGTTTCCTTGATTTCTCTCTCTGATCATTCATTGTTAGTGTATAGGAATGTAAGAGATTTCTGCGCATTAATTTTGTATCCTGCAACTTTACCAAATTCATTCATGTGTTCTAGTAGTTTTCTGGTAGCATCCTTAGGATTTTCTATGTATAGTATGTCAGCTGCAAACAGTGACAGTTTTACTTCTCTTTTTCCAATTTTGATTCTTTTTCTTCTCTGATTGCCATGACTAAAACTTCCAAAACTATGTTGAGTGTAAGTGGTGAGAGTGGACATTCTAGTGTTTTTCCTGGTCTTAGAGGAAATGCTTTCAGGTTTTCACTGTTGAGAATGATGTTTGCTGTAGGTTTGTCATATACGGCCTTTATTATGTTGAGGTATGTTCCCTCTATACCCACTTTCTGGAGAGCTTTTATTATAAATCATTGTTGAATTTTGTCAAAAGCTTTTTCTTTATCTATTGAGATGATCATATGGTTTTTATTCTTCAATTTGTAGATGTGGTGTATCACATTGATTGATTTGCATATACTGAAGAATCCTTGCATCCCTGGGATAAATCCCACTTTATCATGGTGAATCATCCTTTTAATTTGATGTTGAATTCTGTTTGCTAGTATTTTGTTGAGGATTTTTGCATCTAACTTCATCAGCAATATTGGCCTGTAATTTTGTGTGTGTGTGTAATATCTTCATCTGGTTTTGATATCAAGGTGTTGGTGGCCTCATAGAATGAACTTGGGAGTTTTCCTCCCTCTGCAATTTCTTGGAGGAGTTTCAGAAAGATGTGTGTTAACTCTTCTCTAAATGTTTGAAAGAATTCTCCTGTGAAGCCATCTGGTCCTAGACTTTTGTTTGTTGGAGGAGTTTTATCATAGTGTGTGCTTCAGTCTTGGAAGGTTGTACCTTTTTAATAATTTGACTCTTTCTTCTAGGTTGTCAATTTCATTGGTATATAGCTGCTTGTAGTTGTCGCTTATGATCCTTTGCATTTCTGTGGTGTCCATTGTAACTTCTCCTTTTTCATTTCAAATTTTATTGATTTGAGTCCTCTCCCTTTTTTTCTTGATGAGTTTGGCTAAAGGTTTATCAATTTTGTTTATCTTCTCAAAGAACAAGCTTTTAGTTTCATTGATCTTTGCTATTGTTTTCTTTGTGTCTATTTCATTTGATTTCTTTCCTTCTATTAACTTTAGGTTTTGTTTTTTCTTTTTTTTCTAGTTGCTGTAAGTGTAAGGTTAGGTTGTTTATTTGAGATTTTTTTTTTCTTTCATGAGGTAAGACTGTATTGCTATAAACTTCCCTCTTAGAACTGCTTTTGATGAGTCCCGTAAGTTTTGGATCATTGTGTTTTCATTTTCATTTGTTTCTATGTATTTTTTTAATTTCCTCTTTGATTTATTCAGTGATCTATTGCATATTTAGTAACGTATCATTTAGCCTCCATGTGTCTGTGTTTGTACCGTTTATTTTCCTGTAATTTGTTTCTAATGTGAAAGTATTGTGGTTGGAAAAGATTCTTTGTATGATTTCAATTTTCTTAAATTTACCAAGACTTGATTTGTGACCCATGATATGATTTATCCTGGAAAATGTTTCACGTGCACTTGAAAAGAAAGTGTATTCTGCTACTTATAGATGGAATGTC
Source organism: Stenella coeruleoalba (assembly GCF_951394435.1). Taxonomy (NCBI): domain Eukaryota; kingdom Metazoa; phylum Chordata; class Mammalia; order Artiodactyla; family Delphinidae; genus Stenella; species Stenella coeruleoalba. Next base: position 48,685,505 of record NC_137163.1, read on the forward strand.
ATAAATATTAGTTAAGTCTATTTGTTTTAATGTGTCATTTAAGGCTAATTTAAGGTTAATTTTCTATCTGCATGACCTGTCCATTGGTGAAAGTGGGGTGTTAAAGTCCCCTACTAATATTGTGTTACTGTCAGTTTCCCCTTTTATGGCTGTTAACATTTGCCTTATGTATTGAGGTGTTCCTATGTTGGGTTCACATATATGAACATTTTTAATTTTCTTCTTGGATTGATCCCTTGATCACTGTGTAGTGTACTTCCTTGTCTCTTGTAATAGTCTTTATTTAAAGTCTATTTTGTCTGATATGAGTATTTCTAGTCCAGCTTTCTTTTGATTTCCATTTGCATGGAATATCTTTTTCCATCCCATCACTTTCAGTCTGTATGTATCCCTAGGTCTGAAATGAGTCTCTTCTAGACAGCTTATTTTTGTGTATATTTAGCAAAGCTGAGTCTTTTGGTGGAACACTTAATCCCTTTACATTTAAGGTAATTATTGATACATATGTACCTATTGTCATCTTCTTAACTGTTTTGGGTTTTTTTAAATGTCTTTTTTCTTCCCTTCCTCTTTTGTTCTCTTCTCTTCTGTTTCATGCCTAGAGATGATCCTTTAACATTTGTGGCAAAGCTGATTTTGTGGTACTGAATTCTCTTAGCTTTTGCTTGTCTGTAAAGTGATTGATTTCTCCATTGAATCTGAATGTGATCCTTGCTGGGTAGCGTATTCTTGGTTATAGATCTTTCCCCTTCATCTCTTCAAATATATCTTGTCATTCTTTTCTGGCCTACAGAGATTTTGCTGAAAAATCAACTGGTGGTTTTGGTGGTTCCCTTGTATGTTATTTTTTTTTCCCTTGTTGCTTTTAATATTTTTTCTTTGTCTTTAATTTTTGTTAGTTTGATTAATATGTGTTCCTCCTTGGGTTTATCCTGTAAGGGACTCTCTGAACTTCTGGGACCTGGTTGACTATTTCCTTTCCCATGTTAGGGAAGTTTTCAACTATAACATCTTCAAATATTTTCTCAGGCCCTTTCCCTTTTTCTCCTTCTTCTGGGACCCCTATAATGCATGTGTTGGTGCATTTAATGGTGTCCCAGAGTTCTCTGAGGCTGTCCTCATTTCTTTTCATTCTTTTTGTCTATTCTTTTCTGTAATAGAGATTTCCACCATTCTGTCTTCCAGCTCACTTATTTATTCTTCTGCCTCAGTTATTCTGCTATGAATTCCTTCTACTGCATTTTTCATTTCAGTTATTTTATTGTTTGTCTTTATTTGTTTGTTCTTCTGTTATTCTAGGTCTTTGTTAAACATGTCTTGTATCTTCTCTATCTATGCCTCCAATTTTTTTTTGCAAGATCTTGGATCATCTTTACTATCTACTCTGAATTCTTTTTTCAGATAGATTGCTTATCTCCTCTTCAGTTAGCTGTACTTCTAGGTTTTTATCTTGCTCCTTCATCTGTGACATATTTCTTTGTCATTTCATTTTGTGTAAATTTCTTTGTTTGTGGTCTCCTTTCTGCAGGCTGCAGGATAATTGTTCCTCTTGCTTCTGGTGCCTTCCCCTTGATGTGTGAGGTTGGTCCGGAGGCTTGTGCTGTTATCTTCTTGATAGGTGGTTTGACTGGTGTTGTGGTGACCAGAGCCTGTTTTAAATATTGAGTGGAGCCTTCCCTTTGCTCTGTGGTTGTTACTTCCCTGTCAGGGGTGGGGTCTGTACCTTAGTTGTTGGACTAGAGGTCCCTAGATCTGTTTCATAACTGTGTTTCTTATGTGCAGTGCAAGGTAGGTAGGATTGGAGTGTTCCCACTGGGAGAGAAGCCACCGAGTATTCCACCTCTGGAGATGTTCACCTGTTAGTGTGCTCTGTTGTGTCTCCTTTTCCCTTTTGTGCAGTTTCACAAAGTACATTGTTGTTAGCACTGCTCTTGGTCCCACCTTAACTATGGGTATGCTGACAATTGGCCTTGGTAACTCTCACACAGTTTTTTCATGAGGCCACTGATGCAAATCCACTGAGATCAGGTCCCAGGACTGCAGTAGTCTTGCACCTGGACCTGCTGTGGAAGCTATGGAGTCAGCTCAGAATTTGGCCTGGCCTAACCCCCATGTGTATGTGTCCACAAAGCTCACAGCTGCTAAAGCCATACCCATCCCAACTGTAGAAGCATTTGTTGTCCTTTTGGATATTTCACTGGTGAATGAATTTAGGAAGCCATTAGCAGAGGGGTAACTCCATGGTATGTGCATCTGTGAGGAGTGATTTCACCTCTTCTTCCTTAATCACATGGCTCCAGGGTCTTAGCTGTAGCTTCAGCCCCACCTCTGCATGTGTCCCTCCCACCAGAGTCTTTTCCAGAGGTTGCCAGAACACACAGGGGCCTGTCAGGCAGGAAGAAGCCAAGGCAATGATTGAGGCAAGTGGGCTGCACAGGCAGGAGGGTGCTGGGGTAGCAATTGGAATGCAAAAGCCCATCAGGCAGCAGTTGGGGTGAGCAGGTCATCCAGTTTTGGGGGTGGAGTGGAGGAAGTGATGGCAAGGGTGCACAAGCCAGCTCTGGCAGAGGTCCTCCCTAGTGCCCATGGAGGCAGGGGCCAGCATGTGAGAAGAGAGGCTACAATGATGATCCCACCCTTTACACATCACTCAACAATGGTGCTACACTTCTGTGGCAGTCTGAGCTTCCTCCAGGCATTCCCAGTTGTGGAGATCCTCACTCCCATCCCCTCAGGCTGTCTCCACAGCCAATAGCAGTGCCCTCCCCAGTTCTGCTCTCCAAACCCTATGTTCCAGCTCCCAGCCCCCTGTGTGCCCTGGTGGATAACTGTCTCAGGCTGGGGTGTGTAGGGCTGTAGCAGAGACCATGTGTGTAGGTCTCACCCTGTCCTTCCTGACACCAACCTGTTGCTGGGCTCTCCTCTGAGCCCCCAAATCTCTCCTTTTGTGTCAGCTGATCTCCTTGCTGGTGAGGAGACTTCTCCAGATGTGCGAACTTATCTTCACCTTCAGCTCCCTGCCAGGGGTTCAGGTCCTGTCCTGCTTCCTCTCCTCTTCCTTTTCTCTTCTTCTTTCTTTCATTCTACCTGGTTATATGGAGATATTTCTTATCCTTTTAGGTGTCCAAGGTTCTCTGCTAGTGTTAAGCAGGTGCTCTGTGAGAATAGTTCCATTTGTAGATATATTCTTGTTGAGTTTGTGGGGAGAGATGAGCTCCATGCCTTCCTAGTCCTCCACCATCTTGAAAAAGACTGTTACAGTGTATTTTTCATTTCAGTTATCATATTCTTCAACTCTGACTAGTTATGTTTTATATTTTCTATTTCTTTGTTAAAATTCTCACTGTGTTCATGTAATAAACTAGCATTCTTATTACTATTGCTTTGAACTCTTTATCTGGTCAATTATTTATCTGTTTCATTAGGTTTTTTCCCAGGTTTTTTTTTTTCCTCTTCTTTGAAACACATCCTCTGTCTTTTCATTTTGTTTAACTTTCTCTGTCTCTATGAAATTAGTTAAATAGTTACCTATCCCTTTTGAAAGGGTTTCTGGGTGTGGGAGCATCACTATGCAGTATGCATGTGCCTGGTGGCTTTGATGGGAGAGCTGGATCTGAAGTGCATACTTGCCATGTCTTCCCCCAAGGTGTGCTGGCAGCTATCACCTTGTTGGTAGGTAAGGCTGGAAATGGAAGGGCTAGAGCTAGCATCAGGTGTGAGTCAGGTCTTCTTCTCTGCTCAATGACAGGCACCACCCTATGGGGGAAGGGTTGGGCCCCAAGGGCCTGGGGCAGAAGAACTGAGGAAGTTGGGTTTCTCTGGTGTGTGTGATGACAGTTTCTGTTTTGGTTGGGGTAGTGGCAGGTGCCTGAGAGCCTGCAGCTGCACTTCTCTGCTAGTTTCACTTTTGCCCCATTGTGCAGGTCTTTGTTAGAGACTGGGTCAGGGCCAGAGAGTTTAGTGCCTCACTACTAAGCTGATTTCATTTCTGCCAACAATGTTGGTATTTGTTCTGGAGTTAGTTTCACTCCTAAATGTGGGCAGTGATGTGCACATTAGCGAAGGCTGCCTCCACCCTTTTTAGATGCAAGGTCAAGTCTGAGTGCTGGTTCCATTCCCTCTGTGTGCATTTATTCTCCTTGGCAATGGCAGCCTCCAGCCTAGTGGAAAACAGCACTGGAGCAAGAGTTGCTGGCGCAGGCACCTGGAGCAGGTGCCAGGTGCAGGCTGTAGTGTGTGCTGTGGCAGTTCTGGAAAGCCAGCCAGATCACCAGGTAGTTTTCTATCTGCTGCCTCTGTGCTGTGGCCTGGAGCAAGCAAGTTTGTGCACACACAGGGACGTGTGTTCTGGTAACAGATGCCTTTGTCTTGGTCAGAGGCAGGGTTGAGTCTAAGTTGGCACTATTACCTCTAAATATGCTCACTCTCCTTTGGTAATGGCAGTCTCTGCCCTATTGAGAGCAGTGCTGGAGCAAGAGAAGTGGAGCAGGCACACAGTGTGGGCTGGGGTGTGCAATGGGGTGGTCTGGTAAACCACCAGAGACCCAGGCACTTTTCAATTTGGTGCTTCCAAGCTGTTACCAGGAGTAAGCAGACATGTGTACATGTTGTTGAAGAGTGAAGTCTCAATTTCTTACAGCCCTCCAGTAAGTCCCACTGGTTTTTAAACCAGCTGAGGGAAATTGTCTTTCTGGTGTTGGACCCCGGGTCCTAAAATTGTCTTTCTGGTGTTGGACCTCGGGTGCCTAATATGTGGCTCAAGATTCTTGCTCCCCAGGGAGGATCCCTTAGCCCATGATATCCCCCTCGTCTTCTGTGTTCCCTGCTATGGGTGCAAATTCTGACCATTCCCTTTTCTAATCTTACTATCAGATTCCATATGAGTCTTTCTTTGTAGCCTTGGTTGTATAAGAGTCTTTCTGACAGTCTCCAAGTTGTTTTCAGTAAGAGAGCAACTATGTTGCTGTACATGTAGTTGTATTTTTGATGTATTTATGGGGGTATGTGAGCCAGGAGTCCTCCTACTCTATCTTGATCTCCACCCCCAATAGATAAGCAGTTTTGAATTGAGTTAAGACATGTGAAAGAAACAATTAAGGTGATATTACAGATAGAGGGTTGAGACAGTGGATACTTTGGATGGGACAATCAGGAGGAGATGTTACATTGGACAAAACCCAAAGAATGAAAGGGAGTTAGCAATCTTGGAGTGGAATGGAGGGTAGAAAGACATTTCAGCAGAGAATGTGTGATGCAAATGCCATGAAATATGATGTAACTTGATCCATTGGAAGAACCAGAAGAGGTCACTATGTAAGGAAGAAGAAGAGTGGTGTTTTCCATATGTAGATTATTGGACCAAATCATAAGGAATTTGGATTTTATCTGTACTGCACTGGGAATTCTTTGAAGGATTCTTATAAGGGAAATGAAAAGATTTTCCACCTAGCTACTTTCTGAGGAATGGGTTAGAGTTGGGACTTTAGGACAGGGCAAGAATGAAAATGACTATGGATGAAAATTGATCATAAATTGGATGGTTGTGCTAGAAGAGAAGATAAGCCTTCTCAGAGATCAAGCCAAAGCACAAACTCCTCATTGTGTGCATAAGATGCTTTCTGGTCTAATTCCTGACTATCCCTTTACCTTGAGCTCTCAACTCTTCCTCTAGTGAACTTCTGTCCCCTCACACTGAACCTCCACCAAGTTCTTGATGTCTCTGACTGAACCTCCTTACTTATTTAAAATTGCATATTATGTCCATTATACCTTCTTTCTGTGTATCTTCCAGGCCTTTGGGTACCTGCTATCTCTGTTGTTCTTCCTGATGTGTCTTGAGGTGCAAGTTTGCTGAAATAAAAATAAGAAAAGAAAAAGATTTTAAAACATATGGAAAAATAAACATCACCTGTGTAACATTCTAGTAAAATTAATATTCAAGTCATTTTGGGGATTTGTCAATTTCTCTGTTATTCTGACCCCTACTCCTTTTGGTGAATTCTGAATATCCCTATTTATTATGTTTAGTAAGAAGCAAGAGGGGGTGGGACAGGCTGTCTGCCAAAACAAAGATGCAAATAATCCTTGTAATTGATTGCATTTACATTCCTAGAAAGAACACATTTCCAATTTAACGTGGCCTCTGGAACATGAGAAATGAAAAGAATAAACAACTCACTGATGTACCTCTACAGAGAATATTTTGTTTCTCATTTTATTCAGCACATTTAAGGGTTTCTGAGTAATATATATAAACTAACATGGGGTGAATATCCATATATAAGCAGGTAATAGTTTTTATTTCAAATAGGTAACATGGCCTCCTTTAAAGAAAACAAAACAAAACAAAACATATTTCAGTCTGTATTTTTACCTGAATTTTACATGAAATAATAAAAGAAATTTCTCTACTTTTTAAAAACTACTGAATTTCACAGATGTGAAATTCAGCCATTGTGAGGTGGTTATTATGGGAATGTTTTCTCTTGTCAGAATGCTCCAGAACCTCAATCATGGTACCCAAAGCCCTTCCCAATGGGTCCAACCTAACTGTCCAGGCTCTTAAGCCTCTATATCCATTATTGCCTAATGCCCCTCCCTAATCTGAGAACACTAGATCACTTAAATTTATTTCCTCTCATCCACTGTCCCTTGTCATGCTTACAATTTACTAAGTTTGTTTAAAATGCAGATTATGATTCAGTAGATCTAGAGAAAAGCCAAAGATTCTTCATTTTGCTAACAATCTGTGGTGATGTGGATGTGGCTGGTCTGTGCTAGAAATTTTCAGTAGCAAGGATTAGATACCCTAACTATTTTGTTTCTAATCATACCCTCCAAGCCCGCAGATTCTTTCTACACGGAACCTCTATCCATGGGACAACTCCAACTCATTCTTATATCTTCAGGTCAAATCTTACCTCCTTTATGTGAAGGATCTTTTCATGTTAAGAGATAAAATTCATAACTTCCTACTTTAATGGTTTCCCTTACCCTTAAAATAAAATGCAAAGTTCTTATCAAGTCAACCCCTTTTCCTACCACTTTCCTCTTGCTCACTCCACCACACTGGTCTTGGTCTACTGTAGCATACCACACATACTCTAGTTTTAGGGATTAAAAAAAATGCTCTTCCTGTCACATGTCCTCATAGCTTGATCCCTCATTTTATTCGGGCCTTTAATCAAACATTGCATCCTCAAACAGGCTACTGAATTGAGTTTACTTCCATGCAAAGCTGCCTAAAAGAGATTGAAATGGAGCTTGAAATCCAGCCTCTGTTTTATTTGCTAGGCCAGACTAAGTTAGATTAATCTGATATCAGAGGGCAGGAGGGGTAGAGAGACAAATCAGAAAACTTGCAGTAAACCTAATGTGAGAAAATGAGAGGTTGGATTCTGACAATTGCAATGGAAACAGAGAGCCGCAGTGGTTCCCAAGAAGGGCTGCATATGCCTAAAGAAAAATTCGCCTTTTTCTTTCTTTCTTTTTTCTTTAGACTATAGAGTTTATTTTAATTTTTATTGGGGTATAGTTGCTTTACAGTGTTGTGTTTGTTTTTGCTGTATAACGAAGCGAATCAGCTATATGTATAAAAATATCCCCCCCATCTTGGACCTCCTTCCTACTTGCCCAACCATCTAGATCATCATAGAGCTGAGATCCCTGTGCTATACAGCAGGTTCCCACTAGCTATCTGTTTTACACATGGTAGTGTATATACGTCAGTCACAGTCTCCCAATTCATCCCACCTTCTCCTTCCACCCCTGTATCCACAAATCCATTCTCTACCTCTACGTCTCTATTCTTGCTCTGCAAATAGGTACATCTGTGTCATTTTTCTAGATTCCACATATATGTGTAAATATACAATATTTTTTTGTTTTTAAAGTTAAAATTTGTATATAAAATGAGTTCGCACAGCATCTAATATGGACAATCTTTGGTATTTCCATTGCCCTGCCTGATAAAAAGATCTGCTTGCATCAAACATTTCCTTCACTTACATCCTCTCTTCCAGAGTAAAATAAGTCATCAATTCACAGCTATGCTATCAGAATTGGTACATTATTTTTTTTAACATCTTTATTAGAGTATAATTGCTTTACATTGTTGTGTTAGTTTCTGCTGTAAGACAAAGTGAATCAGCTATACATATACACATATCCCCATACGCATTCCCTATCCCACCCCTCTAGGTGGTCAAAAAGCACCGAGCTGATCTCCCTGTTCTATGCAGCTGTTTTGCACTACCTATCTACGTTACATTTGGTAGTGATATATGTCCATGCCACTCTCTCACTTCGTCCCAGCTTACTCTTCCCCTTCTCCGTGTCCTTAAGTTCACTCTCTATGTCTGCATCTTTATTTCTGTCCTGTCCCTAGTTTCTTCAGAACCTTTTATTTTTGTACATTCCATATATATGTTAGCATATGGTATTTGTTTATCCCTTTCTAACTTACTACACTCTGTAGGACAGATTCTAGGTCCATCCACCTCACTACAAATAACTCAACTTCATTTCATTTTATGGCTGAGTAATGTTCCATTGTATATATGTGCCACATTTTCTTCATCCGTTCATCTGTAGATGGATTGCGTCCATGTCCTGGCTATTGTAAATAGTGCTACAATGAACATTGGGGTACGTGAATCTTTTGGAGTTATGGTTTTCTCAGGGTACATGCCCAATAGTCGGATTGCTGGGTCATATGGTAGTTCTATTTTTAGTTTTTTAGGGAACCTCCATATTGTTCTCCATAGTGGCTGTATCAATTTACATACCCACCAACAGTGCAAGAGGGTTCGTTTTCTCCACACCCTCTCCAGCATTTATTGTTTGTAGATTTTCTGATGATGGCCATTCTGACCAGTGTGAACTGATGCCTCATTGTAGTTTTGATTTGCATTTCTCTAATGAATACTGATGTTAACCACCCTTTCATGTGTTTGCTGGACATCTGTATGTCTTCTTTACAGAAATGTCTATTTAGGTTTTCTGCCCATTTTGGATTGGGTTATCTGTATTTTTGATATTGAGCTGCTTGTATATTTTACAGATTAATCTTTTGTCAGTTGCTTCATTTGCAAATATTTTCTCCCATTCTGAGGGTTGTCTTTTGGTCTTATTTATAGTTTCATTTGCTGTGCAAAAGCTTTCAAGTTTCATTAGGTCCCATTTGTTTATCTTCTGTTTTTATTTTCATTTCACTAAGAGGTGGGTCAAAAAGGATCTTGCTGCGATTTATGTAATAGAGTGTTCTGCCCATGTTTTCCTCTAAGAGTTTGATAGTTTTTGACCTTACATTTACGTCTTTAATCCATTTTGAGTTTATTTTTGTGTACGGTGTTACGGAGAGTTCTAATTTCATTCTTTTACATGTAGCTGTCCAGTTTTCCAAGTCCCACTTATCGAAGAGGCTGTTTTTTCTCCATTGATACTCTTGCCTACTATATCAAAGATAAGGTGACCATATGTGCATGGGTTTATCTCTGGCTTTCTATCCTGTTCCATTGATCTATTTTCTGTTTTTGTGCCAGTAACATACTCTTTGATTACTATAGCTTTGTACTATAGTCAGAACTCATGGAGCCTGATTCCTCCATCTCCGTTTTTCTTTCTCAAGATTGCTTTGGCTATTCAGTGTCTTCTGTGTTTCCACATAAATTGTGAAATTTTTTGCCCTAGTTCTGTGAAAAATGCCATTGGTAATTTGATAGGGATTGCATTGAATCTGTAGATTGCCTTGGGTAATATAGTCATTTAGACAATGTTGATTCTTCCAATCCAAGAACATGGTATATCTCTGCATCTGTTTCTATCTCTAATTTCTTTCATCAGGGTCTTATAGTTTTCTGCATACAGGTCTTTTGTCTCCTTAAGTAGGTTTATTCCTTGGTATTTTATTCTTTTTGTTGCAATGGTAAATGGGAGTCTTTCCTTAATTTCTCTCTCAGATTTTTGATCATTAGTGTATAGGAATGCAAGAGATTTCTGTGCACTAATTTTGTATCCTGCAACTTTAACAAATTCATTGATTAGCTCCAGTAATATTCTGGTAGCAACTTTAGGATTCTCTGTGTATAGTATCACGTCATCTGCAAACAGTGACAATTTTACTTCTTCTTTTCCAAGTTGTATTCCTTTTATTTCTTTTTCTTCTCTGATTGCAGTGGGTAAAACTTCCAAAACAATGTTGAATAACAGTGGTGAGAGTGGGCAACCTTGTCTTATTCCTGACCTTAGTGGAAAGGTTTAAGTTTTTCACCATTGAGAATGATGTTAGCTGTGGGTTTGTCATATATGGTGTTTACTATGTTGATGTAAGTTCCCTCTATGCCCACTGTCTGGAGAGTTTTTATCATAAATCTGTGTTGAATTTTGGCAACAGTTTTTTCTGCATCTATTGAGATTATCATATGTTTTTTTTTTTCTTTCAGTTTGTTAATATGGTGTATCACATTGACTTGCGTATATTGAAGAATCCTTGCACCCTGGGATAAACTTCACTTGATTATGGGGTATGATCCTTTTAATGTGCTGTTGGATTCTATTTGCTAGTATCTTGTTGAGGATTTTTGCATCTATGTTCATCAGTGATATTGGCCTGTAAGTTTCTTTTTCTGTGACATCTTTGTCTGGTTTTGGTATCAGGGTGATGGTGGTCTCGTAGAATGAGTTTGGAAGTGTTCCTCCCTCTGCTATATTTTGGAAGAGTTTGAGAAAGATAGGTGTTAGCTCTTCTCTAAATGTTTGATAGAATTCGCCCTTGAAGCCATCTGGTCCTGGGCTTTTGTTTGTTGGAAGATTTTTAATCACAGTCTCAATTTCAGTGCTTGTGATTGGTATGTTTATATTGTCTATTTCTTCCTGGTTCAGTCTCGGAATGTTGTATTTTTCTAAGAATTTGTCCATATCTTCCAGATTTTCCATTATATTAGCATATAGTTGCTTGTAGTAATCTCTCATGATCCTTTGTATTTCTGCAGTCCCTTGTTACTTCTTTTTCTTTTCTAATTCTATTGATTTGACTCTTCTCCCTTTTTGTTCTTAATGAGTAAGGCTATTGGTTTATCCATTTTGTTTATCTTCTCAAAGAACCAGCTTTTTGGTTTATTGACCTTTGCTATAATTTCCTTTATTTCTTTTTTCATTTACTTCTGATCTGATCTTTATGATTTCTTTCCTTCTACTAACTTCAGTTTTTGTTGTTCTTCTTTCTCTAATTGCTTTAGGTATAAGGTTAGGTTGTTTATTAGAGATGTTTCTTGTTTCTTTAGGTAGGATTGTATTTTATAATCTTCCCTCTTAGAACTGCTTTTGTTGCATCCCATCAATTTTGGGTCATCGTGTTTTCATTGTCATTTGTTGCTAGGTTTTATTTTTTAATTTTCTCTTTGATTTCTTCAGTGATGTCTTGGTTATTTAGTAGTGTATGGTTTAGCCTGCATGTGTTTGTATTTTTTACAGTTTTTTGTTTTCCTGTAATTGATATCTAGCCTCATAGTGTTGTGGTCAGAAGATACTTGATATGATTTCAATTTTCTTAAATTTACTAAGGCTTGATTTGTGACCCAAGATATGATCTATCCTGGAGAATGTTCCAAGAGCACTTGAGAAGAAAGTGTAATCTGCTGTTTTTGGATGGAATGTCCTATTAATATCAATTAAATCCATCTTGTTTAATGTGTCATTTAAAGCTTGTGTTTCCTTTTTTATTTTCCTATTGGTTGATCTGTCCATTGGTGAAACTTGGTGTTAAAGTCCCCTAGTATTATTATGTTACTGTCGATTTCCTTTTTTATGGCTGTTAGCATTTGCCCTATGTATTGAGGTGCTCCTATGTTGGGTGCATAAATATTTACAATTGTTTTATCTTCTTGGTTTGATCCCTTGATCATTATGTAGTGTTCTTCTTTGTCTCTTTTATTAGTCTTTATTTTAAAGTCTATTTTGTTTGATATGAGAATTGCTACTCCAGCTTTCTTTTGATTTCCATTTGCATAGAATACCTTTTTCTATTCCCTCACTTTCAGTCTGGATGTGTCCCTAAGTCTGAAGTGGGTCTCTTGTAGACAGTAATATATACCGGTCTTGTTGTTGTATCCATTCAGCCAGTCTATGACTTTTGGTTGGAGCATTGAATCCATTTACATTTAGGGTAATTATCAATATGTATGTTCCTATTACAATTTTCTTAACTGTTTTAGGGTTTTTTTTTGTAGATCTTTTCCTTCTCTTGTGTTTCCTGTCTAGAGCAGTTCCTTTAGCATTTGTTGTAAAGCTGGTTTGTTGATGCTGTATTCTCTTAACTTTTGCTTGTCTGTAAAGGTTTTAATTTCTCCATCGATTTTGAATGATATCCTTGCTCAGTAGAATAATCTTGGTTGTAGGTTTTACCCTTTCATCACTTTAAATATGTCCTGCCACTCCCTTAGGGCTTCCATAGTTTCTGCTGAAATATAAGCTCTTAACTTTACAGGGATTGCCTTGTATATTATTTGTTTTTTTTCCCTTGCTGCTTTCAATAATTTTTCTTTGTATTTAATTTTTTATAGTTTGATTAATATGTGTCTTGACATGTTTCTCCTTGGATTAATCCTGTATGGGACTCTCTGTGCTTCCTGGACTTGATTGACTATTTCCTTTCCCATATTAGGGAAATTTTCAACTATAATCTCTTCAAATATTTTCTCAGTCCCTTTCTTTTTCTCTTCTTCTTCTGGGACCCTCATAATTCGAATGTTGGTGCACTTAATGTTGTCCCAGAGGTCTCTCAGACTGTCTTCAATTCTTTTCATTATTTCTTCTTTATTCAGCTCTGAGGTAGTTATTTTCACTATTTTATGTCCAGGTCAGTTATCAGTTCTTCTGCCTCAGTTATTCTGCTATTGATTCCTTCTAGAGAATTTTAAATTTCATTTATTGTGTTGTTCATCATTGTTTGTTTGCTCTTTAATTCTTCTAGGTCCTTATAAAACATTTCTTGTATTTTCTCCATTCACTTTCCAAGATTTTGGATCATGTTACTATCATTACTCTGAATTATTTTTCAGGTAGACTGCTTATTTTGTCTTCATGTTTTGGTCTTATGGGTTTTTACCTTGCTCCTCTTATGCTGCATATTTCTCTCTCTTATCATTTCACTTAACTTACTGTGTTTGTGGTCTCCTTTTCTCAGGCTGCATTTTCATAGTTCCCATTATTTTTGGTGTCTGCCCTTTAGTGGGTAAGTTTTGTTCAGTGTATTGTGTAGGCTTTCTGGTGGATGGAACTGGTTCCTGTGTTCTGATGGATGAGGCTGGATCTTGTCTTTCTGGTGGCAGGACCTTGTCCAGTGGTGTGTTTTGGGGTGTCTGTGAACTTATTATGATTTTAGGCAGTCTCTCTGCTAATGGGTGGGGTTGTGTTCCTCTCTTGCTAGTTGTTTTGCATGGGGTGTCCAGTTTCCCCCCCACACCCCCTGTCCCTGCCAATAAAGGGGCTTCCTAGTGTTTGGAAATTTTTCCTCCTGCACAGCTCCCTCCCCAAGGTCCAGGTTCAGTCCCTATTCTTTTGTCTCTGTTTTTTCCTTTTTCTTTTACCATACCTAGGTGTGTGGGAAGTTTCTTGCCTTTTGGGAAGTCTGAGGTCTTCTGACAGCCTTCAGTAGATCTTCTGTAGGAGTTGTTCCATATGTGCTTGATTTTTTGGTGTATTTGTGGTGAGCAATGTCATCTCCAAGACTTATTCCTCCTCCACATTGAAGGTCCTCTCTCATGATATTCTGATTTACTTCACTCAACATGACAGACTATAGGTCCATCCACATCTCTACAAATGACCCAATTTCATTCCTTTTTTTTTGCAGAGTAATATTCCATTGTATATATGTACCCACATCTTTATCCATTCATCAGCCAATGGACATTCATATTGCTTCCATGTCCTGGCTATTGTAAATAGTGCTGCCATTAACAATGGGGTACATAAATTTTTGAAGAATGTACCATAGGGTACATGGTTGTCTCAGGATACATGCCCAGTAGTGGGATTGCTGGGTCATGTGGTAATTCTATTTTTAGTTTTTTAAGGAACCTCCATACTGTTCTCCATAGTGGATATATCAATTTACATTCCCACCAACAGTGCAAAGGGTTCTCCTTTTTCTCCACAACTTCTCCAGCACTTCTTTTCTGTAGATTTTTTGATGATGGTCATTCTGACTGGTGTAATGTGATATCTCACTGTAGTTTTGATTTGGATTTCTCTAATAATTAGTGACATTGAGCATCTTTTCAAGTGCCTCTTGGCCATCTGCATATCTTCTTTCAACAGATGTCTACTTAGGTTTTCTGCCCATCTTTTGATTGGCCTGTTTGTTTTTTGATATTGAGCTGCATGAGCTGTTTGTGTATTTTGGAGATTAATCCCGTCAGTTGCTTTGTTTACAAATACTTTCCCCCATTCTGAGAGTTGTCTTGTCATCTTGTTTATGGTTTCCTTTGTTTTGCAAATACTTTTAAGCTTAATTAGGTCCCATTTGTTTATTTTTGTTTTTTATTTTCATTACTCTAGGAGATGGGTCAAAAAAGAGCTTGCTGAGATTTATGTCAAAGAGTGATCTTCCTATGTTTTCCTTTAAGTGTTTTATAATATCCGGTCTTACATTTAGGTCTTTAATCCATTTTGACTTCATTTTTTTGTATGGGGTTAGAGAGTATTCTAATTTCATTCTTTTACATGTAGCTGTCTAATTTTCCCAGTACCACTTATTGAAGAGACTGTCTTTTCTCCATTTTATAGTTTTGCCTTCTTTGTCATAACTTAGGTGACAATAGGTGTGTGGGTTTATCTCTTGGCTTTATCCTGTTCCATTGATCTATATTTCTGTTTTTGTGCCAGTACCATACTGTGTTTTTTTTCTTTGGCTGCGTTGGGTCTTCATTGCTGTGTGAGGGCTTTCTCTATTTCCGGCTAGCAGGGGGTTACTCTTCGCTGTGGTGCATGGGCTTCTCATTGCGGTGGCTTCTCTTGTTGTGGAGCACAGGCTCTAGGCATGTGGGTTTCAGTAATTGTGGTACATGGGTTCAGTAGTTGTGGATCGTATGCTCTAGAGTGAAAGCTCAGTAGCTGTGGCACATGGGCTTATTTGCCCCATGACATGTAGTATCTTCCTGGACCAAGGATCAAACCTATGTCCTCTGCATTGGCAGGCAGATTATTAACCACTGCACCACCAGGGAAATCTAGTACCATACTGTCTTGATTACTATTGCTTTGTATTATAGTCTGAAGTCAGGGATCCTGATTCCTGCTGCTCCATTTTTATTTCTCAAGATTGCTTTGGCTATTTGGGGTCTTTTGTGTTTCCATAAAAATTGTAAAATTTTTTGTTCTTGTTCTGTGAAAAATGTCATTGGTAATTTGATAGTGATTGCACTGATTCTGTAGATTGCTTTGGGTAGTAGAGTTATTTTCATATTATTGATTCTTCCAATCCAAGTACATTGTATATCTCTCCATCTGTTTGTGTCATCTTTTATTTCTTTCCTCAGTTCTTACAGTTTTTTGAGTATAGGCCTTTTACCTCCTTAGGTATGTTTATTCCTAGGTATTTTATTCTTTTTGGTTGCAATAGAAAGTGGGATTGTTTTCTTAATTTCTCTTTCTCATCTTTTTTTGTTAGTGTATATGAATGCAAGAGATTTCTGTGCATAAATACTGTATCCTGCAAATTTACCAGATTCATTCATGAGTTCTAATAGTTTTCTGGTGGCATATTTAGGATTCTCTATGTATAGTATCATGTCATCTGCAAAGAGTGACACTTTTACTTCTTCTTTTCCAATTTGGATTCCTTTTATTTCTTTTTCTTCTCTGATTGTCCTTGCTAGGATTTCCAAAACTATGTTGAGTAAAAGTCATGAGAGTGGACATCCTTGTCTTTTTCTTGATCTTAGAGAAAATGATTTCATTTTTTCACTATTGAAAATGATGTTTTCTGTGGGCTTGTCATATGTGGCCTTTATTATGTTGAGGTAGGTTCCCTCTAGGCTCACTTTCTGAAGAGTTTTTGTTATAAATGTATGTTGAATTTTATGAAAAGCTTTTTCATCTGTTGAGATGATCATATGGTTTTTATTCTTTAATTTGTTAATATGATGTATCACATTGGTTTGCATATATTGAAGAATCCTTGCATCTCTGCAATAAATCCCAGTTGATCATGGTGTATTATCCTTTTAATGTGTTGTTTAATTCTGTTTGTTAGTATTTAGTTGAGGATTTTTTTTGTCTATTTTCATCAGTGATATTGGTGTGTAATTTTATTTTTTGTGATATCTTGGTCTGGTTTTGGTATCCGGGTGATGGTATCCTCATAGAATGAGCTTGGGAGTGTTCTTTTCTCTGCAATTTTTTGAAGAGTTTGAGAAGGATGGGTGTTAATCTTCTGTAAGTGTTTGATAGAATTTGCCTGTGAAGCCATTTGGTCCTGGAATTTTGTTTTTTGGAAGATTTTTAATTTCAATTTCATTATTTGTGATTGGTCTGTTTATATTTTATATTTCTTCCTGTTTTAGTCTTGGAAGGTTGTGCTTTTCAAAGAAATTTTCCATTTTTTCCAGGTTGTCCCCTCTCTTCACATACAGTTGCTTATAGTAGTCTATTATGATCCTTTGTATTTCTGTGGGGTCCATTGTATTTTCTCCTTTTGCATTTCTAATTTTTTGATTTCAATTCTGTCCCTTTTTTTCTTGATGAGTTTGGCTAAACTTTTATCAATTTAGTTTATCTTCTCAAAGAACCAGCTTTTAGTTCCACTGATATTTTGCTATTATTATCTTTGCTTCTATTTCATTTATCTGTGCTCTGATTTTTATGATTTCTTTCCTTCTACCAAGTTTGGGTTTTATTTGTTCTTCTTTGTCTAGTTGCTTTCGGTGTAAGTTTAGGTTTTTTATTTGAGATTTTTCTTGTTTTTTGAGGTAGGATTGAATTGCTATAAACTTCCCTCTTAGGACAGCTTTTGCTGTATCCCATTAATTTTGGGTCATTTCTTCTGTTGCTGTCATATGTTTCTATGTATTTTTTTTTAATTTCCTCTTTGATTTCTTCAGTGATCTCTTGATCATTTGGTAGTGTATTGTTTAGCCTCCATATGTTTGTGTTTTTTACTGTTTTTTTTTTCCTGGAATTGATTTCTAATTTCATAGTGTTGTGGTTGGAAAAGATGCTTGATACAATTTCAATTTTATTAGATTTACTGAGTCTTGATTTTGATTCAAAATGTGACCTATCCTGGGGAATGTCCCATGTGCACTTGAGAAGAAATTGTATTCTTCTGCTTTTAGATGGAATGTTTTATAAATATCAATTAAGTCTATCTGGTCTATTGTGTCATTAAAAGCCTGTGTTTCCATATTTATTTTCTGTCTGTATGATCTGTCCATTGGTGTAAGTGAGATGTTAAACTATCCCAGTATTATTGTGTTACAGTTGATTTCCCCTTTTGTGGCTGTTAGCATTTGCCTTATGTATTGAGGTGTTCCTATCATGGGTGCATAAATATTTATAATTGTTATATATTCTTCTTTCATTGATTGCTTGATCATTATATAGTGTTCTTCCTTGTCTCTTGTAACAGTCTTTATTTTAAAGTCTAGTTTATCTATGAGTTTATATGAGTATTACTACTCCAGCTTTCTTTTGATTTCCATTTGCATGGAAGATTTTTTCCATCCCCTCACTTTCAGTCTGTATATGTCTGTAAGTCTGAAGTGGGTATATTGTAGGCAGTATATATAATGGTCTTGTTTCTGTATCCATTCAGCCAGTCTGTGTCTTTTGGTTGGAGGATTTAATCCTTTTACATTTAAGATAACTGTCAATATGTATGTTCCTATTACCATGTTCTTTATTGTTTTGCATTTGTTTTTGTGCATCTTTTTTTTTATCTTGTGTTTCCCAATTAGAGAAGTTCCTTGAACATTTGTTGTAAAGCTGGTTTGGTGATGCTGAATTCTCTTAGGTTTTGCTTCTCTGCAAATCTTTTGATTTCTCTGTCAAATCTGAATGAGATCCTTGCTGGGTAGTGTTATCTTTGTTATAGGTTTTTCCCTTTCATCACTTTAAATATACCCTGTCACTCCGTTCTGGACTGCAGAGTTTCTGCTGAAAAATTATCTGATAAAATTATGGGGATTCTGTTGTATGTTACTTTTTACTTTTCTCTTGCTACTTTTAATATATTTTCTTTGAATTTAATTTTTGTTAGTTTGATTAACATGTGTCATCATGTTTCTCCTTGGGTTTATCCTGTATGGGACTCTCTGCACTTCCTTGACTTGGGTGGCTATTTCCTTTCCCATGTTAGGGAATTGTTTGTCTATAATCTCTTCAAATATTTTCTCAGACCTTTTCTCTTTCTCTTCTTTTTCTGAGACACCTATAATTCGAACGTTGGTATGTTTACTGTTGTCCCAGAGTTCTCTGAGACTGTCCTCATTGCTTTTTTCTTTATTCTGCTCCTCATCAGTTATTTCCACCATTCTATCTTGCAACTCACTTATTCATTCTTGTGTCTTAGTTATCCTGCTTTTGATTCTTTCTGGTGTATTTTTTCATTTCAGTTATTTTGTAGTTCATCACTATTTGTTTGTTCTTTAGTCCTTTTATATCCTTGTTAAACATTTCTTTTATTTTCTCAATCTGTGCCTCCATTGTATTTCTGCCTCCAAAAGTGCACCTGCAGGGGCCAGTGCAGCTGAAGGATACCTTGGATGGGAGCAGTGCTCAGCCTGCCAGGAACCGCACGGCCCTTGGAGGCTTTGATGGGGTCAGGGCTCAGGCCCGAGATCTGGGGAGCCATAAGAGGTCTTGATGGTGGAGGGTAAGGTTGCTCAGGCCCAGGACTTGTGCAGCCAGAAGAGGTCTTGGTGGGGGGTCTCAGGCCCAGGACTCACTGCTGGAAGGGACACCAGGCTTTGGTGTTTCATGTGCGTTACCCCACCAGGCTTGCCAGGGCCTGAGTGGGTGTGGGAGGCACTGGTCACATTCCCCTCCAATCCTCCGATCTGTCAAAAGTCCCTCTCTGTTCCTGCTGATCCCCTTGTCATGAGTGCACTCCTCCAAGCATGGAAACATGTCCCTTCCCCCAGCCTGCCCTCAGGGGTGCTGGTCCCATCCTGCCCCCACTTTTCTTCCCCTCCTCCTTCCCTCCCACGTCCTACCTGGTCATGTGTAGATTCCTTCCATCCCTGTAGGTATCAGAGGTCCCACACCAGCACCTAGTAGGTGCCCTAGTTGTGAGGAGTTGTGAACCCTGCATATTCCTTCTCCATTCCCTGCCTTTTTTTAATGTGTTCAAAAGGTATTAAATAGGCCAGCAAATTCCCAGATCTCAGAGTGGCCTTCATTGACAACCCAGTTTAAAACAGAAACCCACTCACTATTTCTCTCCTCTTACTCTGCTTTAATTTTCTTCAAAAAATGATGACTTGGATATTTTATTATATACCTTATCAGTTTGTTTCTGTTGTTTGTCTCTGTAATTTTTAATGTCAGCTCAGTGAAGGAAGAGACTTTTCCTCTTTTGTTTACTGCAATGTGCTTAGCTCCCAGAATTAGTATATGATATAAAATAAACATTCACATAAATATTAATTGAATTAATCAATGACTGAATACTCAGAGCTTCCATGAAACAGAATAGGGAGGTATAATACAAATATAGGCTCAAGTCCTAACTTTACTACTTACTAGCTATGTGAAATTATGCAAGTTACTTATCTTCTCTGATAACGTTTCCTCATCTGTAAATGGGAATAATAGTAATACAGGGCCCGTTGAAGGGTGTGAAGACAATTACATGGGATAATGAATGTAAAGTTCTTTATTTATTGACTGGTACATAGCATTTATAGCACTCTATTGCAGTTATTTATTTTTTGTATATTCCCCCTTGGCTATGAGCTCCAAGAAAGCTCTTATTACAGCACTTAGTGCACAATAGGCACATAGGAAAATTTATTTTCAATAATTCATTCACAAATATTGTTTATTGAGTGACTACTCTGTGCTCTACCCTTCTTTGACACTGGGGATACACCATAATGAGTACAGACATGGGTCCTCATGTAGCTTCTGTGCAGTGTGGAAGATAGAAATAAAAACAAACATGAAAACTTCTACAGTTTATAGTGCTGATAGAAAGAAAGAAATAAGGAACTGTCATAGAATGATCATAAAGGAACTATTTTCTTAACATTTTTTGGGGTGTGTAAAGATTATGGGTAATATTTGTATTTGTTTATTTAAATATCCACTGTTATCACACTGTATTTTATTAACAATATCCTCTTCATCAATGACACAAAAATGGATATGGTAGATATTTGCAATCATCTCCAACAAATTTCTCAGGTAGATGAATCCTGATAAGTGGAAGAAGGTGGAGTGTTGTTTATGGAGTTGTCATTTTCAGCTCTAGTCTTCCAGAGTAACCAATTCTTTGACTTACCCAGAGCTCCTGTGGAAAAGTGTTGTGATGTGCAATGTAGGACTATCTCCAGGCTGTGTCAGTGTTCTGAAGCAAAGAGAAGGCACACTTGGTAGGTTTAACTAAAGAGAAGTTAATGAGTAGAACAATCACCGTGGTGTGGGTGGAGTTAAATGAATGATCAAAGACTATTGAAGTATTAGGGACTGGCTATAAGGAAAGCCATTGCTGCTCAAAGGATTTAAGAGGCAAGAGGAGAAAATGTGATGCTGGATCTGGAAGAGACCTTGGATCCAGGGAGGACTGATTGTAATGGGAGCTCTACCTTCAAACACAGGCAGTAGAGTGGCAAAGCAGGTAAGAGGGGGCAGAAATGCCTAAATAGTATTTCTCCTTCTATCTTCCAATTTTCCCATGGACAACTCTTATTAGCCAAACCAAAATGGAAGCCAGAGGGTAAAGAAGCCTGGGTGATAAAGTTCATAAAAGGCAACTTCCTGTGGCAGAGAGCATGGTGGTGAAGGGAAGATAGTGGATCTGGCGGTAGGGGTGGGGAGCAATGGACAGCAACTGTCCCCCAACATTCTTCCCCGCAGTTGCCCCCTGCTTCCCCATGATGTCTATTTTAACTGGTCTGAATCATCTCTCTTGATCATCACCCCAAGTCTGAAACACTGCTTGCAAATGGAAAGCACAAGGATGAGTCTCCTTAGGTATCCTTATGAGGACATAAGGGTTCTGATATTTTTTCTTTGTTGGCAGATTTTTGTAGGCATGAGAAAAAAACATATATGGAGCATAATTAGAAAACTCTGAGAGCCACTGGTAGGGAACTACTCTAGTGGATATTGTGAAACATGGGAAGGGCAAAGTCCCCAGGATGAAGAGAATTGTAAGACCTTTGGATACGGTTGTCTCCTGTATATAAGATGGTAGACTTCCAGGAGGTGAGGGGCGAACTTCCTGAGTACCCTGCCTAGATCCTTCTCTTTTTTAAAGTGATATTTACTTACATTATTACTTCTTTACTTACCCTCATCTTACCGCTCCCTTTAGTGGTCACACTGGTGAAACTATCTTACACCTTTCTTTTCCATTCCTTCCCTATGTTCTTTTAGGGAGAACTATCTTCCATAATTCTCTTTGTTGACTGATATGAAAATATATTATTTTAAAAACCCATGCTGTAAACTACCTGTCATTGTCATATTCTGGCCACTCCTTATATATGAGCTAACCAATTTTTATCCTTCTTTATTCTCCAGATTAATTGGGTTTGATGTTATTGAAATAATCTAGAAGATAAAAGAGAATTTTTTGTTAAATGTTCAAAATGGACAAAGATTTAAAGTGTTATTCTTTGAGATGTGTTGAATAACTTCCATCATACAATAAATACACGATTTAAAAATCAGTTATGGCAATCTTTTTAAAAACATATTATACCATTTTATTACAACAAAAGTAAAGTAATACTGTGGGAGTAATACTGTGAGCAAAATTGACTTGTTATGGCAGCCATTGATTATATTTTTAGCAATGGGGCTATATGTATATAAATTTATGCATATCTTAGTTAAGCCTGGCTTCATTGCCTTATGTTATGGTTGACTTATGCCATTGAATGTTAAAGGCACTCACTATACTACCCTTTATAACAGTTGGAAGATTTGCTCATTTACACTGGCATATCAGCCCTGTTTTGCTCTCAACGTTTAATGAGAGGCAGTCATTTGAATAACTTCCATAAGACTAAAGCCTGAATTTCCAAATGTTGCATATAAATGTTCATTGGATTTGTGTTTCATTCTAGTAGAGATGTTCTTCTGACAGATTTTGCCTGCAGCTGGTTGTATTCATTGAGCAATGGTAGAAATCTATTTAATTATCCTTTTTTTTCCCTATAAAAATTGATGATTTCATAAATTAAAAGTTTTAAAGGGAAATACATTTTAATATTAATGTATAATTTAACTTGAATCCACATGCAATCTGTTCTTAATAACTGGCTCATTCTTCAGGAAAGGAGATGCAATGATTCCACCAGTTATAATAGACAAAATTTCATTTAGGACAATTCATTTGATGAAATGGAGAATTTTCATTGTTTGACCCCTTCAAAATCTTCCATTGCTTAAGGCCATAATTAGAAATAAGACCATGGAAATTCATTCCTTTTCCCTTTCCTCCCCAAATTATGCTATATTCTCATGGCACATTGTAGGGTAAGCAAGAGAGAATAAAAGTAATGGATATGGGAAACTGTAGTCTCATAATCCTACACAATTTTTATTTGTAGTTTTCAAATAAAATGGACTTTTCCATGGTATATTAAAGTTATTGCTCTAGACTATGTCTACCAAAAAAAATGCAAAAGATGTGAACAATTTAGTTTAACAATCATTTTTCCAAGTTCTCCTGTTGAATCATATGCATATGAGTCTCGTCAGAAAAAATGCTGAAGCACTTTTGCCTGAGAAGTTTTTTGACTCAAATGAAGTAATATTTAACTCATTTGTCATATCTATTTAAATTGAGGTAATTTTTCATATTACTAATTCTGCCACACTAACATTGGAGAATCGGGGTCACAGGATTAAATTCTTATG
Organism: Stenella coeruleoalba; assembly: GCF_951394435.1. Lineage (NCBI taxonomy): Eukaryota > Metazoa > Chordata > Mammalia > Artiodactyla > Delphinidae > Stenella > Stenella coeruleoalba. Next base: position 48,708,596 of record NC_137163.1, read on the forward strand.
TGATACAGTGATTCAGCAATAGCATAATATATAGGGCACTTACTACATATTGTTCAAATCATACTCTTAATACATTTTGTAACATAAACAATTTACCTGCCTGTTAGTGTCTCCTATTTCAGCATATTCTGCATGGTTTTTTATTAGACAACACTTTCTTTGTCATTTTTGTTTTTCAGAACCATTCATTTATTTATTAATTCAAGCAATAAACATCTATTAAGTACTTCCTGTGTGCTAGACACTGAGATGAATGCTGGGGTTCCAAAATTGTGTATAACACATTTCTTGCTTTCCAGTGCTTCCACAATTCAGTGTGGGACACAAATAAGTGAGGAATCATTTGATTACTGGGAGAAGTGTTATATTGTCCTAGATAAGCCCTATAGGAGGAAGATGTGCTTCACTTTTCCTGGGGAATAAGTCCTGGAGGAGGAAATATTACAGCTGAAATTTAAGGGATAAATGCGAACTGCAATGAACTAAAGCAGATGAGCATTACACCACTAGAGGGAAGAAAAAGTTAAAAAGCATCAAAAAGAAAAAGCTGTATTTTACTAATTTCAAGATTCCTCACTTAGAGTTTATTTTATTTTTAAATTAATTTTTATTGGAATATAGTTGATTTACAATGTTGTGTTCATTTCTGCTGTGTAACAATGTGAATCAGTTATACATATACATATACCCACATTTTTTAGATTCTCTTCCCATACAGATCATTAGAGAGCATTGAACAGAGTTCTCTGTGCTATACAGTAGTTTCTAATTAGTTATCTATTTTATAAATGCCATACACAAAAATAAACTCAAAATTGATTAAAGGCGTAAATGTGAAATTGGATTCTACAAAACTCTTAGAGGAAAACGTAGACATAAGTCTCTCTGATATAAATCACAGAAAGATCATTTTGGATCCACCTCCTAGGATAATGAAAATAAAAACAAAAATAAACAAACAGGACCTAATAAAACTTAAAAGCTGTTGACACACTGGTTGAGAGAGACCTTCAAGATGGTGGAGGAGTATGATGTGGAGAGAAAACTTCCTCCCCACAAATACATCAGAAATACATCTATATGTGGAATACACCAAGACACATATTAATCAAACTATCAAAAATTAAATACAAAGAAAAATTATTGAAAGCAGCAAGGGAAAAGCAAAAAATAACATACAAGGGAATCCCCATAAGGTTAACAGCTGATCTTTCAGCCAAAACTCTGCAAGACAGAAGAGAGTGGCAGGACATATTTAAAGTGATGAAAGAGAAAAAAACTACAACAAATAATACTCTACCCAGCAAGGATCTCATTCAGATTCGACAGAGAAACTAAAACCTTTATAGACAAGCAAAAGGTAAGAGAAAAAAGCACCACCAAGCCAGCTTTACAACAAATGCTAATAGAACTTCTCTAAGCAGGAAACACAAGAGAAGGAAAAGACCTACTATAACAAACACAAAGCAATTAAGCAAATGTTAATAGGAACATACATATCAATAACTACCTTATGTAAATGCATTAAATGCTCCAACAAAAAGACACAGAATGGCTGAATGATACAAAAACAAGACCCATGCATATGCTGTCTACAAGAGACCCACTTCAGGACTAGGGACCTACTGACTGAAAGTGAGGGAATGAAAAAAGATATTCTATGAAAATGGAAATCAAAAGAAAGCTGGAGTAGCACTTCTCATATCAGAAAAAATAGACTTTAAAATTAAGACTATTACAAGAGACAAAGACAGACACTACATAATCAAAGGATCAATCCAAGAAGAAGATATAACAATTGTAAATATTTATGCACTCAACACAGGAGCACTTCAGTACATAAGGCAAATGCTAACAGCCATAAAAGGGGAAATCAACAGTAACACAATCATAGTAGGGGACTTTAATACTCCACTTTCACCAATGGACAGATTATCCAAAATGAAAATAAATGAGGAAACACAAGCTTTAAATGATACATTAAACAAGATGGACTTAAATAGATATTTATAGGGCATTCCATCCAAAAACAACAGAATACATTTTCTTTTCAAGGGCTCATGGAACATTCCCCAGCATAAAAAATATCTAGGGTCACAGATCAAGCTTTGGTAAATTTAAGAAAATTGAAAGCATATCAAATATGTTTTCTGACCACAATGCTATGAGATTAGATATCAATTAAAGGAAAAAAAAACCTGTAAAAATACAAACCCATGGAGGCTAAACAGTACTCTACTAAGTAACCAAGAGATTACTGAGGAAATCAAAAACTACCTAGAAACAAATAACAATGAAAACACAATGACTCAAAACCTATGGGATGCAGCCAAACCAGTTCTAAGAGGGAAGTTTATAACAATACAGTCCTATCTCAAGAAAGAAAAAAAAAATCTCAAATAAAATATCTAACCTTACCCCTAAAGGAACTAGAGAAAGAAGAATAAACAAAACCTGAAGTTAGTAGAAGGAAAGAAATCATGAAGATCAGAGCAGAAATAAATGAAATAGAAACAAAGAAAACAACAGAAAAGATCAATAAAACTGAAAGCTGGTTCTTTGAGAAGATAAATAAAATTGATAAAATACTAGCCAGACTCACCAGGAAAAAAAGGGAGAAGACTCAAGTCAATAAAATTAGAAACGAAAAAGAGGAAGTAACAAATGACACTGCAGAAATACAAAGGATCATGAGAGATTACTACAAGCAACTATATATCAATAAAATGGAAACCCAGAAGAAATGGACAAATTATTAGAAATTCACATGTTCTGAGTCAGAACCTGGAAGAAATAGAAAATGTAAACAGAACAATCACAAGCACTGAAATTGAGACTGTGATTAGAAGTCTTCCAGTAAACAAAAGCCCAGGGCTAGATGGCTTCACAGGTGAACTATATCAAACATTTAGAGAAGAGCTAACACCTATCCTTCTCAAACTCTTCCAAAATATAGTGGAGGGATGAACACACCCATACTAATTCTATGAGGCCACAATCACCCTGATACCAAAACCTGACAAAGATGTCACAAAAAATGAAAACTAGAGGCAAATATCACTGACGAACATAGATGCAAATGTCCTCAATAAAATACTAGCAAACAGAATCCAACAGCACATCAAAAAGATCATACACCATGATCAAGTGGGGTTTATCTCAAGAATGCAAGTATTCTTCAGTATATGCAAATCAATCAATGTGATACACCATATTAACACATGGAATGATAAAAACCATATGATCATCTCAATAGATGCAGAAAAAATTTGACAAAATTCAACACCCATTTATGATAAAAACTCTCCAGAAAGTAGGCATATAGTGAACTTACCTCAACATAATAAAGGCCATATATAACAAACCCACAGCCAGCATCATTCTCAGTGGTGAAAAAACTGAAACCATTTCCTATAAAATCAGGAACAAGACAAGGATGCCCACTGACACCACTTTTATTCAACATAGGTTTAGAAGTTTTAGGCACAGCAATCAGAGAAGAAAAAGAAATACAAATCAGAAATGAAGAAGAAAAGCTGTCACTGTTTGCAGTTGACATGATACTGTGCATACAGAATCCTAAAGATGTTACTAGAAAACCACTAGAGCTAATCAATGAATTTGGTAAAGTAACAGGAAACAAAATTAATGCACAGAAATCTCTTGCATTCCTATACACTAATGATGAAAAATCTGAAAGAGAAATTAAGGAAACACTCCCAATTACCACTGCAACAAAAATAATAAAATACCTAGGAATAAACCTACCTAAGGAGACAAAAGACTTGTATGCAGAAAACCATAAGATATTGATGAAAGAATTTAAAGATGATACCAACAAATGGAGAGATATTCCATGTTCTTGGATTGTAAGAATAAACATTGTGAAAATGACTATACTACCCAAAACAATCTACAGATTCAATGCAATCCCTGTGAAGATATCAATGACATTTTTCACAGAGCTAGAACAAAAAATATAATTTGTATGGAAACACAAAAGACCCCAAATAGCCAAAGCAATATTGAGAAAGAAAAACGGAGCAGGAGGAATCAGGCTCCCTGTCTTCAGACTGTACTACAAAGCTATAGTAATCAAGACAGTATGGTACTGGTAAAAAAACAGAAAGATAGATCAATGGAATGGGATAGAAAGCCTGAGATAAACCCACGCTCATATGGTCACCTTATTTTTGATAAAGGATGCAAGAATATACAGTGGAGAAAAGACAGCCTCTTCAATAAGTTGTGCTGGGGAAACTGGACAGCTACATGTAAAAGAATGAAATTAGAACACTCCCTAACACCATACACAAAAATAAGCTCAAAATGTATTAAAGATCTAAATGTAAGGTCAGACACTGTCAAACTCTTAGAGGAAAACATAGGCAGAATACTCTATGACATAAACCACAGCAAGATCCTTTTTTACCCACCTCCTAGAAAAATGGAAATAAAAAATATAATAAACAAATGGGACCTAATGAAAATTAGAAGCTTTTGCACAGCAAAGGAAAACATAAACAAGATGAAAAGCCAACCCTTAGAATGGGATAAAATATTTGCAAATGAAGCAACTGACAAAGGTGAATCTCCTAAATTTACAAGCAGCTCATGCAGCTCAATATCTAAAAACAAACAACCCAATCCAAAAATGGGCAGAAGACCCAAATAGACATTTCTCCAAAGAAGATAGATTGCCAAAAAACACATGAAAGGATGCTTAACATCACTAATCATTAGAGAAATGCAAATCAAAACAACAATGAGGTATCACATCACACCAGTCAGAATGGCCATCATCAAAAAATCCACAAACAATAAATGCTGGAGAGGGTGTGGAGAAAAGGGAATCCTCTTGCCCTGTTTGTGGGAATGTAAATTGATACAGCCACTATGGAGAACAGTATGGAAGTTCCTTAAAAAACTAAAAATAGAACTACCATATGACCCAGCAATCCCACTACTGTTCATATACCCTGAAAATACCATAATTCAAAAAGAGTCATGTACCACAATGTTCATTGCAGCTCTATTTACAATAGCCAGGACATGGAAACAACCTAAGTGTCCATCAACTGATGAATGGATAATGAAGATGTGGCACATATATACAATGGAATAGTTCTCAACCATAAAAAGAAAAGAATTTGAGTTATTTGTAGTGAGGTGGACAGACCTAGAGTCTGTCATACAGAGTGAAGTAAGTCAGAAAGAGAAAAATACCATATGCTAACACATTTATATGGAATCTAAAAAAAAAAAATGGTGCTGAAGAACCTAGGGGCAGGACAGGGATAAAGATGCAGACATAAGAGAATGGATTTGAGCACATGGGAGGGGGAAGGGTAATCTGGTATGAAGTGAGACAGTGGCATGGACATATGTACACCACCAAATGTAAAATAGCTAGTGGGAAGCAGTCGCATAGCACAGGGAGATCAGCTCGGTGCTTTGTGACCACCTCGAGGGGTGGCATAGTGAGGAGGGGAGGAAGAGGCAAGAGGGAGGTGATATGAGGATATATGTATATGTATAGCTGATTCACTTTTTATAAAGCAGAATGTAACACACCATTGTAAAGTAGTTATACTGCAATAAAGATGTTGAAAAAAAACCTTAAAAGCTTTTTATAGCAAAGCAAACTAAAAAAAGCGAAAAGAAAACTCACACAATAGGAGAAAATATTTGCAAACAAAAAGCAACTGACAAGGGATTAATCTTCAAAATATACAAATGGCTTATACAACTTAGTATCAAATAACAAACAAACAAACAAACAACTCAATCAAAAAATTGGCAGAAGATCTAAATAGACATTTCTTCAAAGAAGACATACAGATGGCCAAGAGGCACATGAAAAGGTTCTCAACATCAGTAATTATTAGAGAAATGAGAATCAAAACTACAATGAGGTATCACCTCACACAGGTTAGAATGGCCATCATCAAAATTCTACAAACAATAAATGCTAGAGACAGTTAGGAGAAAAGGGAATCCTCCTACTCTGTTGGTGGCCATGTAAATTGGTACAGCTACTATAGAAAACAGTATGGAGTTTCCTTAAAAAGCTAAAAATAGAGCTACAATATGATCCAGCAATCCCACACCTCAGGATATATCTGGAGAAAACTATAATTCGAAAATATACATGCACCCCAATATTCATTGCAGCAGTATTTACAATAACCAGGACATGGAAGTGACCTAAATGTCCATTGACAGAGGAATGTATAAAGAAGATGTTCAATGGAATATTACTCAGCTTTAAGAAAGAACAAAATAATGCCATTTGCAGCAAGATGGACAGACCTAGAGATTGTCATACTGAGTGAAGTATGTCAGACAGAGAAAGACAAATATATGATTGTTTATATGTGCAATCTAAAAAAATATACAAATGAAATTATTTACAAAATAGAAATAGTCACAAATGTAGAAAACAAACTTATGGTCACCAAAAGGGGAAGTGGGGGAGGGATAAATTGGGAGAATGGGATTGACATATACATACTACTTCAGTTAGTTTTTATAGCCCTCCTCAAACTGGCCCATTTTTGGCCTAACCATATCTCCTCCCACTTCCCAACAATCAGCTTTTGCTCAAGAAATTACTCTTCATTTGCCACTTTTTATTTTCAGGCTCCATGGCAAAAGCTCTATGGCAGCTTTTAGACAAAGCTGCCTTTAATGTGTCCTCTAATCAAATTTGACCCTCAGGACAAGCTCAGAGGTCACTTTCCATTTGAAGATTTCCATATAGAATTTTACCTTCACTGAGCTTCTCTTTTCGGGAATCACATTTGCACTCAAGGAAAGCACACCTTAAATTAACACATAATTAATATATCTGGCTTATTTGGCAATTATCATTTTTTTCTGAGTAACTTGGGGAGCAGCATAGTTTTGATCTGAATCCTGGTGATGACAATTTTTAGTACATGGTCTTAGGTATATATTTGCCTTCCTTGTAAAATGGGGATAGTAAAACATATCTTGAAGAATTTTTATGAGGATAAAGTGAAAAAGATACATATTTCGTTGCCAACACCGGAGTCCATTCTAAAGTATCTGAACAACTAAAATATCTAATTCCTCTCCTCCATGTCTCTCTTATTTTTCTAAATTCCAGCCTCTATACTCAGACAGAGTGATCTCTTAAAAAATATAAATGTGATAACATGTCTCCCCTGCTTAACTCTACTATAACAAGGTTGCAATTACAGGAAAATTCAAACTCTTTTATCATGACTGACAAGGTCAGCCTTGAACTTGACCCATACCTGTGGCTCCAACCTCATTTTGGGCAACCCTCTCCTTTGTTCACTATTCTCCAGACATTTCAGGCTACTTGTTGGCTCTTGACCACCCAAGTTCCTGCCCTAGGGCCTTTGTACTTATTTTTCCCTCTGTGTTGGAGCATTCTTCCACCAGCATCTCTGACTGATGACCCCATCCATCCTTCAGCTTCATTATAAGTGTTGTTTCCCCAGTGAAGCCTAGACTGGGTATCAAATAAGCCCCCATGCTTCTTATCTTATTATTTCCACTTATTTCTTTCCTGCTTATTTCTTTCTCGGCACTTGACATTTTTGTATTTCACCTCCACCAATGCATATATTTGTTTTTACTTGTCTAATGTCTGTGTCCCAACAAAAATATGCACAAGATCCGTAAGAACAGAACTATGTCCCTTCTTTTCCAATGTATACCCAAACCCAGAATTGTGCTTGACACATGGCAAAAGCTTCCTAAGTATTTGCCCAATGAATAAATATTAAAAATAAATATAGTAATAGCTAAACTATCTGGACTACAGGTATCTATAGACAGATTATTTATGAAACTTCAGCAGTGCTTTTTAAAAGAAAATCCTACATATTTTTATTTTTTAAAAAATGAAAAATCTTTTCTCTTCTTTTCTTTTATTGAAGTATAGTTTTAGATAGTTATAGATTTACAATGTTATATAGTTATATAGTTATAGATTTACAATGTCATGTTTTAGGTGTACAGCACAGTGATTCAGTTATATATATACATATGTGCATATATATACATTTTTTCAGATTCTTTTCCTTTATAGGTTATAACAAAATACTGAGTATAGTTTCCTGTGCTATACACTAAGTGCATGTTGGTTATCTCTTCTATATATAGTAGTGTGTATGTGTTAATCCCAACATCCTAATTTATCTCACCCTCTCTTTCCCCTTTGGTAACAATGAGTTGGTTTTCTATGTCTGTGAGTCTATTTCTGTCTTGTAAATAAGTTCATTTTTTTTTCACACACACACACTGTATTTTATTTTTACAAGAGATAAATAAACTGACACCAAGCATTGTAAATGGATGACCACAACAAAAGCAGCAATGACTGCAATTACCAAACACAAAACACACTCATACTATGTCATAATATTGACATTAAGTCCAGTAATCCTCCACTGTAACAGCTCCTTTACTTTGCAGTGAAAATTGATTTGTATATTTTTTGCCTCTGAATCCTTGTGAGATTTTTTTTTTATTCAAACAGAAAGTCACAAAAATTATAATCATCCTCATCAGTTCAGTCAGTCCCATGTAATTAATTTTTTTATCTTGATCTTTTCTTAGCACTTTTATGAATTCATCAGTTTTCCATCAGAGTTCTGAAAATGCCTATTCATTCAGTTCAGCAGTATAGTCAGTTACCAGAAACCTGTACTTGTCAGAGTCTTTTCCATGAATTCCTTGAAGACGAAATCCTTTTATAGGAACATTTTTGCAAAAGCATCAGAGTACACCCAGAACTGTCTGTAAATGACAAAAGACTTAAAATAACGATAGTTGAAGAGTTGATGAAAGTTCATAATAATGCAATTGACAAGGAAATTTAGTAATTTCTGAGATATACATTTTAAAGTAATAGCTAGAATTATGACTTATGATATTATACCAAAACATATAAGATTTTTAGAAATTTCATGTAATGTCTGAAACATTTATATTAACATATTTCTATACAAATAACCCTAAGAAAGTTTAGTATTAGTTGTTTCTTGTTTGTTTGTTTGTTTGTTTATACTGCAGGTTCTTATTACTCATCAATTTTATACACATCAGTGTATACATGTTAATCCCAATCACCCAATTCAGCACACCACCATCCCCACCTCACCACGGTTTTCCCCCCTTGGTGTCCATACTTTGGTTCTCTACATCTGTGTCTCAACTTCTGCCCTGGAAACTGGTTCATCTGTACCATTTTTCTAGGTTCCACATACATGCGTTAATATACGTTATTTGTTTTTCTCTTTCTGACTTACTTCACTCTGTTTGACAGTCTCTAGATCCATCCACGCCTCAACAAATGACTCAATTTCATTCCTTTTTATGGCTGAGTAATATTCCATTGTATATATGTACCACAACTTCTTTACCCCTTTGTTTGTCGATGGGCATTTAGGTTGCTACCATGACCTGGCTATTGAAAATAGTGCTGCAATGAACATTGGGGTGTATGTGCCTTTTTGAATTATGGTTTTCTCTGGGTGTATGCCTAGTAGTGGGATTGCTGGATCATATGGTAATTCTATTTTCAGTTTTTTAAGGAACCTCCATACTGTTCTCCATAGTGGCTGTATCAATTTACATTCCCACCAACAGTGTAAGAGGGTTCCCTTTTCTCCACACCCTCTCCAGCATTTTTTGTTTGTAGATTTTCTGATGATGCCCATTCTAACTGGTGTGAGGTGATACCTCACTGTAGTTTTGATTTCCATTTCTCTAATAATTAGTGATGTTGAGCAGCTTTTCATATGCTTCTTGGCCATCTATATGTCTTCTTTGGAGAAATGTCTATTTAGATCTTCTGGCAATTTTTTGATTGGGTTGTTTGTTTAATATTGAGCTGCATGAGATGTTTACATATTTTGGAGATTAATCCTTTGTCTGTTGATTTGTTTGCAAATATTTTCTCCCATTCTAAGGGATGTCTTTTCATCTTGTTTATGGTTTCCTTTGCTGTGCAAAAGTTTTGAAGTTTCATTAGGTCCCATTTGTATATTTTTGTTTTTATTTCCATTACTCTAGGAGGTGGATCAAAAAAGATCTTGCTGTGATTTGTCAAAGAGCATTCTTCCTATGTTTTCCTCTAAGAGTTTTATAGTGTTCGGTCTTACATTAGGTCTTTAATCCACGTTGAGTTTATTTTTTTGTATGGTGTTAGGGAGTGTTCTAATTTCATTCTTTTACATGTAGCTGTTGAGTTTTCCCAGAACCACTTATTGAAGAGACTGTCTTTTCTCCATTGTATATCCTTGCCTCCTTTGTCATAGATGAGTTGACAATAGGTGCATGGATTTATCTCTGGGCTTTCTATCTTGTTCCATTGATCTATGTTTCTGTTTCTGTGCTGGTACCATATTGTCTTGATTACTGTAGCTTTGTAGTATAGTCTGAAGTCAGGGAGTCTGATTCTTCCAGCTCTGTTTTTTTCCCTCAAGACTGTTTTGGCTATTTTGGGTCTTTTGTGTCTCCATACAAATTTTGAGATGATTTGTTCTAGTTCCATAAAAAATGCCATTGGTAATTTGATAGGGATTGCATTGAATTTGTAGATTGCTTTGGGTAGTATAGTCATTTTCACAATATTGATTCTTCCAATCCAAGAACATGGTATATCTCTCCATCTATTTGTATCATCTGTAATTTCTTTCATCAGTGTCTTATAATTTTCTGCATACAGGTCTTTTGTCTCCTTAGGTAGGTTTATTCCTAGATATTTTATTCTTTTTGTTGAAATGGTAAATGGGAGTGTTTTCTTGATTTCTTTTTCAGATTTTTCATCATTAGTGTATAGGAATGCAAGAGATTTCTGTGCATTACTTTTGTATCCTTCAACTTTACCAAATTCATTGATTAGCTCTAGCAGTTTTCTGGTGACATCTTTAGGATTCTCTATGTATAGTATCATGTCATCTGCAAACAGTGACAGTTTTAGTTCTTCTTTTCCAATTTGTATTTCTTTTATTTCTTTTTCTTCTCTGATTGCTGTGGGTAGGCCTTCCAAAACTATTTTGAATGATAGTGGTGAGAGTGGACATCCTTGTCTCATTCTTGATCTTAGAGGAAACGCTTTCAGTTTTTCACCATTGAGAATGATGTTTGCTGTGGGTTTGTCATATATGGCCTTTAATATGTTGAGGTACATTCTCTCTATGCCCACTTTCTGGAGAGTTTTTATCATAGTTTGGTGTTGAATTTTGTCACAAGTTTTTTCTGCATCTATTAAGATGATCATATGGTTTTTATTCTTCAATTTGTTAATATGGTGTATCACATTGATTGATTTGCGTATATTGAAAAATCCTTGCATCCCTGGTATAAATCCCACTTGATCAGTGTGTATGATCCTTTAAATGTGTTGTTGGATTCTGTTTCCTAGTATTTTGTTGAGAATTTTTGCATCTATATTTATCTGTGATATTGGTGTGTAATTTTCTTTTTTTGTAGTATCTTTGTCTGGTTTTGGTATCAGGGTGATGGTGGCCTCATAGAATGAGTTTGGGAGTGTTTCTTCCTCTGAAATTTTTCGGAAGAGTTTGAGAAGGATGGGTGTTAGCTCTTCTCTAAACGTTTGACAGAATTCACCTGTGAAGCCATCTGGTCCTGGACTTCTGTTTGTTTGAAGATTTTTAATCACAGTGTCAATTTCATTACTTGTGATTGGTCTATTCATATTTTCTATTTCTTCCTGGTTCAGTCTTGGAAGGTTATACCTTTCTAAGAATTTGTCCATTTCTTCCAAGTTGTCCATTTTATTGGCATAGAATTGCTCGTAGTAGTCTCTTAGGATGCTTTGTATTTCTGTGGTGTCTGTTTTAACTTCTCCTTTTTCATTTCTAATTTTATTGATTTGAGTTCTCTCCCTCTTTTTCTTCATGAGTCTGGATAATGGTTTATCACTTTTGTTTATCTTCTCAAAGAACAAGATTTAGTTTTATTAATCTTTGTTATTGTTTTCTTTGTTTCTGTTTCATTTATTTTTGCTATGATCTTTATGATTTCTTTCCTTCTGCTAACTTTGGGTTTTGTTTGTTCTTCTTCCTCTAGTTCCTTTAGGTGTAAGTTTAGATTATTTACTTGAGATTGTTCTTGTTTCTTGAGGTAGGCTTGTAGAGCTATAAACTTCCCTCTTAAAACTGGATTTGCTACATCCCATAGGTTTTGGATCATCGTGTTTTCATTGTCATTTGTCTCTAGGTATTTTTTGACTTTCTCTTTGATTTATTCAGTGATTTCTTGGTTATTTGGTAACATAATGTTTAGCCTCTATGTGTTTGTGTTTTTTAAGTTTTTTTCCCTATATTTCATTTCTAATCTCGTGGCATTGTGGTCAGAAAAGATGCTTGATATAATTTCAATTTTCTTAAATTTACTGAGCCTTTATTTGTGACCCAAGATGTGATCTATCCTGGAAAATGTTCAATGCACACTTGAGAAGATAGTGTAATCTGTTATTTTTGGATGGAATGTCCTATAAATATCAATTAAATCTATCTGTTCTATTGTGTCCTTTAAAGCTTCTGTTTCTTTATTTATTTTCATTTTGATGATCTGTCCATTAGTGTAAATGAGGTGTTAAAGTCCCCCACTATTATTGTGTTACTGTCGATTTTCTCTTTTATAGCAGTTAGCAGTTGCCTTATGTATTGTAGTGCTCCTATGTTTGGTGCATATATATTTATAATTGTTATATCTTCTTCTTGGATTGATCTCTTGATCATTATGTAGTGTCCTTCCTTGTCTCTTGTAGTATTCTTTATTTTAAAGTCTATTTTATCTGATATGAGTATAGCTATTCCAGCTTTCTTTTGATTTCCATTTGCATGGAATATCATTTTCCATCCCCTCACTTTCAGTCTGTATGTGTCCCTAGGTCTGAAGTGGGTCTATTGTAGACATCATATATATAGATATTGTTTTCATATCCATTCAGCAAGACTGTGTCTTTTGGTTGGAGCATTTAATCCATTCACGTTTAAAGTAATTATCAATATGTTTGTTCCTATGACTATTTTCTTAATTGTTTTGTGTTTGTTTTTGTACATCCTTTTCTTCTCTTGTGTTTCCCACTTAGAGAATTTCCTTTAGCATTTGTTATAGAGTTGGTTTGGTGGTGCTGAATTCTCTTAGCCTTTGCTTGTCAGTAAAGCTTTTGATTTTTCCATCAAATCTGAAATAGTTCCTTGCTGGGTAGAGTGATCTTGGTTGTAGGTTCTTCCTTTTCATCACTTTAAGTATATCATGCCACTCCCTTCTGGCTTGTAGAGTTTCTTCTGAGAAATCAGCTATTAACCTTATGGGAGTTCCCTTGTATGTTATTTTTCGTTTTTCCCTTGCTGCTTCAATAATTTTTCTTTGTCTTTAATTTTTGTCAATTTGATTGCTATGTGCCTCACCATGTTTCTACTTGGGTTTATCCTGTATGGGACTCTCTGCACTTCCTGGAATTGGGTGGCCATTTCCTTTCCCATGTTAGGGAAGTTTTTGACTATAATCTCTTCAAATATTTTCTCTGGTCCTTTCTCTCTCTTCTTCTTCTGGGTAATGTGAATGTTGTTGTGTTTAATGTTGTCCCAGAGGTCTCTTAGGCTGTCTTCTTTTCTTTTAATTCTTTTTTCTTTAGTCTGTTCTGCAGCAGTGAATTCCACCATTCTGTTTTCCAGGTCACTTATCCGTTCTTCTGCCTCATTTATTCTGCTATTGATTCCTTGTAGTGTTGTTTTCATTTAAGTTATTGTATTGTTCATATCTGTTTGTTTGTTCTTTAATTCTTCTAGGTCTTTGTTAAACATTTCTTGCATCTTCTTGATCTTTGCCTCCATTGTTTTTCCAAGGTCCTGGATCATCTTCACTATCTTTATTCTGAATTTTTTTTCTGAAAGGTTGCCTATCTCCACTTCATTTAGTTGTTTTTCTGGGGTTTTATCTTGTTCCTTCATCATCATATTCCTCACCTCAACACATCATCTCCGATTTATTGGCCTGTAGTGTGGTAAGCAGAGTGAGCTTGGTAACATTAGGTGAAACCTCATCATAGTTTTGATTTTCATTTCTCTAATAATTAGCCATATTGAGCATTTTTTTCATGTACCTGTTTGCCATCTGTATTTCTTCTTTGGAGAAATGTCTATTTACGTCTTCTGCCCATTTTTTGATTGGGTTTTTTTTTTTTTTGATATTGAGGAGTATGAGATGTTTATATATTTGGAAATTAATCCCTTGTCAGTTGTATCATTTGCAAGTATTTTCTTCAAATCTATATGTTGTTTTTTGTTTTGTTTATGGTTTGTCTTGCTGTGCAGAAGGTTTCAAGTTTAATTAGGTCCTTTTTTTTTTTTATAAGTCATCTTTTCATTGTAAGAACAATGCAAATTACTTCTGGAAAGAAAAGCTAGAATTTCTTTTAAAATTTCACATGTAAATAATAATTAGAAATAAAACTTAGACAGAAACATAAGGAAAGAAAATAAGGAAATTAGGAACACTTGACAAAACAGTTTAGTGATAAATGTGTAAACCTCAGGTTGTTTTCATACTTTTAGTTAGCTAAGTAAACTTAGGCTGAGTCTTGTCTGAGTAATGAAGGCCATTTTTTTTTGTATTGATGAATATGATACAAATGGGTATAACTTTCATAATTCTCTCTTGCCTTCCTGCCATGCCAAAGACTGTGCTGGGCATAAAGAAATACATATAGAGAAAACAGCTGAGTCAGTCTGTCTCCAAAAGGATCTACAGCCTGTGATAATGGTTTTCTGCCCTCAGGAGGCCTTAGTCCCAGCTGGATAATGTGTTTAAACATGGAGTTTTGGACCTCACTCCCAGGAATTCTGATTCAGTAGGTCTAGAGTGGCATCTTAGGATCTACAATTTTAACATGCTTCCTAAATAATTCAGATAAAAGTTCTCTTTGGATCCTAATTTGAACAATGCTGATTTAGCTGGAAAGACCCACAACAAAGAAAAAATTACCATTTTGTGCAACAATAAATATGACAAGGCCAGCACAAGGTGTGAAAGCTTAAAAGATGTTCTCACCCATATTTAGAGAAAATTACTAAACCAAGTCTTAAAGGGTAAATAGAAATTAGTCAAGACTGGGAGCCATGAGGTCAGGGTATTTCAGGCATAAGGAGATGCATGTGAATCTCTTCAATAATGAGAGAAGTGTGATCCTGGGAAGAATAAGTAAATCTCAATATCTGCAGTGAATGAGGTTGGTGGGGGTGAAGCAGAGAGGCCAGCAGGCCATATCATGTCTTGCTACGCTAGGCTAGGAGTGTGATTTCATTGACTGGGCAATGACAGTAATATGACCACATTTGAATTTATACATACACAAACACACACACTACTGTATTTATGGAATTCTAGATGAAAAGCAGACAGTGAATGGGAGGTATATAATATGAGATTCAGGGAAACCAGTTACTGAGGTTTTCACAGTTATGTAGGTGAGAAGTGGGCAGGAATGTGAAATGAGAAAATGGGGAAGCGAGGAAATGAACAGATGTGAGGGATATTGAGGAGGTAGAATTGACAGAATTTAATATTTGCTTATTGTGAAGGATGAGAAGGACAAAGGAGCAGGATGGCTCCTGTAGCTTGACTAGGTAGATACATTGTAGTCATTAAGAATTAATTAATGACAATTAAATTAATTATCAATAAATATAAACAGTCATTTTATCACCTGCTAGTAACAATACAAAGATGAGAAGCTGGGGCTCTAGGAAAAAGAAAATGTTTCAAGGATGTATTACAACATCAGTATCTATTAATATTAGTCTTTACATTTCTAAATGAAATTTTAAAGTAAATTTAAAGACCTAAGGTGTTTAAAAATAATCTATAAATAATATTTTACATCTAATTGAAGGCTCAAATTAGATGTTATCTATTTAACTCAGCAGCTGAACTTACTTCATAAAGAAGCAAAACATAATAGGACAAAACTAAAGAATCACTCCAAGAAATGTCTATACTCCCAGTCCTCTCTTCATTTAAAGGGTCAAAAGAGATTGATCTTTGTAAATTTTTATGTTGTTATATAGTGGTAAAGGGATAAGTATGACAAGAATTCAACCAGCAGAAAAAGACACCCTGGCCCACCTGCCTTGGCTTAAGATCAAACAAACACAGTATGATTAATTCTGGCCAATAAGTTAAGAGTACAAGTGCTTGTGTCACTTCTGGGCTAAACTGCAGATGAGTAACTGTGATCTCTGGGTGATATCTCTCTCTGCAATTGTTGAGAAAGCAGAGTCACAAGGTGGACATAGTTGGATCACTGACTCTGTGCCTGGAGGCCAGAGGTTCCGGAGAATCACCTGGTTTCCATCAGACTTCATATGAGTGAAAAATAAACTTTTGGGTTGTTCAGCCCTTGAGATTTCAGGATTAATTTGTTACCTTGCACAACCTAAACTATCCTGACTAATATAGTAAGAAATTATTTACTGATATAGGAGGTAGGAAAATGACAAGAGTCCTAGAGGCAGGCCCTGCACTAGTGAATGTGAGTGAAGTATGGAGCTGACTTAAGCAGACCAGACAAGCCATGTTTGAATGTTACCCCAGTTGATCATCAAAAAATACCTAGATTTAACCAGTGTTAAAAGAGGTAAGTGGAAAGAATTCACTTTAGGATCAACCCTCCCTTTCATAATTAGGGATATCATGACTCAGTTACATTTGCTTCCTAGCAGAATACTGTACTTCAAGCACAGCTGTAAGCCCTACAGGAAGATATGGTTGGGTGTGTCTAGGGTAAGTCTAGCTGCTCTCTGTGATTAAAAATTCTCCAGATTGTGTGAGTAAGCACAAAAAATGTTGTTTTTTTGGAGTTACTGAAACACTTGGTTGCACAGGAATAATATTCACTTCAGACTGGGCTAAGGTATGGCTCAAAAGATAGATTAAAAACAGGGTAGAAGGGGTTTCTTCAGCTCAGATGAACAGAAAACCATATTGGAAAAGTGTTCCCTTTGTATGCAAAGAAGAGAGTTGGTTGAATTATTTTCTGTAGCTAGAATAAAAGCTAGGCCACATCTAGAGCATATAACAGTGTGGTTAAATTGATCAATACATATATAAATTCTATTTGCATTTAGCTAGAATCCAGCATCCTTTGTATTTCCTGTGATTGAATTATTGCAATACTATGACTTTCTTTAGGCCTAATGAAAAATTAATAGTTTAATTCCTTATGAGTATTATTAATATTAATATAATGACTACAAATAACACATATCACATATTACTTGCCTGTGGCCTGTTTTATAATGTCAGTACTGACTCTAGTATTTAGTTGAGGAATTATGTACATTTTAAAATATTAAAACCATTTCAATAACCATTTTACACACAGACTGAATGGCATAAAGTCTTAACAGGATATAAAATGCTTCATTAAGTGTTATCTAACATGTCTAAAGGAAACTCTCTATGCAAGAATTCTTTTTTTTTTTTTTTTTTTGCGGTACAGGGGCCTCTCACTGCTGTGGCCTCTCCCGTCGCGGAGCACAGGCTCCGGACGCGCAGGCCCAGCAGCCATGGCTCACGGGCCTAGCTGCTCCACGGCATGTGGGATCTTTCCGGACCGGGGCACGAACCCACATCTCTTGCATCAGCAGGCGGACTCCCAACCACTGCGCCACCAGGGAAGCCCCAATGCAAGAATTCTTTTCTTGAGAAGCTTATGTTTGATTATAGTCCTAAATGATTAATATCCACACTTAAGAGAAAGTGGGAAGAACTTTAAGGCCTGACTTTAGTATAAAGATGTACTTTAAACATATAAAATAATTCACAAACCACAAAGGGGAAGTTATAACTCACAGAGGAATTTTATATTACAAGTACCTGTTTAATCTTGGGGTATCTGTTATGTACGTATTCTCTTCTTAAAGTCCTGTTTGGTCCATACTCATCTACTCTGAGAAAAATGCAAAAAATAGTCAACTGAAGTAAAATACAAAATGACCTAGAGTATAATCAGGGTTCCCCAAGCTGAACAAAATTACCTAATTTGGGGTGAGGTGTGTAAAATGACAACACGTTTAAACGTATCTGTCTGACTCTCTGGAAGGGAAATACTTAACAGAATAGAAAATGTAAATTGAAATAATTAAGGCACTGCTTGTAATATATTTTTTATTAGTAACAAAAAAAAGAATGTAAGCAGTACAGAAAGTAATCCTTATTCCATGTATATAATAACTTCAAACAGATCTTTCTAAGATTATTTTGGCCAGCAACCCACAAGTATATTTGAATTTAGGCCCTTAACAGATCTAGCTGGGTCTGTGGAAATAAAAAGGTACAATGGGGGCTTCTCTGGTGGCGCAGTGGTTGAGAGTCTGCCTGCCAATGCAGGGGACACGGGTTCGTGTCCCGGTCCGGGAAGATCCCACATGCCGCGGAGCAGCTAGGCCCGTGAGCCATGGCCGCTGAGCCTGTGCAACGGGAGCCTATACTCCGCAACGGGAGAGGCCACAACAGTGAGAGGCCCGCATACCGCAAAAAAAAAAAAAAAAAAAAAAAAAAAAAAAAAAAAAATGGTACAACGGCAGGAAGGAGAGAGAACAAGGAGTTTTAGTACTCTAAATAAGTGGTTTTCTGTGTCTGGAAATTGAAAATTGATTCAAGAACTCAGCTAACATACATAACATAGAAATGATGTAGTTCAAATCATGGTCTCCAAGGAAAAAACATCTTTATAAAACCATAGATTATGGGCTGAAAGGTTTTACCCTGTTTTAGCCTCAGTTTTCTTTAGAAGAGAGGCTGAGTATGTTTTGAAAAGCAGTTAATATTTCTCAGTCCTACCCTGTAAACTTCCTCATCTTTATTGACAATTTTTAAGTACAAATCTTGAAAACACTTGACAGGGACTTTATTTGCAAGTTTTCTGAGTAATGTTAGAAAACAACACCATTTTCCCTGTAAATTCTCAAAAAGCAAAGTTAATGATTATATCCAAATACAACTGGGATTGCACATGGAGGCTGTTATAGTTTGTTTTCTCTATTTTCTCTTGGACCATTGCACTTTGGCATTCACTATTATAAAAAATATTAAATTGCATTTAAGGGAAAACATATCAAGCCAGTCTGTTTTTGAGAATGGTAGTTGATCTCTATGTTATGCATTTATTCTCCTTCTGTTGCCTCTACCGGAATGCAAGAACAAGTGTCACAGAGCTTCAGAGCAAAGGTAAACAAATCCTTGAATTACCCACAGAATGTGCCAAGTGTGGAGCATCTGCTATTGGGAGGCAGAATCACAGAATGTAGTCAAACAGAAATAGAATATTCAAAACAAGACATGAGCAGCAGGGCTGGCCTAGTAAAATAGGAAGGAATAGCAAATTTGATGTAAATGCTCTTTCTCACCCATAGATGACTCCTGCAGATTGCTATCTCCTTATAGGTTAGCCAATGCCTTCACAGTGCCCTTTGGTGAGCCACAATCCTCCATTACAATTTTCCAGTGAGAAAACTCAGTTGCAGCATAGTCCATCTAAACATATCTATCTTTATTCTATTCTCAAAGTGGTCATTGGTGTCTTTAGATTTGTGCCTCACAATTTTTGAGGGACCCATTTACATTTTAACAGGAAGTTTTGAGAGACCTATGATGTCAGTTCAGAGAAGAGACTCAAATAGGGGAGACGGATCAGGAATATGCTCCCTCTCTGCTGGTTATGCCACTCATTTCACAATTGATCTATCAACTAGGTCTAAAGCATTCCAGATCTTATAGGACTGTTTTAGATTTTATTTTTATTCTTTATACTTTGTCTGTAGTGGACACTGTGATGTGCTGCCCAGATTGCTTCTTCAGAATGATGACATTTACACCATTGGCTACAGGGAGTACTGGTTGCAAAGGACTCACAGCTGTGTCTCCCTCTGAGAACTGCCCTCGACCTGCAGGAGCTTCTTCACCCAAGATGATACATCCTCCCCAGGGACAACCTCCAACCAATGACTGATCTATCGTGGGGGTTCAAAGACTTCATTGCCTCACTTAAAGGCAACTCTGGAGAGTTGTCCCTGCCCCAGAGCACTCAGTGGAACTGGTGGAGGGCTCTGTTACAAATGCATTGCAGTTCAACTTCTCTCTCCCACCAATTCTGCTACTCTCATTTCATTACCGATGCTGTTCCTGAGAACACTCCTCAATAAGGTTTTCACAAGCAAATCACCATGTCAGGGTCTATAACCTAAAACATTTTTCATGTAAATATATATACCATAAGGGCAGAAATTGTGTTTTATCTTTTTATCTATTAGAACTAGAATATTTGCCAGATTCTTCCAACAGCACTGTGGTTATGAATTGTAAGTATTTGGTAAAACTTTCTTAGACCTGAGGTACAGAACATAACTGCCTGCTCTTATCTGCTCATACCTTCGAATTGCTGAAAACCAGGAGAGAGGGAAGGAGGGAAATTCCTCTTTCATTGATAATGCTACTTTTTAATTTCTCACATGTATCTGATTTAGACATATATAATGTTTTCCATCTGAATTGTATTCTTTACATGTCCTTACATGCCTAAAACTTTATGTATGTACGTATGTATGTGTGTGTGTATCGATCTCTCAACCACTTTTTATATTCAGAATGTAGTTTGAACCTCTATCAACTACCTCCAATTCATTTTGCCTGAGTTCTCTGGTTTGGATTGACATATCAAACCAAGGGTGGTAAATATCTGGGTCACCTTAGATTTCAGTGCCCTTACAGATATAATTAATTGATCATGGCTCCCAACACTCAATCATTTTGCAGTTGGAAGCAGCCCCTGGTGCACACAAGTGGCTTCTTTAGCAGAACTGAGTTTTAGTCCAGTCTTGGTTATTTCCTACTCTTCTGTCAAGGAAAGCACATGTCCACATTCATACTGTCATTAATGCAAAATTGAGGTAGTAACTACATTCACACTACATTTAGGAGCTTTTCCAGGCACTCTAGAATTTGTTCCTTTCCATGACATTTCAGCTTCAACTTCCAAGTGTCATCTTTTGGATCATCGTCTGGGTCTCTCTTCTACTCTGCCTGCTGTTGACAGGGGCAGGCTCAGGCCAGTTGGAGAGACAAGATTTGCCATGAAGCTAATGAAGTGTAACCTTCAGGGGCTCTTAGCCCGTGCCTTCCAAAGCCCTGAGAGGAGTATTTTTCTTTTTTAATTTCAAAATTAAGATATTCGAAGTACAATTTGTTAAGTCTTCTGTATCTTTCCAATTCTACTTTCCCTATAAAATACTTCTCTTGTCAGGTGGTATTGGAGTGACCACAGGCACTACTGGAATTCATTAATGAAAAGTTGACTTAGGGATACATTTAATTTGGGTTCAGTGACTTAAAGTCACTTTCATGTATAGCAAAGTTATTGCTAGTTATGCTAATACAGAATAGTTTCCATAAATACTTCCTCAATTTATCAGACAGGATAAGTTATAAGTGGAGGATTTTGTCCTTTTCAGTGCCTCACCACAACAGAAATGTACACAACAATGTGACATTCACAGTAATAAGACATAAAGTAGAAGTTCTCAGAATTCCTGTATTTGCAGGGCACACACTGGTAGCAATACTATAAACACAGTATATAGGTGTGTGAAGTCACATGATTTATGCATCCTAAGCATCAGTAATAAAAGACAACTTTTGATTAACCATGAGAGAGAAAAGACTGAATTATCATTCTATTCTCTTTATGTAAAAATTTTTGATACCATTGTCACACAAAGAGCATGCAGCCAAAAATATGAATATTATAAGAAGTGTGTCAGCAGTTAATTAATAAAGATATTATGCTTTTTTGATTTTATTATATTTGTTGTATTTGTCAAATTTTAAAAATTTATAATTTTTTTTGTGATTTCCTTACTCATTCTAAATAAACATTTCCTTTATACTTAACTATATATTTGTATTCTTTTCCTTAAAGAGTCTTCAGCCTAATTGTATGACCTTTAGGCCCCATAAAACATGGGTTCATCCCTCGGGGACTCAGAAATCTCTTTGCACAGTGTGGCTGTATGTTTTTCAGGAACAACAAGAGCATGTCCCACCTGGAGCCAAGTAAGCATTGTTCCCTTCTTGTCAGTTCTAAACATGAGAAAGGAATTTTAGGGCAGAAAGAGACCAAAGACGTAATCTAACATAATTTCATTTTTCAGGTGATGAAACTGAAGTTGAAAGTGATCATGGCTTTATCAGGTCTCTAAGTCTTGTTTCATCAGCTGACTTGTGGAGAAGTGAACAGGAAGTTGCCACAGTACCCTAGAGCAATGGAAAAAGCACCCAAATTCTTGAGAGTGTCCTGAAGAGAAAGTTCCAAAAGTGAACTTCAACTGCTTAACAGTTGTGCTGAGACAAGAGCAGAGAGGTAGATCCCTCTGGAAAGAAGAACACATCTCTAATCAGGGACAGTGCTCCTGTAGAAAAAGGAACTCTTGTTTTTAAGAAATGTTATGAGTTAATTTCTTAATCATCCCCGAGAAATAATCTTAAAGACCTTGATCTTCAGATTATGGGGAGACTTTTATTTCAATCACTAGGTTTACTGTGTGGTGCAATAGTTCCTGAATGTAAAACTATAATCTCACTCTTAAGAAACTCTACTATCTAAGCCCTTCTATTTATTTATTTGACACCTGTCTCTCTTTGTGTCTCTTTCTGTCTCTTTGTCTCTCTCCACACTGTCACCCTTTGGAGTAGGTAGGGCACTGTTATTGGTGAAGAAATTTGAAGTCTTAGTAGCTAATAACAGGGAAGAGCTGGGACTAGAAAGAAGGCCTCCTGATCCTCTTGATATAAAGAGAAGTGTCTTCTCTTTATATCATATGGTCTCCAGAATTAACAAAAGAATTCTTATTTTATTTGTTTTCATTAACCTGACAAAAGTAGATTTAGCTTTATGTAAGAACATATAATTGCCCACCTGGTAAGATTGAAAAGACGCCAATCTTTCCCAGATGCCAGAATTTTACTATCAATAGCTCATTCCTTTTATATTCAGCTTTAATATCCTTCTAACATCCAGAAGTAAACTCTGGAGAATAATTCCCAATGTCTTTGTGTGAATGAATTTGTATGCTTTATTTATTTCTTAGTTAAGTAAACTAAGGAAAAGGGGGGTATCATGACTTCCATTTTCTCTCATAATTACAGGTTTTTATATTTATAAATTATTTAATTGAGTTAATATACTATAATTTACTTTTATTTTTCTTTATTACTGAATATTTTATAACTAGAAAAAGACATGTTAATGATTATACTGATGATTTTCAGAATCACATCATTTGGTCAGAGTAGCGTATCAGTCATTATGCGATGTTTCTATCAGTATAAAAAGAGATTTTCTTTGATTTTCATTCATGTCAAGAATTTTCTTGTCAATATTTGTAGTCATCATAGCAACTCTCACTTGTATAGTTTTTATGTAATGAGATAACAAAACCTTAATGCTTTTACAATCTCACATGGTCCCTTATGACAACCCTGTGGAATGATCAAAGAAGAGATTATTGTAACATTTGGCTACCAAGGGAACAGGCCCAGAGTAAGTAAGTTCTTTGTCCACAGGAAGGAAGTGGCAAGACCGGGACTCAAAATTGTGACTTTAAGGCAGTCACTCTTAATTTGTTGTGGTTTACTTACTGACCCCTTTGCATTTTCTTTTCTTTTTTTTTTTTGGCCGTACCCCACGGCATACGGGATCTTAGTTCCCTGACCAAGGATGAAACCCATGCCGCCTGCAGTGGAAGCGAGGAGTCCTAACCACGGGACCACCAGGGAATTTCCACCTCCTTTGAATTTCTGATAAAAACCATAGGCTCTACACAACAAAAGTTGTGTGGAGTTACAAAACACTCAATTCTATTCAGCTAGAGTGACTCAAAATAGGATACATGGCTCACAAAATTCAGTGAAAGTGCTCAGTACTACAGAGAGTATAGATCATCAGTAAATGTGAAAATTGGTAAGGCAACTCTGCAAAGCCGATACCATCTCTGAAACATTAGATTAAATGAGGGGAGGAATCTTCCTCATTTATGATAAGTTGAAAATGTTCCTACAGTACAGCTTTCTTCATTTTATCTACTTCAATACCATTGAAAAGAACAAGAGCAAACTCGTTCTTATGAGTTTGAAAAGTTCTTATTTTTCACTTTACAATGTGCAATCTCTAGGAGAGCTATCATCATTGATTATCTGACACATATATTTTACTATCTCCTGTTGTAATCAGTACACTGACTTCAGTAACAGATTGCAATAGGATCTTGTTATAAGGCAGATTAAAGCTTTAGATATTTTGATTGATGATTTTACTTATAGCTACTTTTTTGAAATACTTGTAACAATTTATTACATTTTTTATCTTATCATTGACCACTCTTGCTATGGGTAAGATCCAAATCAAAAGCAGAAGGAAATAAATACAGAATGTATTATCTGTATCATGTTTAGAAATGCCAAGATCCCTTGAATTAATATATTATTCTCTAGGACCCTAATTTCATGCTACAAACTTTTTTTTTTTTTTTTTTTTTACCATTTCCTGGCCACAAATGATTCTGTCTCTTATCTACTTTACAAATCTTGCTCTTTTTTTCAAGAGTAGGGCCTTCAGGTATCTTTTTCATTATTTGCAATTTGTTTGCAAATTTGTTTGACCTAGTAACTATATATATATATATATATATACACATATATATGTGTGTGTGTATATATATATAAATATTGCTCACCCATACCCCAGTGAGAAACAAATTTACTAATTAGAGTAATGTGTTTTTGTATACAGTTCTTTTTATCTTTAACCATACAGTATCCAGTCTAATCACTGTTTTCCAAAGTTACTTAGGTCAGCTCCTTTCTTCTCCACTCCCTCCTGTGTTATTCATTTATAATATATTTAAATTCATTTGTCACAGACTGCTTTCTATCTTAGATTCCCGCTATATCTTGTTTTACTTTAAAAAATTACATACAGTAAAATTTACCCTTTGTGGAATACAGTTCTATGGAGGTTGACAAATATATGAAGTCATGTATCTACCATGACCCTTCCTTAAAAATCAGTTTCATAATCCTCAAAACTCCGTTATGCTGCCTCCTTGCAATTTATTTCTCCCTTCACTCCCCAAACCCTTAGCAACCACTGATTTTTCCATTTTTTAGCTTTGCCTTTTCCAGGATGTCATATAAATTGAAACATAAACTATGTGGCCTTTCACTTAGCAAAATGCATTTAAGATTCATCCATGTTTTTTTCTTGAATCAATAGTTTATTCCTTTTTAAATGCTGAGTATTATTTTATTGCATGGATGTAACACAGTTTATTTATCCATTCACCAATTTTAAAGGACATCTGAGTTGTTTCTGGTTCTTGGCATTTATAAATAAAACTGTTATATATGTTCACATACAGGTTTTTGCATGAATAAAGTTTTCATTTCACTAGAGTAAATACATAGTAGTGTTTTTGCTCTGTCATATGGTAGGTGTATAGTTAAATTTATAAGATACTTCCAAACTGTTTTTCCAAAGTAGAAACCAACGAAAGTTCCTGGAGCATTTTTCAATGCCACTAGAAACATATGAAAGCACCAGTTACTTTCCATACCCGCTTGCACTTAGAATTGTCAGGCTGTTTTTGTTTGTTTGTTTTCTTTTTTGCCATTCTAATAGGTATACCGTGGTCAAAAGTTTACCATATTATATATATAGTTTTTTTCTGTAATCATATTGAGATAAATCCCCCCCAACCCCAATACATACCTCTTCCTTCTGATGGTGAAATATGTTTAGAAAAACTTTCTGTGCTTTTTTTTTGTTCATTTATGTTTAATAGGTATAACCTGTCTAACCTAATCAACAAGTTATCATATGTTGATAGAATTCACTAGCTTGAGAACATAGAATCATACCCTTCATAAAGGAAGTCAATATGAAGATTAAATGTAAAAAAGAATGTGAAAACACTGTAAATTGTGAACAGTTACATAAGTAATTGATTGTTATTCCAGTTAGTCATTCAATCTTAATATCCTTATGGACTGAGGCCATACAAGGAAATGTCAACCGGCTGAAAGCATAGTTTAGTAAGAGTCAACCAGGAGGGTAAGGATAAGTTCTTTAAATATCTAGCATACAATGTTTCGGAAACTCTTGTATCAGAATTTCCTGGAGCATGAGAGGCAATACACAAATGGACAATGAATAGACTATATACAAAAATAGAACTCTGGTCCACAATGTGCAGCAAACAGGCTAGCAAGCCAACCTAGTACCTAGAGTAACTAGTCCAGGATGTCAGACTACTGTCTATATCAAACAGTCCAGGAAGCCAAACAATAATCCCCCTAACAATTGGCTTCAGGTGGTCAGGACTTGATTAATAACTGACCTAACTTTTGCCCCTGCTTCTAACTTAGGATCAGTGGGAGAAAGTCAAACCTCTAACCAGTCACATAGGATGTGCTACTTCTACTTAGCCTGCCTGCAGCTTCCTCAGGCCAACAGCCTCCAATCAGGCTACATCTTAATTCTTAGGCTCTTGGGTATGCTATAAAAAAAATACCATAGACTGTTTGGCTTAAACAATAAACATTTATTTTTCACAGTACTGAAGGCTGGGATCAAGGCTCTGGCAGGTTCAGAGTCTGGTGAAAGCCTGCCTCCTGGTTCACAGATAGCATACTTCTCCCTGTGTCTTCATGCAGTAGAAGGGGTGAGAAAGCTCTCTGAGGTCTCTTTCATAATAACTTCACCTTCATGACCCAATTACCTTCCAAAGTTCCCACTTCCTAATACTGTCTTATTCAGGGTTGGGATTTCAATTTGAGAATTTTGGGTGGGACACAAACATTTACTCTGTAACACCTGAAATCTCCCTTTTTTTCCCTCTCACTATAAAGGCTTCCTGCTCCTCTGCCTGTCTCTGTTAAATGTGAGAAATGGGGCTGATTCCCTTGCTATAGCAAGCTCTGAATAAATAGACTTTGCTTTTTCTTATTTCTCAAGAGCATTTATTTCCTCTGGTGCTTTTTAAAAATGTATATTCCTAGGCCCTCCTCCAGACTGACTGAATCAAATTTACTGGAGGAGAGGTCCAGATGTCTGCATTTTAAAGAAGCTCCTCAGGGCAATTCTTTTGCACATGAAATTTGAGAACTACTGCACCTAGTGGCACTCCATAGATCTTCCTCCTAAATTTTGTCGTGTTTAATATTCTTACAAACATTTGGATGAAGACATGGATATGGTGATCAGATTTGTGGTTGTCATAAAACTAGGAAAGTTAGCTAATGTAGTAGATGTTAGAATTAAAATGAATTTTGGCCTAAAAATCTGGAAATATGGATACCACATTGTGTTAAATTTCAATTTTATGTATGTTTACTTGTGTGCATATGTACATGTAAAAGCTGGACAATGATTCATGATAGAGCTTTAAAAATTTAGTGTAATGAACAGATTTATAACCACAAACTCTATTAAGAGAATTAATATTTTTGTTGTATCCTGTGCTCATTAGGTTATCCAGAATATTACATCTGGTTTGGGCTTCACATTTTAAGAAAAAAAACAGTGTTTAAGGAATAGGGCTCAAAATAGCTCAGACAGCTGAGACTGTTTAGTCATCCTTTAACAAAGGTTCAAACTTCTGATATGTTATGCACAATCCAGACTTTAGCATTCATATCAATTATCAATTCTTTTGTAATATTTCTGCAATATTTTCTAAAAAGGATTTTACTTAAATTCTATCCTTAAGAAAGTTTAAAAAGAGCTTTATACAATCATGTAATTCTATAGGCAGGATGTAAATATATTAAAAAAATTAAAGTGCATTTTTAATGTGAAAATATTCAGGATTTTATAAGATTGACAGCAGGAGACTTGAGTTGTGCATCTGTTATAGCTCTGTACTCTTCTCTCAACAGCCAAATGAATCTTATTATAGAGGTTTTGGATTTTCAAACTTGTCTCCTAATCTAAGGTTAAAAACATATGCAGCCTCCTATTTGGTTTTCATTTTGTTTCATTCATTCACTTATGCATTTATTTATTTTTGGTTTCATGCTTCTGTTAGATAGAGAGAACTTCCAATTGTGTGTGTTATACAATGACTAACAAGCTATAGTCTTCTTCACTAAAGAAGCTCTGAACTAAGGAGGAAGGCAAGACTTTCAACTGCATGACTGACACATGATGGGGAGAAGGGTGTTTGCACATACATAGTATCTTTGATCATCCTTAGTCTAACCTTGTACTGTTCAATAGAGTAAACCAGCCACATATGGCTATTGAGCACTTGAAATGTGGCTGGTTCAGATTGAGACGAGTTGTGAACACAAGAATTTGGGGACTTAAAAAAAGAAATTATCTCATTAATATTTTTATTTACATGTTGAAATTATAATATTTTGATGTATGAGATTAAATAAATGTTATTACTTTCTCATATTTCTATTTTTTATTAATTTTTATTGGAGGACAGTTGCTTTACAATGTTGTGTTAGATTCTACTGCACAGCAAAGTGAATCAGCTATATGTATACAATACATCATCTCATTTTTTGATTTCCTGCCAATTTAGGTCACTAGAGCACTGAGTAGAGTTCCCTGTGCTATACAGTAAGTTCTCATTAGTTATCTATTTTATACATAGTATCTAGAAAAGTGGAAATAAAAACAAAAGTAAACAAATGGGACCTAATGAAACTTAAAAGCTTTTGCACAGCAAAAGAAACCACAAACAAGATGAAAAGACAACCTTCAGAATGGGAGAAAATATTTGCAAATGAAGCAACTGACAAAGGATTAATCACCAAATATACAAGCAGCACATGCAGCTTAATATCAAAAAAACAAACAACCCAATCCAAAAATGGGCAGAAGATGTAAATAGATATTTCTCCCAAGAATATATACAGATTGCCAACAAACACATGAAAGGATGCTCAACTTCACTAATCATTAGAGAAATTCAAATCAAAACCACAATGAGGTTTCACCTCACACTGGACAGAATGGCCATCATCAAAAAATCTACAAAAAATAAATGCTGGAAAGAGTGTGGAAAAAAGGGAACCTTCTTGCACTGTTGGTGGGAATGTAAACTGATACAGCCACTATGGAGAACAGTATGGAGGTTCCTTAAAATCTAAAAATAGAACTACCATATGACCCAACAAT
This sequence comes from Stenella coeruleoalba, assembly GCF_951394435.1. Classification (NCBI taxonomy): domain Eukaryota; kingdom Metazoa; phylum Chordata; class Mammalia; order Artiodactyla; family Delphinidae; genus Stenella; species Stenella coeruleoalba. The sequence continues at coordinate 48,737,877 of NC_137163.1, forward strand.
TCCACTACTGGGCATATACCCTGAGAAAACCATAATTCAAAAATAGTCATGTACCACAATGTTCACTACAGCTCTATTTACAATAACCAGGAAATGGAAGCAACCTAAGTATCCATAGACAGATGAATGGATAAAGAAGATGTGGCACATATATACAGTGGAATATTACTCAGCCATAAAAAGAAATGAAATTGAGTTATTTGTAGTGAGGTGGATGGACTTAGTCTGTCATACAGAATGAAGTAAGTCAGAAAGAGAAAAACAAATACCGTATGTTAACATATATATCTGGAATCTAAAAAAAATGGTTCTGATGAACTTAAGGGCAGGACAGGAATAAAGCCACAGATGTAGAGAATGGACCTGCAGACACGGGGAGGGGGAAGGTAAGTTGGGATGAAGTGAGAGAGTAGCACTGACATAATTACAATACCAAATGTAAAATAGATAGCTTGTGAGAAGCAGCCACATAGCACAGGGAGATCAGCTCGGTGCTTTGTGACTACCCAGAAGGGTGGGATAGGGAGGGTGGGAGGGAGGCACAAGAGGGAGTGGATATGGAGATATATGTTTACATATAGCTGATTCACTTTGTTATACAGCAGAAACTAACACAACACTGTAAAGCAATTATACTACAATAAAGATGTTAAAAAATAGTGTATGGGGCTTCCCTGGTGGCGCAGTGGTTGAGAGTCCGCCTGCCGATGCAGGGGACACGGGTTCGTGCCCCGGTCTGGGAGGATCCCGCGTGCCGCGGAGCGGCTGAGCCCGTGGGCCATGGCCGCTGAGCCTGCGCGTCCGGAGCATGTGCTCCGAAACGGGAGAGGCCACAGCGGTGAGAGGCCCGCGTACCAGAAAAAAAAAAAAAATAGTGTATGTATGTCAATCCCAATTTACAAATTCATCCCACATACCCTCTTCCCCCTTGGTATCCATACGTTTGTTCTCTACATCTGTGTCTCTATTTCTGCTTTGCAAATAAGTTCATCTATACTATTTTTCTAGATTCCACATGTAGGCGTTAATATATGATACTTGTTTTTCTCTTTCTGACTTACTTCATTCTGTATGACAGACCCTTTGTCCATCCAGGTCTCTACAAATGACCCAATTTTGTTCCTTTTTATGGCTGAGCAATATTCCATTGTATATATGTATCACATCTCCTTTATCCTTTCCTCTCCTGACGGACAATTAGGTTGCTTCCATGTCCTGGCTATTGTAAATAGTGCTACAATGAACATTGGGGTATGTGACTCTTTTGGAGTTATGGTTTTCTCAGGGTACATGCCCAGTAGTGGGATTGCTGGGTCATATGGTGGTTTTATTTCTAGTTTTTTAAGGAACCTCCATACTGTTCTCCATAGTGGCTGTATCAATCTACGTACCCAGCAACAGTGCAAGAGGGTTCCCTGTTCTCCAAACCCTCTCCAGCATTTATTCTTTGTAGATTTTTTTTTTTTTTTGCGGTACGCGGGCCTCTCACTGTTGTGGCCTCTCCCATTGCGGAGCACAGGCTCCAGACGCGCAGGCTCAGTGGCCATGGCTCATGGGCCTAGCTACTCTGCAGCATGTGGGATCTTCCCGGACCGGAGCACGAACCCGTGTCCCCTGCATCGGCAGGCGGACTCTCAACCACTGCGCCACCATGGAAGCACCTTTGTAGATTTTTTAATGATGGCCATTCTGACTGGCATGAGGTGATTCTTCACTGAAGTTTTGATGTGCATTTCTCTAATAATTAGTGATGTTGAGCATATTTTCATGTGTTTGTTGGTCATCTGTATTCTTCTTTGGAGAAATGTCTATTTAGATCTTCTTTTGATGGGGTTGCTTTTTTTTTGATATTGAACAGCATGAGCTGTTTGTATATTTTGGAGATTAATCCATTGTCAATTGATTTGTTTGCAAATATTTTCTCCCATTCTGAGGGTTGTCTTTTCATTTTGTTTATGGTTTCCTTTGCTCTGCAAAAGCTTTTAAGTTTCATTAGATCCCATTTGTTTAGTTTTGTTTTTATTTCCATTTCTCTAGGAGGTGGGTCAAAAAGGATCTTGCTGTGATTTATGTCATAGAGTGTTCTGCCTATGTTTTCCTCTAAGAGTTTTATAGTCTCTGGCCCTACATTTAGGTCTTTAATCTATTTTGAGTTTATATTTTTGTATGATGTTAGGGAGTTTTCTAACTTTATTCTTTTACATGTAGTTGTCCAGTTTTCTCAGCACCACGTATTGAAGAGGATATCTTTTCTGCATTGTATATTCTTGCCTCCTTTATCAAAGATAAGGTGACCATATGAGCATGGGTTTATATTTGGGCTTTCTATCCTGTTCCATTGATCTATCTTTCTGTTTTTGTGCCAGTACCATACTGTGTTGATTACTGTAGCATTGAATTATACTCTGAAGTCAGGGAGTTTGATTCCTCCAGCTCTATTTTTCTTTCTCAAGATTGCTTTGTCTATTCAGGGTCTTTTGTGTTTCCATACAGATTGTAAAACTTTTTGATCTAATTCTCTGAAAAACGTTATTGGTAATTTGATAGGGATTGATTTGAATCTGTAGTCTGCTTTGGGTTGTATAGTCATTTTCACACTATTGATTCTTCCAATTCAGAACATGGTATATCTCTCTATCTGTTTGTGATCTCTTTAATTTCTTTCATCAGTGTCTTATAGTGTTCTGCATACAAGTCTTTTGCCTCCTTAGGTGGACTTATTCCCATGGATTCTTTTCTTTTTGTTGCCATGATAAATGGGATTGTTTCCTTAATTGATGTTTCTGATCTTTCATTGTTAATGAATAGGAATGTGAGAGATTTCTCTGTATTAATTTTGTATCCTGCAATTTTACTAAATTCATTGATTAGTTGTAGTAGTTTTCTGGTTGCATCTTTAAGATTTTCTATGTATAGTATCATGTCATCTGCAAACAGTGACTATTTTACTTCTTTTCCAATTTGGATTCTTTTTATTTCTTTTTCTTCTCTGTTTGCTGCAGTGAGGACTTCCACAGCTATATTGAATAACAGGGGTGAGAGTAGATATCCTTGCCTTGTTCCTCATCTTAGAGGAAATGCTTTCAGCTTTCCACTCTTGAGTATGATGTTAGCTGTAGATTTGTCATATATGGCCTTTATTATGTTGAGGTAGATTCACTCTGTGCTCAATTTCTGGAGAGTTTTAATCATAAATGGATGTTGAATTTTGTCAAAAGCTTTTTCTGCATCTCTTGAGATGATCATATGGGTTTTATTCTTCAGTTTGTTAATGTGGGTAACCAATGGATCACTGAAGAAATCAAAGAGGAAATCAAAAATACATTTTTTCCCTGTAATGATTTCTAATCTCATAGTGTTGTGGTCAGAAAAGATGCTTGTTATGGTTTCAAATTTCTTAAATTTACCCAGGCTTTATTTGTGACCCAAGATGTGATCTATCTTGGAGAATGTTCTGTGTACACTTGAGAAGAAAGTTTATTCTGCTGTTTTGGATGGAATGTCTTAATATCAATTAAGTCTATCTGATCAATGTGTCATTTAAGGCTTGTATTTCCTTATTACTTTTCTTTCTGGATGATCTATCCATTGGTGTAAGTGGAGTGTTAAAGTCCCCCACTAATATTTTGTTACTGTCAATTTCCCCTTTTATGGCTCTTAGCATTTGCCTTATGTATTGAGGTGCTCCTATGTTGGGTGCATAAATATTTACAATTGTTTTATCTTCTTGACTGATCCCTTGACCATTATGTTGTGTCCTTCCTTGTCTCTTGTAAATGTCTTTACTTTAAGTCTGTTTTATATGATATGAGTATTGCTACTCCAGCTTTCGTTAGATTTCCATTTGCATGGAACATATTTTTCCACCCCCTCACTTTCATTCTGTATGTGTCCCTAGGTCTGAAGTGGATCTCTTGTGGACAGCATATATACAGGTCTTATTTTGTATCCATTCAGCCAATCTGTGTCTTTTGGTGGGAACATTTAATCCATTTACCTTTAAGGTAATTATCGATATGTATGTTCCTATTTCCATTTTCTTAATTGTTTTGGGGGTTTTTTGGAGGCCTTTTTCTTCTCCTGTGTTTCCGACATAGAGAAGTTCCTTTAGCATTTGTTGTAAAGCTGGTTTGGTGGTGCTGAATTCTCTTAGGTTTTGCTTTTCTGTAAAGCTTTTGATTTCTCTGTCAAATCTGAATGAGATCCTTGCTAGGTAGAGTAATCTTAGTTGTAGGTTTTTCCCTTTCATCACTTTCAATATGTCCTCCCACTCCCTTCTGGCCTGCAGAGTTTCTGCTGAAAAATAAGCTGATAACTTTATGGGGATTCCCTTGTGTTATTTGCTGGTTTTCCCTTGATGCTTTTAATATTTGTTCTGTGAATTTAATTTTTGTTAGTTTTTTTAATATGTGTCAGCATGTTTCTCCTTGGGTTTATCTTGTATGGGACTTTCGGCACTTCCTTGACTTGGGTGGCTATTTTGTTTTCCATGTTAAGGAAGTTTTTGACTCTAATCTCTTCAAATATTTTCTCAGACCCTTTCTGTTTTCTTCTTCTGGGACTCCTATAATTTGAATGTTGGTACATTTAATGTTGTCCCAGAGGTCTCTGATACTCTCCTCCTTTCTTTTCATTCTTTTTTCTTTATTTTGCTCTGTTGCAGTTATTTCCACCATTCTATGTTTCAGCTCACTTATTTGTTCCTCTGCATCAGTTATTCTGCTATTGATTCCTTCTAGTGTATTTTTCATTTCAGTTATTGTGTTGTTCATCACTGATTGTTTGTTCTTTAGTTCTTCTAGGTCCTTCTAAACATTTCTTGTATCTTCTCCATCTGTGCCTCCATTCTATTTCCAAGATCTTGTATCATCTTTACTATCAGTACTTTTAATTCTTTTTCAGGTAGATTGCCTATTTTCTCTTCATTTATTTGGTCTTTTAGGCTTTTACATTGCTCCTCCATCTGCAATCTATTTCTTTCTACTTTATTTTGTCTAACTTACTGTGTTCATGTTCTCCTTTCCACAGGCTGCAGGGTTGTAGATTCTTCTTGCTTCTTTTGTCTGCCCCCTTATGGTTGAGGCTGATCCAGGGGCTTGTGTAAGCTTCCTGTTGGGAGGAGCTGGTGCCTGCACTCTGGTGGGTGGAGCTGAGTTTTGTTCCTCTGTTGGGCAGGGGCACATCAGGTGGTGTGTTTTGGAGTGTCTGTGAGCTTAGTATGACTTTAGGCAGCCTGTCTGCTGATGGATAGGGCTGTCTTGCTGTTTTTTGGGCATGAGGTGTTCAGCACTGGAGCCAGCAGGCAGTTGGGTGGAGCCAGGTCTTGGTGTCAAGTTGAATATCTCACTCTTTTCTGAGTCAGTTTCTTGGTACAGCTCTTCTTCCCTTTTCTCTCTCCAGGTCATGGGTTTGGGTCCTCAAGGATGTCACATGCACAGGTGTTTCCCAGCTATGTCTTGTATCAGAGTGAAGAGACTCAGCTGTTTCTGTCCTGGTCTGACAGTTACCTCTCCTGTTTCTTTTTACTTTTTAAACTCTGGATCTTAAAAATTTTAAATTACACATTTAATTGTCTTAATATGCCAATTTTAGTGCCTCTTCTTTTAGCAACACTAATGTTTATGAGCCCAGGCTCCAGTATTAGATAGACTCATGTTTGCATTCCAGCTCCTCTCTTTACTAGGGCAGTTGAGAGGCTTGAATGAGAAGATGATAGCAATAGCAATAAAGATAAGGATCATTAGCACTTAAAGTAGCATTTAATAAGTGCCAGACACAAATAAATGTTTTAGTTACATTAATTCATTGAGTTCTCACAAAGACCCTTTAGGTAGTTTCTATTATTATCTCCTCCTTAAATGTGAGGAAATTGAACCATACACAGATTGTGTTAAAATGCGTTTGTTGGGGAAGCTGGTAAAATAGTCTTGTTCAGGCCTCAGAGGTAGAAGCAGGCCTCTGACCAACCTGTGACCCTGCCTGGGCTGCCTGCATGCTTACACACCTAACAATTTTTGCTAGCAAGTCAAATGGCACTTACGATAAGGAAGGGAATGGGTCTTGGAGTTTCTTGAATCCTGGGGATCTGGCCAGTCCTCCGGGGTCTGGAAAATCCTGTGATCCACATGGTGAAAACAACAGCATTGTTAGAGAGAATCCAGAGCTGCATTTTTGCACACAAACTGATGATGTCAGTTTGTGGCCTGAGATTATAAGCGGGAACTCCCAGAACTGCAATTTGAAGTCTCACCCATGGGGTGGACGCACCGCCTGGGACCTTTCCCAACTGAGGCTCCAGATTGCTGTCACTCGGTACTTCCCAGCTGCTGTTTGGATCTGGAAGTGGGTGTCAGCCCAATTCGGTGATGTATGCTTTGTTATATACTCTGTCAATATTCTTATTCCTTTTCTTCCAATAATTATATATTGAAATTGACATAATATTCTTATTCCTTTCCTTCTAATGATTTTATATATAAATTAAGTTAAATCACCTTCTATTAAAGATTTGATTGAAGCTGTTTATTTGTGTGAGACAAGTGGTTATTTTGCCAGCAAATCAAATGAACCTTAAAACTGAAAGCAGGCTTTCAGCAAAACAGTGATAAAGTTCTTAGAACAGGTGCTGATAATTATTTTTATTATTAATAGTTCTGTTATATTCCTACTTCTTAGGGTGAACAGGATGTTGAGAAAAGTGGCTGAGGAAGCCTTACCTGGTGCAGTGGGGAATTACATCTGTTCATGGGCTGGCAAGGTGTATGGAGAGAGTAGGTTGAGTTAAGAATTTGCTATAGTAGATATCATATTTAACAAATGCTTACAACAGTGGTTTTCAACTGGGGTTGATTTTGCTTGGTGTATTTGACAATATCTTGAGACTTTTTTATTGTCAAAACTGAAGAGATACTATTGGCACATTGTAGGTATTGGCCAAGGACACTGCTAAACTTTCTATGTTGCACAGGACAGGACCCCACAAGAGAAAATTATCTGGTTTCAAATGTTAGTAGTGTTGAGGCTGAGAAATCCTGTGCTGCAGGAAAGAAAAAAAGAAACAGTGGCAGGAGGGATGGAAAGATGAAAGGAATAAAGAAAGGGAGGAAGAAAGAAAGGAAGGAAGGAAGAGAGGGAGAGAGAAAGGGAGGGATGGAGGGAGGGAAAAAATATACGCTCATTTTTCTAGTCCTGTCATTTTTTTCTTGGAAAGATGACCACAAAGCAGTATTATGATTCACAGTAATATTACTATAACAAATGTTTAAGCACAAATTTATTATTTCTATATAATTTTTAGCAAAAGTAGAGTTGGGGCTGTGAGACAAGGTCCATTGCTAATGACTTTTCTACTCTCTGTGGAGTGATAAACCTGGACAATTTGTTTCTGGCCAATAAAGTAATCAGTTCATCTGATCTTGTGGTCTTTTTTTTTTTTAATGTACTTTTAGAGAGTGAGCAAGGCATCACAATCCAACCTTCTCTCTCCCTCAATGCACTACTCTGTTTTTCTGAGTATAATTTTGAAGATTTCATCAATGCAGAATTGTACTATCTTTCTTTTATTTGGATGAGATTTGAGAGTAAATTCTGGACTGGAAAGAGATTGACATAAGGGTTTAGTTTTGACTCATTAATTTATTCCTCTTTAGTGAGTTTTGTATGTTAAATTTAAATGATGACAATTTCTTTGGTCTGGAGGACCATCTCCCTCTGAGAACCAATGCCTGAAAGCATAGATGGCCCTGAAATAATTTCTCAAAAGAAATAAAAAATAAGGCTATTTTGGCTATGAGTGAGTGCTTAAGGACTTCATAAAATGTGAAGATGTAAGCCCTAAGGAAAATTCATTGTTTATAATGGTTACATTTACATACTCTGTAATCTTTTTAGCAATAAAACTCAGTAATAATTTATGAACGCTATTTCAAGGAGAATAGATCTTCATATTGCTTTTTTCTTTATATGTACAACTCTAATTGAAAATTAGGGATCAATCATATTAAAACACATGGATGTTTTATTGGCTTTGTTTTTCAGGTGTCACAGATTTCATTTCTATAAATGTGTAGCTCAGTATTAATATGAAATTAATAAGTAGAAACTTCCATCCTAGTTTACTAGGTTGCTTTTCTAATGTCAAACACTGGTGTTTAAATTATTTAAAGGCCAGTCATGAGACAGAGAGCTGAAATGACACCCACCAGAGATGGCAGATTTTTGTGAAACACTTTGCAGTGGCACCACATATTGAACACAGTAAGTAAGCAAATACATTATGAGTCATTTATAGTTTGAAATAATAAGCAGTTCTTACCAAAAAATGAGGTTGATCTGTATGCACTGACAAAGTAAGAACTTCAAAAACATTGTTAAATTGAAAGCACAAGTTGCAGAGCAACTTGTAAAAATGATTTATTTATGAAAAAAACCCTGAAGATACATATGTGTAAGAACACACATAGGTATGCAAAAGTATTGAATAGGAATAGAACAGAAGGCTGAGCACAAAGCCATGGGCAGTGGAGAGGCATAGGACTTGTGGTTGTAGGTGTTATGTGCAAAGGAACTCTGGATTTATTACTGAATATATCTACTTTTATTTGAATTTTTTATATAAGAATATAATAATGTATTATTAACATTAAATAATGAAAAATAATGATATCAATAGCAATGAAGCATCTTTACATTTTTTTGTTTTCATAACCTCCCATGTTTGTTTTCACTTTAGGAGGGCAGACATATGCACGTTTGCACACACACATGCACACACAAACACACAAAAATCTTTTGTATGTCTAGAAATTAAGGTTCTCGTGGAAATCTTCATTTGCTTCTTGGAAAATTTGAGTGCAAAGCTGTTTGGGAGTGCATTCCTCAATCAAACTGGCTGAGAAGGAGCTTCTGCTTGCATAGGGAACTGTATTTAAAGAGAAGAATTTTTTTTTCTTCATGAATGTTAAGTTGTGCTAGAATGGTTAAAAAAGCTGAGAATTTGGCACAACTGCAGTTAATTATTGAGGAAAAACGAGACTTAAAATGTTGCAGTCTTATGATTCATCCTTTTATTTAGTCCTGTATGACCTGACTTCATTCTCCTTAGAGTAATTTGGGATTTGGAGCTTGGACTTGGGTTCAGGTACGCCTCATGCCTGGAGGGCTTGTTTGCTGATTCCTGAAGTAGTAACATTTTGCTTTTGAACCTGACAATTAAAAGATCACAAAAAGTACTCAGTAATGAGACAGAATATCTTCAGATGACTTTCAAGTCATTTGAAAGAGAGTACTATATTCTTGTTAAGTTAACACTTAGAAACATGGCCATTTATTTATATCTCTCATAAATTTATGGCTTTTAAGCTTATACTTGATACTTGGCAGCAGTGCATAAGATTCACTGAACTGATGAGTTTTCTCTCCTTTCCTCTCTATCCATACAGAGTAGAAAAGAGCCCTGCTGTTGCTTCCTAAGTCCTCTGTGAGAGGCAGACAAGTGGTGTTAGTGAAACATGCAATGGAAAAGTAGCTAAAACCTATAACCCTACTTTAGGCTTCTATGACCATGGAAATATTACCTAACCTTTCTGAGTCTCAATTTCCTCATCTTTAAGGTGGATTAAAGCATTGTTTATCTCACATGGTCTTGGGGAAATAAATGAGATCTGTGTGGACACATTTAAGGAGGAACTCCTCTTGTATGTCTCTATATGTGTATTCAACAGATTGTCTTGCAATTGTCCCTTTTGAGTTGTTTTTCCCACTGAATTTTAAACTCTTCAAGGTCTATGTCTTATTTATGGTCTTTGCATTCTTAGCCTGACACATAGTAGCTATTGAATAAATGTTTCCTGAAAGATTGTCAGTTACTGAAATATAAGTTATGGAGACTCAAAGTTGTTGAGGATTATAAAACTCTAATGGAACAATTTTGCACTGGTGCCATTTAATTTTCTCTACAAAGGGAGTACAGGAGTACTAATTTCCTTTTCTCTGGATTTCTTACTTCCTAGGAGAACTTGGCTTAGTATGACTTGACTATTGTGAAAGAGGAATATGAAATTATTACCTTACTTCATTTGTATTTATTTAGTTCAGTGGTTATAGTGCTTTCCAATATTTTTCATATCATGGCATGCATAGAAAATGACAATGTTTGGCAAATCGGGTACTTGGATGAGGCCTTATACAGTGCCTAAGGCTGTGGACTCTGTATACCCTGTGCTCTGCCCAGCCATCTTAAGGACTGAGAAAGAGCCATAAACCATATTTTGTCACTTGTAACCATTTATGACAAAGCAGTTAAGAAACTCTGGGTTAGAGCATGTACTGGGTTGAATAGTGTCCCTCCCCCCCAAATTCCCATCCACACAGAGCCTCAAAATATGTCCTCATTTGGAAACAAGTTCTTTGCAGACTTTAGTTCAGATAAGGTCATATTGGATTAGGGTGAGTCCTAAATCCAATCACTGGTATCCTTACAGGAAGAAGAAAAACACAGGGAGAACTCTGATGGAGGACATAATCAGAGATTGGAATGATGCCCCTACAAGCCAAGGACCACCAAGAATTGCTGACAATCCCCAGAAACTAAGAGAGAGACATGGAACAGGTTCTCCCTCAGAGGCTTCAGAAGGAACCAAAGTTTCTGGCACCTTGATTTTAGATTTCTGTCCTCCAGAACTATGAGAGAATATATTTCTGTTGTTTTAAGTCACCCACTCTATGGTAGTTTGTTATGGCAGCACTAGGGATCCACTGTAAAACACAATACAAAATAAGCCAAGATCATGGATGTGTTTTAAAAACACAAGTCCAAGTTTGCCGATGTTTACCTGGCCATGCACAAACAACAGAGAAGAAATCAGTGCTCCTCCTCATTACAATAATTTTTGAGATACATTTCACTAGACAATAAGATCTACCAGATAAACCCAGTGGTGTTGTGGAAATGCCTTAGATAATTGTTTCTCAAAGTGTGGTTCTCAGCAGCACCAGTGGCATATGAGAACAAGTTAGAAAGGCCTCTCCTAGACCTGTTGAATCAAAAATCGAAGATAAGGCCCAAGCACTCCAGCAGATTCTTAAGTTTTGAACTTCTTAGAAAATTGGTATATCCTTTGCAATAGGAAAGAGGGATTGAACTCAACTTTGCTGAAACAAAAGATGGGAGCATTTTTAAGTGCTGGGTGAGCTAGTGAAAAAGCACTGGATGATATTATGGGGAGTTTGGTCAATGTGATTAGGCCATCTGTGTTTGCTAACTGGCACTATCAAAGTTAGGCTCCTACCCTCCCACAGAGACTGGGATAGAAGAGTGTTATCTTCCTTGATGATTAGGGTTCAAAACATGGCTCCCAGGTTCTTGAGAAAGACTTTCCAGGGTTGTGAAACTGACAAGAAGCTGGGAGATTATTTACATCTCAAAAGGGCAAAGTAAGAATTTACAGTCACAAAAGTTTTCTAAAGTAAATGCTCTAAGAGAGGTCAAAGGCCTATAGTCAGGAAGAAAACTGTCTAGGCTGAGGGGAACAGTAAAGTGGTCTTGGTCAGTTGCCTTCTGCACTTTTCCCCACATGAACATCAAAGTCAACTTGTCAAGTTGCATAAAGACCCTGTTGGATTTTTTATTAGGATTCTTGAATTTGTAAACTTAATTTTGAAAGTACTAATCTATTTTTCATCAAGGAGCATGGTTCTTCCATTTTTTCAAGTTTCCCTTCATATTTTTTTAGTAAATTTTGATGATTTTTTAATTTGTGTCTTATACAACTCTAATGAAATTTATTCCTAGATATTTGATATCTTGGGGATGGTATATATTTTTCTAAATGTCATTCTGTTGTATTGAAAAGTTATTTATTTATTTTTTGTTGTTCCTTTTACTGAACTCTCATTATTTCTAAATATTTTTATTAATTATCTTTAATTTTCTAGGGAGATAGTCATATCTGAAAATAATGGCATAATGACATTCCATTCCAATGTATGTCCCTTATTTTATAGGTGAAAAAGAAGTCAAGGAATAGAGAGATTGAACTTGTCCATTTCTAGTAAATGATAGATATGGGATTTTAAGTATCTCTGTCTAACTCTGGAGTCTTTCCTTATACTATACTAACACAATTATTTCTTCAGGCTTTGTTTTTCCAGATACATTGATCAGTGCTCAAGTTTTTATTTCACTGTGTATGTTAGATGTGATATATTTATGTGGCTCTCTGCAAAAATAACACAATGAAGTTGCATATGTTGTCAATGAATCCTGATAATTGATTAGAAATAACAACAAAAAAGTTATAATTGTTAGGTCCCTGAAATAGGAGACTAATCTTACTATTCTAATCTTTTTTCACTCAGATAGCTTCGTGGTTTGTTGGGTATATTGTTAAGTATTTGATGATTGATTAACACATCACCACCACCACCCCTTCCAATATAATGACTAATGCACATGAAATTAACATATTTATTACAAATATTGAAGCCTTTATAATATGGGTTGTGGGAAGATTGAACAGAAATATTCAGCTTGCCTTCAGGTTTCTTTAATATTTTTTGTAGGCTGATTGCCTTGATGACTAACATGCTGTAACTATGCTGTTATGCATTACATATTGTTGAAATGTACATCTGCACTGCATTTTCTTTTTTCCTTTGTTTCTGTGTTTCTAAAGTGCTGAGTTCTGCTAAAAGTTTTGGATTGAAATCAAATCTGGGAAGCTTTGGCAATGTTGCTAAAATAATATGCCAGTATACTACCCTTTAAAGAAACAAGTATAGAGGGTTGATTGATTTACAAAGCAATTTGTTGTATCATTACTTGTCTTGATTGTATACAAATAGTTTTTTCTCACTATTTTGAGAGAACTATTTTATTTTTAATATTTTTTTGAAATCTGATATTTTAGTTGGCAACAGGATTAAATCACACAAAAGTTTTTATGCATAATCCTTCTGAAATCCAAGTAGATGTTTATTAATTTTCAGATACTTTAATTATATTCCTTAAAAACAACATTTAACTAAAATCCACTTCTTTTGCCTGACTGGATCCTGTGTAAGAACAAAGCTGTGTTTTCTGTTGCCCAATCTAATCTAAATTGATGCAACCATAATTATATTTTTAAATCATATGTTAAAGAATTCTTCCAGAGTCATAGTGAGGTCTTTTGTTGCATTTTAGAGTTTAGTTTGTAGACTAGTCTTTAATTTCAAATGAGTGTTATTCCCAGAATGAAATTATAATTACCCTTTTATTGGAGTTCCCTGGTTGCCTAGTGGTTAGGATTCTGGACTTTCTCTGCTATGGCTAGGGTCCAATCCCTGGTTGGGGAACTAAGATCCCACAAGCCATGTGGCATGGCCAAAAAATTTACCTTTTTATCTAGCCCGTTACCTGACTTTCTTCCATGGTTGAAATTTTTAACATTGGTCATGTGGCTATGATGAGGCTCTAAAATATAATACTGCAGTTCATAAAAAACAAGCTAGTTCTCTTCTTGCTATATGCTGAGTCTCCCTTGTCTCTGTCATTGAATGAATATTAAAATTAATAGAAACCTTTAGAATTCAATATACATGTCTTGGCTTTGGTCTGTTTACTTTCATATATTAGATAAACCTAGAAAAGAGCAAGCTGGAACCAAAAAAATCTGTGTTAATACAGATCTCAGGAACTGATCTGGTTGATTTCCTGAAGTCGATCAAGATCCATTCAACAAAAATAGGAAAGTCAAGCCAGTAATTTGTTATCAAACAAACCTTAGAAGAACAATGTTGATCCTAAACATCTTCCCTTTATATCTGGTTGGACCCTGTAAGGCATGTGCTATTATTGCCATTTCACTGACAATAAAATAAATCTAATGAAATTAAAGGACTTGTCTAATATCACATGTGTGAGAAGTGATGGAGCCATGGTTAGAACCCAAGTTTGACCCCAAAATCTGTACTCTCTTTTCCTATGTCACGTCAGAGCTTTCACTACTTGTTTCTTCTCTCTAATGGAATACCTAGCAAGTGATTTTCTTACTTTTTCAAAATATAAAATTAAAATAAATTAAAAAGTCTTTGAATGATTTTTAAAAAAATGTTTAATTCTATGTCTGTAATATAAAGATATAGTTTGGCAACATCCAGAAACCTTGTCAGAATGTTCTCAGTTCTAAGGTCTGAGTCACTGTCAAGAATAAAAATATGAATTCCAGGTTTGATCTGTATGGGTATCACAGTATGGCTCCATGATCAAATTAGTGGATGATGGCAAAATAGACACTTCAGTTCATTCTGTATAGAATCAGATACATTCCTCAAGAGTCAGTAATACCATTTGTTTTAGGTGATAGCTCCCAAAGTTTCCCAAACATTTCACCTTCAACTGTTATCTCTTGAAAACATGCAATTTTTGTTTATGTTAAAGTGAATGAAGGGCCTAAAAAAATGTATTCTTTCCATAAACTATTTCATCAAATGTTACCTTAAAAACTGGCAATTTTCTTTTTAGCTAGAATATAGAGTATTTTTGAGAAGGTAATCCAGACTGAAGAAGCAGATAAGACAATCTGTGCAACCTGTACTTGGGAAGATAATTTTACTGCTTAGTAACCATCTGGGTTGCATGAAAGTTGAGCTAAATGGACATCAATATAGTTTTCTGAATTGTCACAAACTTTTATGAAAGAACAGACATCACAACGGTTGTAGGCTGATTATTTTACACCATTTCATTGTTTTTGTTCCTTCGTACAAAGTACACAGCATTTTCATGAGTCATTCATAGATTCCCTAGTTATTGAGCTTTATTTCTCAAATATATGAATGATTTTTGTAGCTACCAGTGTGTCAAGTATTGTATTTCTTCATTGTGTACATTTTGAAACATTTAACAATTTATTTACTTTCTTTGAATTTTTATTCTTGACTATCAAAGATCAGCTCTGGAGACATGCATATATTTGATTGTTAGCTGAATTTTAGACTCATATTCATTTGTGGGGCAATTGAAGGTATGCTTGTGTGTGTTCAGGGGGAGGTCTATGGATATGTTGGATTAAGGTCACATGCTGTGCTTTAGTTGATGTTTTCCTTTTTCTCCTATTTCAACATAATCTCGGAACATATTCTAATTTCTCCAAATATAAGAAGAAAACCTGGCCAAAAAAATCCTTTGGACTGGAAGAACTTTATTAGAAGAGATGGACTGACTAAGTTTCTATGAAAGCAACTATTTAATTGAACAGTTGCCTTCTCCCCTTAGCAAACACTTTCTGCTTGTCTCTAATTTTTAACTTGTTCCAGCAATTTTATGGCAGTCATTGAACTACAAGGCACTAATTCACTGAAGCATTTTATGTAATAATGCTAACTCTTGAAAATAAGCCTTTCTCTTAAAAAATTCTTTAATCTTTACCAAATTAACAAATATGAGAGTGGAAATACCACATGAAAGAGTTATAACAATTTATTGCCATTGGACACCTTTGTTAATAAATGCTGAGAGGAAAAATACTTTTATCCATAAGAGAAAATATAATTTAGTGTCATCAGGTTCTAATATAAGATTACAAATGAGGCATGCCTTTTTTCTGAGCCTTTAAAAACATTTTCTGGAGAGAAACTAACAGATATAATTTGCTTTGAATGTATGTGTAATGAAGTTTATGAAAGTAAAAGAAATCCAGGTATTTGTATACATGGACATTTCTATTCAGAAGTATGCTAGGTAATCAGTGGGCTAAAAATATGATAGAAGCCAAGGTAAGTAGAACAGTAGGAAGAGAGGTAAGAATCCAGTGGGTCCTAAATGTAGGTCATTGTAGTGCTAGAAATTAAGCCTTTTCTGAATAACATTTACTTTTTTAATATTTTTTATTGTTGATTCCTGCTACTTGGAAAAGAGGCAAAAGACAGTCTGTTTAAAAATGACAAAATCATCTCTTTCACTCAATACATCTCTTACATAAGAAGCAAAAAGAAAGAGGTACTTTTCTTTAAGCTGAGAGTTCTGGAGATTCTTTCCAAATATGATTTCAACAATAAGCAAGGACTGTCTTAGTCCTTTAAAGATAAAATTGGTATTGTCAAAAAATGTGCTGGCATTTTTTCTACTTGTTAAATGCCAAGAAAACACTAAACACTCTTTCACCATCCAAATTCTCACTGACTGCTATCTAAAGTAAGCAATAGACAAAAAATTTCCACTCTCATGGGGCCCTGTATGCTGGAGAAGATCCAAAAACAGCCACCAACTGTTCATGATTACACTTGTTACAAAATCGGCTATTTCAGACCTAGTGAAAATTTTGATTTCAACATTACCTTTTACATTGAACAATATCACTGAGAGGGTGCTCACAATAATTAAAGTAGGTTTCAATTGTACCCATGTTGCAGAGTATGTGAGAACTATATACCATAGGTCTTGCTGTATGTATTTGGTATAGGGAAAACAAACGAATGGTATGAGCTCTTGGAGGCCTTTTGGGAGTGGAGCAAAGGAAGGTGTAGATGATGCGTGAACACTTCAGAGCAGGGAGGCAACTTAGTTTAATCATTAAATGAATACCTTTAAAATCAGGCAGCCTGAATTCCAGCACTACCATATTTTAATGTATGATATTGTGCATGTTACTTATTTTCTCATAATCTCAACTTCTTCCCCTGTAAGATGGCCTTATAATAGTTACCTATCTCATAAGAATGTGATGAAAGTGAGGTTGTTTATGCTTGCACAGAAATGACTCTAAAATTGTCATCATCATTATTGAGACATCTAGAAGATTATTTTAAATGCTAGAGTCAAAAAGGGTAAATCTCATTTGTGTAGCCTCAGTTCATAGACTACCAGAAATATACTTTATTTTAGGTTCTTGACTTGAGTAAATACACCTTTCAGATGTAAATTGATTCCTAACTTTGAGTATCATAGTGGACTCCAGCTCAGTTGTTTCTGATAAGGAACTGTAGCGAACAAAAAAGAGGAATTTATTGATTCAACCCAAATGAGGATAAATAGAAAACAGGTACATGATTTATGAGTTATGTTCTATGTATTAATACATAGAATATGCTTTATGTTGGTCTAGCAAATATTTTGTTTTTTGAAACAAAATGATTGAAACCTGAAGGTGGCTCTTTTGATGATTTTTTTTTTTTTTTAGATTTTAGACTGAATCAGAAGATCTGGGAGTAGGCAGAACTTTTGGAACCTCTCAAACAATGCTACTTCATTAGGCAACGCTTTGCTTAAGTTCCAGATGTTAGATGGAAATACAGCAGAGGTAAGAAGGGGTGCAGAGTCTCTAGGTCCTTCCTCCTTTTTGAACCTCAATATGTTTCATGTTCCTCAGCTTTAGGCTTTGATATCTACAAATCGCACTCAAAAGTTTTACTTCTTATAAGAAAATAATGAAATAAGAATGATGATCATAGTTGAAATAGCTTTGACATTGTTCCTCTAGAAAAAGAAAAAAAACAAAAATGGGAAAAGAAAGACACTCTGCCCTTTTCTAACTTTAACATTTTCTATTTTCAAACTGTTCACTGTTTATTGGTTGCTTAAGCAGTTGTGTAAAATTAAGACAATTTGAATGTTCATATTCATATAAGACATATCCTCTTCTGTCTTATATCTCTTGAGTTTCAGAAAACACTTAAATCACAAAATCTTATTTGACAATTTTTTCTTCTCCCTATAAAATAACCTATTTTTTTGTTATGGAAATATACAAATTTATGGGAGAAAATTTCTAAAATAGACCTCATGTCAATATGCCTGATTGATCTGGGAAAACTCCATTCTATAATTCAGACATAGATTATGTTGATCAGTAGGCTACAATAATATAGAAGTAATGGAGGATGGCAGATCAGTGTTGCAGGGCTCTAAGGTCATTTAATTATTCAGGAGGACAATAGAGATATTGATCAACTTTAAACCTTGTTAAGTATCCATGTTAAAAAATTAAAGTTAGCTATTTAAATAATAGAAAGCGACACTACCCAATGTTTCTAGGTAGTTGTTGCTATGGAGTTGAGAGCACAATAAAGATACCCCCAGTTGAGTCGTGCTTGGGGATGTTAGAGTTCCATCCCCTCCAGATGCCACAAACATTTCAAGAAAAATTAAGATATATGTATATTGTGAAAAATGTAATGCCAATAAATTCAATAACTCAAAATACTCAGCTTACTGAAACTGATTCATGAAGAAAAAGATAATCTAAGAAAACCCTACATATCTATTAAAGAAGTGAAAAATGTAAAGAATAGAAAATATACAATTTCTGAATAAGTGGGTAGTTTGGAAGAATTAAAAACAGTAACAATCCAATAGATTGCATAAAAGGAAGAAATATAAGCAAAAAATAATAAATAAAAGACAAAAAATGATAGAAGGAAATTTATTAGAAATTAGATTACATAAGAAAAGAAATTAAATTATATAGTGCAGTATATATATATATATATATATATACACATATTTGTATATATAAAGGAATATAACTTAGAAATATTGAAAATACAGAAATAAGAAAAGATTTGCTAGCCAAATACTAATCAAAAGAAAGCTGGTATAGCAATATTAATATCAGGCAAAATAGAATTTAATTAATAGGAATGAATAGCAACCATTAATAGGAATGATGTCAGCACATAATGACAAAATAAAAATTTCACTAAAAGTATAAAACAATTTCACTTACATGAAATGACAACACAGTCTCAAAATATAGAAAACAAATATTTATTTTACTGCAAGGAAAAACATTTAAATCCACAATTATTGTAGAAGATTTTTATATACTTCTCTCATTAGGCAAAAATTAGTACAGGAACTGAAGATTTGAAAAATGCACTATCATACATGATGTAAGAGATATAGTAGAAAACCCAATTAGTAGAAAACTTATACTCTTTAACAGCACATGTGAATAATTTATAGTTATTTTCCAAATACTAGACCAAAAAGTTGTCTTAAGGAATTCAGGAGAATTGTTATCAAAACGTTCAATACCATAAAGTAAATTTGGAAAAATAAAATGAATGAAAAAGAATATCTAAACATGTCATTATCTCATCATCTAAATATAACTATTATTAATATCTGACATATCGATATTAGTATTTTTGTGCAATTTATGGCAGAGAATACTACATATTTCCAGAATCCATTCTCCTCTCTCTCATTTCCCTTTAGTAATAGACCACCACTCCTCTCCCAAGTTTTAAGTGGACACGTGGCTTCACAGGTAAAGATTATTTTCAGCTCCCCTTGCATCTTTACTCCCGTGTGAAATATGTGAGTTAGGTGATGAGCTAGCTTCAGCTGTAAAGTTGCAGATAATACCCTAGTTAGGGATCTGTGCACCCCTGAATGCAGTCTGTAACAGTGTAGGTGTGTGGTGTGTGTGTGTGTGTGTGTGTGTGTGTGTGTGTGTGTGTACATTTTTCTGAGGTGAGGGTCCATAACTTGCATCAGATCTGTGAACCTCTATTTTCAAAAATTAAAATTAAAAAAACTGTGCCCTAGTGGATCATGGAGCATCAAGATAGGAGAAATATTTGGGTTCCTGAAGGACTTCATGGGTTCTAGTTGACTGCATGTCTTGGTATATGTGGATGTTACATGAATGAAAAATAAGCCTCTATTTTGTTTGAATCATTGTGTTTTGGGGTTTCTTTGTTACAGCAGTTCAGTTTGTACCCTAAGAAATAGTGAATATTTAATTGATTTTATTCTAAATATAATCATAAAGCTATATTTTAGAATCTGATTTTAAAATTACTATAACATGAACCGTTCTCTACATTGTTATGTTGCATATGGTTCCATTATATAGAGGCCATAATTTAAAGATTTTCCTTTTGTTAGAAACAGGCTGCTTCTAATTTTTCTTGTGGTAAACATTGCTGAGTTTATAAACATTGCTGAGTTGCTAAATCATTTTTCACATTTGTGATTATTTATTTAGAATAAATATGTGGAAACAAAATGGCATTTTGATTTGTTTAAGGCCTGCTACTATTTACTTCATTTTATATTAATGTCACTAAAGTTTCTGTCACATAGCTAGTTTTATCCCATACCATCAATTAGATGTGCTCTAATTTATGCCCCAATGCTTACCCCAATCCATCAGTTTATCTAAAAGTAACTTAAAACTGGCACAAGAATCCTAACTATACAGCACAATAATTTCCCTACCAACTCAGAAGAGTGAAATCACAACATTTTCTCTAAGAAATAAATTAATGTCATTTTCTTGATCCAACATGTTATATTATCTACTGTCCTTATTATTTTAGTGTTTTATATTTAAAGTTAAGATTCTCTTTTATCATGAAATTTCTTAGAAATATAATTAAGCTATTCTTTGCTAATGCAGAATATTTAGAAAAAAACATAAACACCCTTATAATTTTAGCCCCTTCTATGATTAATTGTTAAACATTAGCAGTAAGTTTGTTAAAATATATTTAGTTTATAAAAACATATCTACCTCAATTGCAGATTCAGTAAGACAAATCATGAGAAAATGTTCAAAAATAACTTGGAATTTCTTTTAAGTTTTCAAAAATAAGTATTTTTTTTCAATTTTTATTTTTAATTAAGAGGGTTCTACATCTTTTATCATATTTAGATAAAATGGGACCATAACAAGGGATGATTATTGCATTTTAATAATTATTAAAACATCAGTTCCTTATTTTAAATAAAGTACTATGTCTGAGGGCTCTCTTTTCATTTTAATAAATTTAGAATATGGGTATGGGAAAAAGGAATTGGAAAATATTGACTCAAGGAGCACAATGGGAGAACAGAATTGCTCACTTTCTTCTTTACAGTCTTCAACAATAAATAGCTACTAGTGCCTTCATAACAAATTAAAAAAGATTAAAAATGACAGAAACTGTAGAGATTTTCTTGCAACAGTTTTTTTTTTTTTTTGGCAAGCATGGAAAATGGGGCTTGTACTAAGATGTTTAATAATAATGAAATTAGTTAAAATTGAATCCTAAATTTAAAAATCTGGTCACTAGTTCTTTCATCAATCATTTACTCAAGGAATAATTAACAACTGTGCAAAGCATTGTTCTGTAGGAGAGACAATGTCCAGAAATAACTATAGTTTAGGGTAGAAATTATGAATGTCATATATAAGAGGAAGAGAACAGCCCACACTGAGGGGAAAAGAGAAGTGATGTTTGCAATACACTTTGAAAGACAGGGAGCTTTTAAATACCCCAGAAATTGAGAAGATGAACAGAATGTGCAAAAATATTTTTGTAAAAAGAGTGGGAACTACATGGGAACACTGAGTTACTCAGGTGAAATGTCTTTTAAAAAATATTTATTTATTTTATTTTATTTATTTTCTTATTTTTTTGGCTGTGTCGGGTCTTAGTTGTGGCATGTGGGATCTTCGTTGAGGCATGCAGGATCTTTCATGGCAGCACATGGGCTCCAGGGCACATGCGCTCTCTCACTGAGGTGTGCAAGCTCAGTAGTTGTGGCACGTGGGCTTAGTTGCTCTGTGACATGTGGGGTCTTAGTTCCTTGACCAAATATGGAACCCATGTCCCCTGCATTGGAAGGCAGATTCTTTACCACTGGACCACTAGGGAAGTCTCCAAGTGAAATGTCTTAATTCGCCATAGACTAGGTGGTTTATAAACAAGAGAAATTTATTTCTCATATATCTGAGGCTGGAAATCCAGGATCAGGGTGCCAGCACAGTTGGATTCTGGTGAGATCCCTCTTCTGATTTGCAGACTGCTGACTTCTGGTTATATTCTCATATGGAGGCAAGCAGAAAGAGGAAGCAA
Organism: Stenella coeruleoalba; assembly: GCF_951394435.1. NCBI lineage: Eukaryota > Metazoa > Chordata > Mammalia > Artiodactyla > Delphinidae > Stenella > Stenella coeruleoalba. The sequence goes on from NC_137163.1 coordinate 48,759,705, forward strand.
ACTCTCTTGTGACTCTTATAAGGGCACTAAGCCCAATCATGTGGACTCTACCTTCATGACTTCATCTAATCTAATTACCTCCCAAAGGCTCCTCTTCCTAATACCATCACATTGGGCATAAGGTTTCAATATATGAATTAGGTGGGGCACAAATATTCAGTTCATGAGGGAAATGTGGTAGATGTGAGAGGAGCAGTGAGGAAAGAATTGGGGCAAAAAGTATTCAGCCAGATTATGGAGGGCTTGAATGTCATGTTAAGGATTCTGGCTAAGTTCTATGAGTGCTTTCAGAAATTCTACCCTATTACTGCTATTACCTGACATATTCTACTAAAAAACAACCCAAAATACATGAAAAGACATTGTATTCCTTTATTTTTATGTTTAGCAATTTTGCTTTCTAAATTATGGGAAACCAGTTGGACAAAGGTTGGTTTTAAGCACAATATCCAGAAAAATGATACGGATGAACTTATTTGCAAAGCAGAAATAGAGACACAGACATAGAGAACAAACGTATGGATACCAAAGGGGAAAGGGGTGGTGGGATGAACTGGGAGATTGGGATTGACGTATATACATTACTATGTATAAAATAGTTAACTAATGAGAACCTACTGTATAGCACAGGGAACTCAGTGTTCTGTGGTGACCTAAATGGGTAGGAAATCCAAAAAAGAGGGGAGATATGTATATGTATAGCTGATTCACTTTGCTGTATAGCAGAAACTAACACAACATTGTAAAGCAACAATCCTCCAACAAAAATTAATATAAATAAATAAATTAAATAACTATGAAACTGTATAACAAAATAAACACAATATCCACAATATGGAAAATAAGGCTGACAAATAATGGAGTTATGGTTTTAAAGTAAACGTGATTGAAGGAAAGATGGCAAAATAAGTAGGAGGAAGAGACTGAGCTGAAGACATTTATGGGAAATTTTTGACAGCTATGAAATATCAAATATTTTTTAACACATTATATGTTAAGATTTGTACAAGGTACTGATTGAGTTATTTAAAATTATTTTTTAATGTATGAGCTCCCTCATGTATATATTCCCCACTAAGGTAGTCAGTCTGAGGTAAAATTGGAAATTAGACAATCACTCAGCACCAAATGTCAGAAAGAGTGTGGTGGACTTCCCTGGTGGCTCAGTGGTTAAGAATCCGCCTACCAATGCAGGGACACGGGTTCGAGCCCTGGTCTGGAAAGATCCCACATGCCGTGGAACAACAAACAAATAAACAAATAAAATTAATTAATTAAAAAATAAAGTGTGGTGTTCAGTGTACTGACTTCGGGTTTCTGCCAGAGTTCTGGCACAAAGTTGTATGATTGTGGGAAATCACTGAACCGTTCAGCTCTTCAGTTACATTATCCTTATACTTATCTTTATAACCTTATATAGGACAAAGACTACCTGTTATACCTCCCTCCTGGGTCATTGGTACTCTCCAACACAATGATGCAAGGGAAAATGAATTTAATCTCACTATTCTTGTTCCTCTAAGAATTTCATCTCTCCCTAATTACATATCTTGGGTTCTACTCCTTGATCCTACTGTCCTTTAGTTGACACAATCTTTTTGGAAAATATTTCCATTAAAATATTAAAGGCTGAGAAGTCCTGAAGTTCTGAGCATGTAAACTGTAATGGTGTAATTATAATCACCTTAACAGGATAAGTACTTTATCTTCTTGGCTTTAATCTCTCCACCTGTATTATTAAATGGTTTGCAAATTGATTGCACAGAAGAATCACCTGATGAGCTTTCAAAAGTATAAATTCCTGGGCCCAATCCCAGACCAATCAAATCAGAGCTATAGAAAACAATCATGGAAAGTAGGAATATTTAAAATGACTAATGAAAGGCTGCAGTTCTAGTTATAATTACAGACATAGATTTTGTCTATAAAACAGTAGAATTATACAGTGCCAGTTTTTAAAAGCTCTCTAGACTTTCTAGATACACTCTTTCACTTATTTTCTCTGATTCTCACTTAAGGTTGTTGTGCTTAACTTCAAATGGAAACTAAGCTGTTGCCTAGTACACATCATACACTCCACATAATATCTTTACTAAGAAGAATAATAATGATATTCATAGCAGTAATAATAAAAAGAAAAACAATAAACATATTTGATTAGTACAGTGTGGCTATTTTGGGGATAATAAGGTGCAATATAATATCAAATTAGTGGAGGAGCTTCAAGATGGTGGAAGAGTAAGACTTGGAGATCACCTTCCTCCCCAAAAATACATCAGAAATACATCTATATTTGGAACAACTCCTACAGAACACCTACTGAACGCTGGCAGAAGATCTCAGACCTCCCAAAAGGCAAGAAAAACTCCCAATGTACCTGGGTAGGGCAAAAGAAAAAAGAAAAGACAGAGACAAAAGAATAGGGAGGGGACCTGAAATAGTGGGAGAGAACTGTGAAGGAGGAAAGGTTTCTATACACTAAGAAGGCCTTTCGTGGGTGGAGACTGTGGGTGGTGGAGGGGGGAAGCTTCAGAGCCATAGAGGAGAGCCATAGAGGAGAGCACAGCCACAGGGGTGTGGAGGGCAAAGTGGAGAGATCCCCACACTCACCACCCCAAGAGGCTTGTCTGCTCACCCGCCGGGACAGGTGGGGGCTGGGAGCTGAGGCTCCGGATTCAGAGATCAGATCCCAGAGAGAGGACTGGGGTTGGCTGCCTGAACCCAGCCTGAAGGGGGCTAGTGCACCACAGCTAGCCGGGAGGGAATGCAGGAAAAAGTCTGGAGCTGCCGAAGAGGCAAGAGACTTTTGCTTGCCTCTTTGTTTCATGGTGCATGAGGAGAGGGGATTAAGAACACCACTTAAAGGTGATCCAGAAGCTGGTGTGAGCTGCGGCTATCAGCGCGGACCCCAGAGATGGGCATGAGATGCTAAGGCTGCTGCTGAAGCCACCAAGAAGCCTGTGTGCAGGCCCTGTGCAGCCCACCACTGCGAGGGTCCCGTGATCCAGGGACAAATTCACCGAGAGAACACATGACACACCTCAGGCTGTTGCAACGTCGCTGCGGGCTCTGCTGCTGCAGGCACACCCTGCACTCCATACCCCTCTCTCTCCCCAGCCTGAGTGAGCCAGAGCCCCCTAATCAGCTGCTCCTTTAACCGGTCCTGTCTGAGGGAAAAACAGATGCCCTCAGGCAACCTACACACAGAGGCAGGGCCAAATCCAAAGCTGAACCCCAGGAGCTGTGTGTACAAAGAAGAGAAAGGGAAATTTCTCCCATTAGCCTCAGCAGCAGCAGATTAAATGCACACAATCAACTTGATGTACCCTACATCTGTGGACTACCTGAATAGATAACGAATCATTCCAAATTGAAGAGGTGGACGTTGGGAGCAATGATATATATATATATATATTTCCCTTTTTCTCTTTTTCTGAGTGTGTATGTGTATGCTTCTGTGTTTGATTTTGCCTGTGTAACTTTGCTTTTACCATTTGTCCTAGGGTTATGTCTGTCTAGTTTTTTTTTTTTTTCAGTATAGTTTTTAGTGATTGTTATCATTCATGCATTTGATTTTTTGGTTTGATTGCTCTCTTCTTCCTTTCTTTCTTTTTTAATTTTATTATGTTTAATTTTTTTAATAAGTATTTTTTATTTTAATAACTTTATTTTATTTAATCATCTTCTTTCTTTCTTTCTTTTTTTCTCCCTTTTATTCTGAGCTATGTGGATGCCAGGCATCAGGGCTGTGTCTCTGAGGTTGGAGAGCCAAGTTCAGGACATTGGTCCACAACAGACCTCCCAGCTCCACATAATATAAAATGGGGAAAATCACCCAGAGATCTCCATCTCAACGCCAAGAGTGAGCCCCAATCTATGACCATGAAGCTACAGTGCTGGACACCCTATGCTAAACAACTAGCAAGAAAAGAACACAACCCCATCCATTAGCAGACAGGCTGCCTAAATTCATAATAAGGCCACAGACATCCCAAAACACATCACCAGACGTGGACCTGCCCACCAGAAAGAAAAGAGCCAGCCTCATCAATCAGAAAACAAGCACTCATCCCCTCCACCAGGAAGCCTAAAAAACCCACTGAACCAAACTTAATCACTAGGGGTGACACCAAAATCAATGAGAATTACGAACCTGCTGTCTGTGAAAAGGAGACCCCAAACACGGTAAGTTAAGCAAAATGAGAACACAAAGAAACACACAGCAGGTGAAGGAGCAAGGGAAAAACCCACCAGACCTAACAAATGAAGAGGAAATATGCAGTCTACCTGAAAAAGAATTCAGAATAATGATAGTAAAGATGATCCAATATCTTGGAAATAGATTGGAGAAAATACAAGAAACGTTTAAAAAGGACCTAGAAAAACAATAGAGCAAACAAACAGTGATGAACAACACAATAAACGAAATTAAAATTTCTCTAGAAGGGATCAATAGCATAATAACTGAGGCAGAACAACGGATAAGTGATCTGGAAGGTAAAACAGTGGAAATAACTACAGCAGAGCAGAATAAAGAAAAAGGAATGAAAATAATTGAGGACAGTCTCAGAGACTTCTGGGACAACATTAAATGCACCAACATTCAAATTAGAGGGGTACCAGAAGAAGAAGAGAAAAAGAAAGAGATTGAGAAAATATTTGAAGAGATTATCATTGAAAACTTCCCTAATATGGGAAAGGAAATATTTAGTCTAGTCCAGGAAGAACAGAGTCCCATACAGGATAAATTCAAGGAGAAAGGGCTTCCCTAGTGGCACAGTGGTTGAGAGCCCACCTGCCAATGCAGAGGACATGGGTTCATGCCCCAGACTGGGAGGATCCCACATGCCACGGAGTGGCTGGGCCCATGAGCCATGGCCACTGAACCTGCACGTCCGGAGCCTGTGCTCCGCAACGGGAGAGGCCACATCAGTGAGAGGCCCGCGTACAGCAAAAAAAAAAAAAAAAAAAAAAAAATCAAGAAGAAACAAACCAAGACACCTATTAATTAAACTATCAAAAATTAAATACAAAGAAAAAATATTAAAAACAGCAAGGGGGAAAAAACAAACAAACAAATAACACACAAGGGAATCCCCATAAAGTTAACAGTTGATCTTTCAGCAGAAATTCTGCATGCCAGAAAGGAGTCACAGGATACATTTAAAGTGATGAAGGGGAAAGACCTACAACCAGGATGACTCTACCCAGCAAGGATCTCATTCAGATTTGAAGGAGAAATTAAAAACTTTACAGACAAGCAAAAGCTAAGAGAATTCAGCACCACCAAACCAGCTTTACAACAAATGCTAAAGGAATGTCTTTAGTCAGGAAACACAAGAGAAGGAAAAGACCTAAAATAACAAACTCAAAACAATTAAGAAAATGGTAATAGGAACATACATATCGATAATTACCTTAAATGTGAATGCTCCAACCAAAAGACATAAACTGGCTGAATGGATACAAAACAAACAAACAAAAAAAGACCCGTATATATGCTGTCTACAAGAGACCCACTTCAGACCCAGGGACACATACAGACAGAAAGTGAGGGGAAGGAAAAAGATATTCCATGCAAATGGAAATCAAAGGAAAGCTGGAGTAACAATTCTCATTTCAGACAACGTAGACTTTAAACAGACTATTTCAAGGGACAAAGAAGGACACTACATAATGATCAAGGGATAAATCCAAAAAGAAGATATAACAATTGTAAATATTTATGCACCCAATATAGGAGCACCCCAATACATAAGGCAAATACTAACAGCCATAAAAGGGGAAATTGACAGCAACACAATCATAGTAGGGGAATTTAACACCCCACTTTCACCAATGGACACATCATCCAAAATGAAAATGAATAAAAAACACAAGCTTTAAATGATACATTAAACAAATTGGACTTAATTGATATTTATAGGACATTCCATCCAAAAATAACAGAACACACATTCTTCTCAAGTGCTCATGGAACATTCTCCAGGATAGATCATATCTTGGGTCACAAAACAACCCTTGGTAAATTTAAGAAAATTGAAATCGTATCAAATATCTTTTCCGAGCACAGCGCTATGAGACTAGATATCAATTACAGGAAAAAAATCTGTAAAAAATACAAACACTTGGAGGCTAAACAATACACTACTTAATAACCAAGAGTTCACTAAAGAAATCAAAGAGGAAATCAAAACATACCTAGAAACAAATGAAAACACGATAACCTAAAACCTATGGGATGCAGCAAAAGCAGTTCTAAGAGGGAAGTATATAGCAATACAATCCTACCTTAAGAAACAAGGAACATCTCAAATAGACAATCTAACTTTACACCTAAAGCAATTAGAGAAAAAGGAGCAAAATAATCCCAAATTTAGCAGAAGGCAAGAAATCATAAAGATCAGATCAGAAATAAATGAAAACAAAATGAAGAAAATGATACCAAACATCAATAAAACTAAAAGCTGTTTCTTTGAGATGATAAACAAAATTGAGAAACCATTAGTCAGACTCATCAAGAAAAAAAGGGAGAAGACTCAAATCAATAGAAATATAAATGAAAAAGTAGAAGTAACAACTGACACTGCCGAAATACAAAGGATCATTAGAGATTACTATAAGCAACTATATGCCAATAAACTGGACAACCTGGAAGAAACGGACAAATTCTTAGAAATGTACAACCTTCTGAGACTGAACCAGGAAGAAATAGAAAATATGAACAGACCAATCACAAGCACTGAAATTGAAACTGTGATTAAAAGTCTTCCAACAAACAAAAGCCCAGGACCAGATGGCTTCACAGGCAAATTCTATCAAACATTTAGAGAAGAGGTAACACTTATCCTTCTCAAACTCTTCCAAAATGTTGCAGCGGGAGGAACACTCCCAAACTCGTACTCCGTGGCCACTATCACTGTGTTACCAAAACCAGATGAACATGTCACAAAGAAAGAAAACTACAGGTCAATATCACTGATGAACATAGATGCAAAAATCCTCAACCAAATACTAGCAAACAGAATCCAACAGCACATTGAAAGGATCATACACCATGATCAAGTGGGGTTTATCCCAAGAATGGAAGGATTCTTCAATATACACAAATCAATCAATGTGATACACCATATTAACAAATTGAAGGAGAAAAACCATATGATCATCTCAATAGATGCAGAGAAAGTTTTTGACAAAATTCAACACTGATTTGTGATAAAAACCCTCCAGAAAGTAGGCATAGAGGGAACTTACCTCAACATAATACAGGCAATATATGGCAAACCCACAGCAAACATCATCCTCAATGGTGAAAAACTGATTTCCACTAAGATCAGGAACAAGACGAGGTTGTGCACTCTTACCACTATTATTCAACATAGTTTTGGAAGTTGTAGCCACAGCAATCAGAGAAGAAAAAAAAAATAAAATAAAAGGAAACCAAATCGGAAAAGAGGAGTAAAACTCACTTTTTGCAGATGACATGATACTATACATAGGGAATCCTAAAGATGCTACCAGAAAACTACTAGAGCTAATCAATGAATTTGGTAAAGTAACAGGATACAAAATTAATGCCCAGAAATCTCTGCATTCCTATACAAAAATGATGCAAAATCTGAAAGTGAAATTAAGAAAACAATCCCATTTACCATTGCAACAAAAAGAATAAAATATCTAGGAATAAACCTACCTAAGGAGACAAAAGACCTGTATGTAGAAAATTATGACACTTTTGAAAGAAATTAAAGATGATACAAATAGATGGAGAGATATACCATGTTCTTAGATTGGAAGAATCAACATTGTGAAAATGACTATACTACACAAAGCAATCTACTGATTCAGTGCAATCCCTATCAAACTACCACTGGCATTTTTCACAGAACTAGTACAAAAAAATTCACAATTTGTATGGAAACTCAAAAGACCCCGAATAGCCAAAGCAATCTTGAGAATGAAAAACAGAGCTGGAGGAATCAGGCTTCCTGACTTCAGACTATACTACAAAGCTACAGTAATCAAGACAGTATGGTACTGGCACAAAAACAGAAATATAGATCAGTGGAACAGGCTAGAAAGCCCAGAGTAAATCCACGCACATATGGTTACCTTATCTTTGATAAAGGAGGCAAGAATATACAGTGGAGAAATGACAGCATCTTCAGTAAGTGGTGCTGGGAAAACTGGACAGCTGCATGTAAAAGAATGAAATTAGAACACTCCCTAACACCATACACAAAAATAAACTCAAAATGTAATAAAGACCTAAATGTAAAGCCAGACACTATCAAATTCTTAGAGGAAAACATAGGCAGAACATTCTATGACATAAATCACAGCAAGATCCTTTTTGACCCACCTCCTAGAGAAATGGAAATAAAAACAAAAATAAACAAATGGGACCTAATGAAACTTAAAATCTTTTGCACAGAAAAGGAAACCATAAACAAGATGAAACAACTCTCAGAATGGGAGACAATATTTGCAAATGAAGCAGCTGACAAAGGATTAATCTGCAAAATTTACAAGCAGCTCATGCAGCTGAATATTTAAAAAAACAAACAACCCAATCCAAAAATGGGCAGAAGACCTAAGTAGACATCTCTCCCTAGAAGATATACAGATTACCAACAAGCACATGAAAGAATGCTCAACATCATTAATCATTACAGAAATACAAATCAAAACTACAATCAGATGTCATCTCACACCAGTCAGAATGGCCATCATCAAAAAATCTACAAAAAATAAATGCTGGAGAGGGTGTGGAGAAATGGGTACCCTCTTGCCCTGTTGGTGGGAATGTAAATTGATACAGCCACTATGGAGAACAGTATGGAGGTTCCTTAAGAAACTACAAATAGAACTACCATACGACCCAGTAATCCCAGTACTGGGCATATACCCTGAGAAAACCGTAATTCAAAAAGACTCAGGTACCACAATGCTCATTGCAGCTCCATTTACAATAGCCAAAACATGGAAGCAACCGAAGTGTCCATCAACAGATGAATGGATAAAGAAGATGTGGCACATATATACAATGGAATATTACTCAGCCATAAAGAGAAACGAAATTGATTTATTTGTAGTGAGGTGGATGGACCTAGAGTCTGTCATACAGTGTGAAGTAAGTCAGAAAGAGAAAAACAAATACCATATGCTAACACATATATATGGAATCAAAAAAAAATGGTCATGAAGAACCTGGGGGCAAGACGGGAATAAAGACACAGGCCTACTAGAAAATGGACTTGAGGATACACGGAAGGGGAAGGGTAAGCTGGGACAAAGTGATAGAGTGACATGGACATATATACATTACTGAATGTCAAGTAGATAGCTAGTGGGAAGCAACTGCATAGCACAGGGAGATCAGCTCAATGCTTTGTGACCACCTAGAAGGGTGGGATATGGAGGGTTGGTGGGAGGGAGATGAAGAGGGAAGAGATGTGGGGATATATGTATATGTATAACTGGTTCAGTTTGTTACAAAGCAGATACTAGCACACCATTGTAAAGCAATTATACTCCAATGAAGATGTTAAAAAAATATATCATATTAGTTATATTATAACCCCCATTGACTGATAAAGCAGAATGGATGAACATATCAGACTTGACTTTACAGAGCCCAGTAGGCCTCAAAGTGTAATTCTGAGACTTTGATGGCTTTTACTTGTAATATGGAAATTTTAGCCTACCTATGCCTTAATTGTTATGTTTAATGTGTATGATATTGTTATATAATAAGAAATATATATTTGGTCTTCATCCCTGGTTCCTGGCACAGAGCATCAAAACCTTTGAATTTCTTTAGTGGTGGGGTTAGAGGAAAGTTCTTTGTTATTCATAATAAGCCCCTTTCAACCATACCTGGCTTTAAGTTAATAAGGTGCCTCTTGGTGGGCCCCTAGATCGCTTCAGGATGGAGGCTGGATCTCAGAGGAACCAGCCATGTGAGTAGAGGATTAGAACTTTCAGCTCTTTCTACCTGACTTCCAGGAAGGCTAAATAGGCTGAAGATTGTGTTAATCCCCAGTGGCCAATGATTTACCCAGTCCATGAATTGATATCTCCATAAAAACCTAGACAGCAGGATTGGAGAACTTCCAGGCTGGTGAACGTGTTGAGGTGCAGGGAGAATGGTTCACCCAGAAAGGGCAGGGAAGCTCTGTGCCCCTTCCCCCATGCCTTACCCTCTACGTACATCTCTTCCATTTGGCTGTTCATGAATTATATCCTTTGTAATAAACCGGTAATAGTAAATAAACTGTCTTTCTGAGTTTTGTAAGCCGTTCTAGCAAACTATGGAACCTGAGGAGGCAGTTGTGGGAACTCCTGGTTTATACTCATTTTGTCAGAAGTATAGGATGTCCAGGATTTGCAACTGACATCTGAAGTGGTGGTGGTGGGGTCAATCTTGTGGGATTGAATCTTTAACTTGTGGGGGTCTCTCCTAACTCCAGGTAGTTAGGGTCAGAATTGAATTGAATTATAAGATACTCAGTGGTGTCTGGAAAGTTGTTGAATTGATTGATTTGGAAGAAAACCTCCATAATTTGGGTGTCAAAAGTGCTGAGTAGGAAGTGATCTTAAGAGATATAAATAAAAAGACTTGAGATGATGGAAAATACAGAGCCCAAAATCATTATTTGGTGTCATAAAACACAAATTTAGCCTTTAGAGAATTCAGATTATTAAGAAAAACTTGCCCATCAGAAGACTCTGCAAACATAGCCAAAATGTATAGACATTAGTCCTGATACTCAATATTATTAAGTAGCAAAATATGGTTCATTTTTCTCCTTACTTCTAGATTTATTCAGAGGAAAAGTAGAGGACATGTTTAAAAAAATAATAAAGTTTAGCTCTAATTGGGGCTCTGGTCAGAATAACAAATTAGTTAATTTTTTCACTGATTTTGTTCATTTCAGATTTTAAAAAATCATTGTTTTGGTAAATGTGTTTTACTGGATATTTGTTAGTTAAAAGTGGTTGTGAGTTCATGGCTGAAATGAATGTTACAACACTTGGGGATTTTAATTTTAAAATTTCAGATAGGTTCCATAACTCCCTCAGGCAGGTTTTCTTGGTCTGAGTATAACATTAACAGGGCTATTATCAGAACATACTGATAATAAAGTAAAATCACTCAACTCATTAAAGGAAAAGTGCAGATGGCCATTACTAATGTTGAGGACAGGGGACAATAATCATGAAAGCTCTGAAGCTTAAAAATAAGTATCAAAATGGCTGTAGTGTTAATTAGAGACATAGATTATATCCACATAAACAAAACTTCAGATAAAGAATAGAAACAAAACAAAATCATTGTTGATTGTTTTAACCATATCATTCCATCTGGGTAATTGACTGACTTTTGTAATTTTCTTGATAATTCCAAATTAGTGAGTTTGACTTAAGAATACCTACCACCTGGGACTTCCCTGGTGGGGCAGTGGTTAAGAGTCCGCCTGCTGATGCACGGGACACAGGTTCGTGCCCTGGTCCAGGAAGATCCCACATGCCGTGGAGCAGCTAGGCCCGTGAGCCATGGCTGCTGAGCCTGCGCGTCCGGAGCCTGTGCTCCGCAACGGGAGAGGCCACAACAGTGAGAGGCCCGCGTACTGCAAAAAAAAAAAAAAAAAAACCTACCATCACTTTATAACTTACCTGTAAATAAAAAAAAAGAAAGAAAAAGAATATCTACCAGTTTCCTTTCTCACAGAGTTGGAGCTTAATTAGAATCCTTCAGAAGAATTAACAGAAAACTGCAAAGCTTTTTAACACAAAATTTTAGGTTAAAGCTTTTTCAGAAAAAGAAATTAAAGTAGAAGACCCATGATTTCTTAGCCATAACACTTTTACTAATATCTAGGTGAACTTATTAAAACAAAATAGAACAAAGGACAATAATAAAAACAATCCACATTATTTTCCCAATTAGGTAAATGTATATATCATTATTATTATTTTAAAAGTCATATTTGCCATTTCATATATATGTACAATGCTTCTGTCAGCATTGTCTGGACAAGGTAACCTAAATTCTCACTGCTTTAATGCATATTTGCACTGTCAGTTGGTGTTCTCACAGACCATGAAGTTGAACATTAGGCACTAAAAATATCCAGATGCAAAGAAATAAACATGTTGAAACATTAGGGGCATGGGGGAAGTTTTTATTTTATAAATGTAATTAGAAACAAGCTAATTTTACCCCAAAAGGCACAAAACAGACTTAAAAATAAATAAAATTTTAAAAGAGCAAATTAAGGAGGAAATTCATTCCTCTTATTATTGAACTCTTTTTGAAAATAAAATATTCTACATCAGATCATTAATAGAAATATAGGTTTGGATGTGTCTGTTATGTAATATTATAGGTAGAGACTTTGCCCACCACCCATTTTAAAGCAAAATAGAGTTTTGCACTGAAAAATCATCAATAAAATGTTCAGAACCTGATCTTACATTTTGCTTTAAAATGCATAAATTCTATAAAGGAAAGGCAAAATGTCAGCAGGAAAAACAGTCATTAATGTCTTTACTGGTCTAAGTTTTCTTCTTTCTGGATGAGAACATACAAATCAGAGTCGTCCTCAATTTAAAAAAAAAAAAAAGGAAAAGAAAAAAAGAAAGTTTAAGAAATTCCAAACTTTCACTTCACCTATTGAATAGGGTTTAATTCCACTCTACCCTGGGTAGAAAAACAACATATTCAGGGAAATGCTTTTCTGAACTTCCCTTATCTACCTAAAGACAGATCCTCCAAAAGGAACTCAATTGTCATAAATTCCCTGCCAGGGTATTTCATCAAGCAGGGAAAATTGTCTCTTACCACAGAAGAGGAAACTAGAAGTTGACACCACACTCAGACAAACTTTGTCACAAACTATCATACCTCCCATCTATTCTTCTAATGGCCAATTCATCTTTCCTGAAACTCATTTACTCTCCCCTAGGTTGCCTACAGCCTCCTTCCCTTCCATTATTAAGAGGCTATATAAGCTCTCGAATCTCATCACTTTTCGGGGTATTCAGTTTTTTTTCCCATGCTGTCCCCGTGCACATAAATATTAAAAAATAATAAATTTGTATACCTTTTCTCCTGTTAACCTGCTTATTTTCACTTTATTTCATAGATCTGGCTATCAAACCTAGGTGGGTAGAGGGAAATTCTTTCCTCCTCTGCGTATACAAACTATTATCATTTCAAAATATTATTTTTTGTATTAAGTCCTAAAAATCCAATGTGTGGATTATACCTGTGAATGAAAAATATTTCCTGCCAAATCAGTAAACAAAGGATGTTGCCATGAAGCCATCACATTATAGCTGCCCGGACGAGTGAGCTCTGAGGAAACTCAGGATGGAGACAAATGGGCTTCCCCTGCCAAACCCTCAGCCACTACAGTCACCCCCAACTGTGCACCCTGAGGAAATTCAGGGTAGAGAAAATCAGGACACTGGCCCCAGATAGCTGAGGTGCATATCAAATGAATGATTTCAGTGAGCCCAGACTCTTGCATCTTTGCATACATGGAAAAGCACTAAATTTCTTAACTTGAGATATCCAATTTTCTTTAATTAACAGTAAGCTTTTGATGATCTAACTACCTGGTCTTTTTTGCAAAACTCCTATGTATCCTGTCTCCCCCACGCCCCCCTTGTCTCTTTGGAACAGTCTCTCAGAGTTATCTGAGATGCTTCATCCTGGGCTTGAAGTCCTCAGAATGTCCACTGAATAAAACATAATTCTCAAGTTTTTGGTTGTATAATTTTTTAGCCAGCAGACCTATAGCACATCTCAATTTGGACTAGCCACATTTCAAGTCTCAATAACCACACGTGGCTATTGGCTACCATATTGAAGAGCACAGATCTAGAGCAATCTGCTTAAAATTCAGTGCTGTCCCATGATGCCTATGTGATATAGAGTCTTCACTAATGTTCAGTTTCCTCATCTATAAAATGAGAATAATAAAATTCATCAACTTGACATGAGGATTAAAGAAATTCTGTAGGTAAAGTACTTATCACACCACCTGGCCAAAAAAAAAAAAAAAAAAGCTCTCAATAAATGTTAGATTTTTAAAAAATAATTCTATAGTCGTGTTTTGTTTTTCCAATCCCAATATAAGATTATAGCAGTACTCAACACTATTTTATGTATGTATGTATGTATTTATTTATAGTTGATTTATAGTATTAGTTTCAGGTGTACAACATAGTGACTCAAAATTTTTATAGATTATACTCTATTTATAATTATTATAAAATATTGGATATATTCCCTGTGATGTGCACTAAACCCTCATTTGTTTTATACAGAGTAGTATGTACCTCAATAAATGTTAGATTTTTGTAGTTATTGTTGTATTAAAAAGGAAGAGCTAATGATATAACTGAATGTGTTGTGAGGAGGTCAGAAATATTTTCTTACAAACTGAGGAAACCAAGTTTTGATTGCAGGTTAATCTTTAATCAAAGAACAGGGAATCCTCACACTCCATGTTAAAAATTATGCTTATAATACTAAGCCAATTTGGAATAAGCAAAAAAAATCACTAATGTCTCCAATGGAAAATTTTTCATTGTTTAGAGCACACCTTCTGAGTTTTCTGAGTCTAGCAGTCTAGCATTTCATTGTCTCTGAGCTATTTTACAACTCTGAAAACTGTAGATAACTGATAGCATTGCAAAATAATTCTTGTTCTTAGACATGCAAATAAATTCTGTCTGGTGGAGGTTCAATTGACTCTTCCCCTCTATTCCCATGGGAAAAAGTCAGTTTTGCATCAATTTGTAAATTTCTTTTTTTTTTTAACATCTTTATTGGAGTATAATTGCTTTCCAATGGTGTGTTAGTTTCTGCTTTATAACAAAGTGAATCAGCTATACATATACATATATCCCCATATCTCCTACCTCCTGCGTCTTGCTCTCACCCTCCCTATCCCACCCCTCTAGGTGGTCACAAAGCACCGAGTTGATCTCCCTGTGCTATGTGGCTGCTTCCCACTAGCTATCTATTTTACATTTGTTTTTTCTACATTTCTTCACTAAGGAAAGTTTACTCCATATAAATTTGTGCTTTTTTGAATTTTCATTTGAACAAATTATAACATTTACCTGATTTCCTCATTAATAATTAGTTAAATAAAATGTTTAATATGTGTTCATTTTGTATCTTTATGAGAGTCTTGGTTATACCCCTTTTGGATAATTATCCTTTAACATAGTTATCTAGCATTATATTATCAGATTTATAAGAACGACCATGAGCTCTGTCTACAAATTTGCACTTGCCATCTACCTCTACAAGGATTAAATCATGTGCTGCTGCAGCTACTGTCTTTCAATAACCCCTGAAAGGAGTTCAGGGTGGAGAGCAGAAATGAGGCACTCTGTGTTCTGGGAAAAACTGGCAGAACAGGTCTTCGGATATTTTCAGGAGCTGATTTTATGAGCCCAATTCTTGTATCTCTTCATATCTAGAAAAGCACTAATATCCTTCATGGTGATGACTGCTCCTCGTGACTAGAAGAAACCTGCAAAAAAATGTGTGCTTGATCGTATGTACTCCCCCTTCACCATAATCACATATATACTGACCTTCCCACCTACTTCTTTGGAGCAGTTTCTCAGAGCAATTTGAAATTCTGTCTCCCAGGCTATAGTCCTCATTTTGCTCCAAATAAAGCTTAACTCACAACTCTCATGTTGTGCACTTTTTTTTTGTCAACAGCTGAATAAAAATTCCCTAAACTTTAAAGAATTAGGATTCCCTCTTTTCTATTCTTGATTTTGTTGTGATAACACATGGTTAGAATCTTTCTGTGAAAGGTTCTGCGACACAAATAGCGTATAAGCTTTGCCTTTGCAAACACCACAGAACAGGGGGAAATAAATAAATGATTATGAAACAAATTAGTGTTCTGACATAAGTGTGTACAAGTTGCTGGAAGTCATTAGCTGGCAGAAGTGATGGGTGGAGGTGTTCAGGAGATGCTTCACTTGAGGCAGAAGTATTTGAACTAAGATGGGAAGCTGAAAATGAAATCTTAGGGTGAAAAAAATGACAGCAAGTTCATTTTGGGCACATGGTGTGATGTATGTGAATCTTGTATTTCTTCTTTCTCCCTGATTTTATAGCTAAATTGATTAATTAAGAAAGTGCCTCCATAAGATTCTTTTGCTTTTATGGCCTAAATGCATAAATCTGGCAAGTTCATATAACCTTTTATAGCAATTCAAAACTATTAGGGCTATTTCTTCTGACTTACATCAGGCTGAATAAACATAGTCTGATCAAGTGGAAATTTGTTATGGTGTCTTTCTCTGCTTTTTAAAGTAATCAAAACAGAGTTCTTGAAGCCTGAGTGTCTCACCTGTGCTGCCTAATGGCTCATTTATTTTGTTTATCTTGCTTTTGGGAAAATCAGAGGTAGCTTGACATTTGCATTGTTAATAAATTGCTTGCAAATTACACTGGTAGTTCACTTGGTCTAGATCAGTGACTTATGTTTGAACAGGGTTATCTGACCATTGCTGTTATGATTACATATCTTCAAAGAGTCATGCTTTCTCATGTAAAACAAAGAATGTTGTCCACCATCTTGTTCTACAAGAATTGAGAAATTAGTCACCGTAGTCACTGACCTACTGCACACCCTAGAAAAGAATTCAGGAAAAAGATTAAGAATAAGACACTCTGTGCTCTGGGAAAACTAACAGATCAGGCCCTCAGAGAGTTAGATATATTCAGGAGAAATTTTTAGGTACCCAAAGTTTTGCATCTTCTCATACTTAGAAAAGCACTAAAATTATTAACTGAGATATCTGATCCTTGTGACTAGCAGTAATCTTTCAGTGAGATCTTGACTTTACTACATATAGTGTCTCCTCTCCTATCTCTTCAGTTTTTCAGAGCTATCTGAGAGGCTGCCTCCCAGGCTATAGTGCTCAGAAAGACAATAAATAAACTCAGTTCACAGCTCTTATACTGCAAGTTTTCTTTTCCAAGTTGACACATATAAGGGGTGTGGGTGTGTATGTATGTGTGTATATATATATATATATATATATATATATATATATGTACATATATATGTCCCTTATATATGACAGATCTTAGTATCCATCTTCATAATTTTCTTCTTCATTCTAAGTCCTTATGGTACCAGGTCTATAAAACATCTCATTTGCACATCTCATTGTTGGATTAGTCATTCTGTTTGGCTTCTGTATTCCAAAAACTGACATGCTGGTAGATATTATCATCTAACTGATTAACCAAGAAGGAAATCCAGGATACTATTTTAATCTATTCTGTCTCTTCTGTCTTATTCAATCAATCACCAAATTCAAAACTTGAATTTTGATTCAAATTTTCATCTGAATTAGTCTTCTTTATTCCCAAGGTCTGTGATCCAGTTTATCCCTTCATCATAATTCACATAGATTTTAATTTATTAACTCTTTCCCCTATCTTTAGTCTATCTCTTCTCTAACTATCCTGTAAACTCGTGCTTCCCAATTATTTTTACTTCATGGATCTTGTAGAAAAAGTAAATTTGTAAAGCATACTAGGATAAAATAATGGACTGCTCATTTGGTAGTGACTGGCTCAGGAGGCTTAATCCATCCTGAGGACTGAGTAGAATACATATTTCAAAAGACTTACAACCTTGAAGACACAACAGTGTACTGCTGTATGTTATTGGGAAGCTCTTTGGAGGGATTCAGTACAGGCGTCCTCAAGATGTACCATTTTGATATGTAGATCATTTTGAGCTAAAGGAAATCTAAATCTTGCAGGCTAAAGATAAACTACTGCCCCTCCCTTAACTACCTTGAAGAATTTAAATTTGAAACTTTTCCCAGAAAAAGAATTATTACCAAAGATAACTTTTATATACCATTGTGTATTGGCAATGGTAATTATACCATTAAGTATACACAAAACAATGGTATAGTTATCAAATATCTGCCCTTCTTGTCATCCTGTGAATGACTCTCCTGTCCTTGAAGCTCCAGGCTTCTAACCCATTCTTTAGCTCAGGATTGCATATATATCTCATTTTACTTTTCTGTCTTTGAACCTGTTATGTATTGTATTGGCCAAAAAGTTCATTCGTTTTTTCCCATAGGATGTTATGGAAAAACCTGAATGAAAATTTTGGCCAATCCAAATATGGGGTCTCTGAACTTCTCACGTGTGTGGGGTTCCCATACTTAGAAAATTAAATTCAATTTTCTCTGGTTGATATGTATCATGTCAATTTGATTATTAGACCAGGTGGAAGAACCTTTGAAAGGTAGAGAAAAATTCTTTCATCCCTACATCTACTATAAACTAACACCAAGTTAATTATTTAATTACATTTCTACTATATACATTTAAGAATACTACATTGATTCTCCATTGCTAGTGGGATAAAATTCAAACTTGTCATTTTATATTCAAGGCTTTTCACAATCAACTGAAATACATTTTCTAGCACTATTTTTCATTTGCGTCCTAGAAGAATGCTTTGAAACAATTATCTTGATCTTCTCTCTTTCCCATAAAACCTTCACAATTTCTTCTTTGCTCTGAATGCTCTCTATAATTCCAACTACATATCAGAAGATCTATCCCTGGGCAACAGAAAAGAAATGTCAACAACATCTTCATAATCTAAAATTGAGAAAAATATATAACTTCAAAACCAGATGCAAGATTTTTAAGTAATAAGACATGTTTAGATAAGAGAGTAAGTTAGTTGAGATAGAAAGAAATGGAAGAGAAAAACAAAACTATTAGGCATGAAAACCTAAGGAGAAACAATGTGAATAAAGATGTAGTAAGCATTAATAACCAATTATTCAATACTCAATGTGACAGTGACTCTTCTAAGTGGCACACATCTAAGTTAATCTTTATAATAACCTTATTAAGTAAATACTATCATTACTGTCATGATATGCATGAGAAAAATAAAGCCCAGAGATTAAGTAAGCTGGTGAAAAGAAACAAAGTATAGGTCATTGAAAACTGTCATAAAGAAACATTTAAAAATAGTGGAAGAGAATAAAAAGATTAAAATGATTGATATAAGTAGAAAACTGTGAAGGGCCTGAGATTTTAACATTCTTGCAAGTTAACAATTTGGTTGTCCTGTCAGTTTTGTGGATGCTTGCAGAAGGCACAAGATTCCTCATTCAGAGACAAAGGACATAATTACTTACAGCCTAGCAAGCAGTATGAGCTTTATATTTCTCTTACTTTGACCCAGAAGTCCCTGGAGTGGTTTAGGAGCATGTTGTAAATGCTTTGGGTTTGCGGAACATCTGAAGAATCTTGAATTTAAGTAATCCCAATCTTTTAAAATGGAAACTGCTTGCTCAAGAGGGAGACATTATTCTTATTAGACTAGACAGAAAGCAAATCTGTACAAAAGGAAATTTAATTCCTCTGCTCATAATACATGCAGAAATATGAGAGATCCTTGGAGAATTGACTCTCAGTAGTAAAAGAATGTTTACTGTGGATGATGAAGGTTATACATTATACTCAATAGTATTACAGAGGGAGAGAAACAACAAATGAGACAGAAAAAATATTAAAATATATAAAGTAAGAAAGCCTTCCTTTAAAAAAATCATAGACTCAAGGGAGATCCAAAGTTGCAACAATTATAGGACAAATTGAAAACATTGCTAAACAAAAAACTAAGATTCTTTATTGGGCCTTTAAGCAGAAAAGCAGGTTGACTTCAGGGAGAAAAATCACACTAGCATCTACCTAACTCACGGAAACCTCATAAAGCCAGAGGGTACTAAAGTAATATCCACAAAAGCAGAATTAAAAATTATGGGCAAAATATTTATATCCTGCAATTAAAAACTATACATATAAAGACCTATCCTTCTCAAACGCTTCCAAAAGATTGAAGAGGAGGGAAGACTCCCAAAGTTATTCTATGAAACCACCATCACCATGACACCAAAACCAGACAAAGACACTACCAAAAAAATAAATTACAGGCCGATAACTTTGATGAATATTGATGCAAAAATTCTCAACAAAATATTAGCAAACTGAATCCAATAACACATAAAGAGAATCATACACCATAATCAACTTGGGTTTATTCCAGGGTTGCAAGGATGGCTCAACATATACAACTCAATCAATGTGATACACCACATCAACAAAAGAAAAGACAAAACCATAAGATGACCTCAATAGATGCAGAAAAGGCATTTCATAAAATTCAACATCCATTTATGATAAAAACCCTTGCCAAAGTAGGTGTAGAGAGAACATATCTCAACATAATAAAAACAATTTATGACAAATACACAGCCAACATAATACTCAATGATGAAAAGCTGAAAGCATTCATGCTAAATTCTAGAAGAAGATAAGGATGCCCACTCTCACCAATTCTATTCAACATAGTATTGTAAGTCTTAGCCACAGGAATCAGACATGAAAAAGAAATAAATGGTATTCAAATCAGAAGGGAAAAAGCACAATTGTCATTATATTTAAGTGACATGATACTCTATATAGAGAAACAAAGATTCCACATAAAAACTATTAGAACTAATAAATGAATTCAGCAAGGTAGCAAGATACAAGATTCATATACAGAAATATGTTGCATTTCTTTACACTAAAAAAAATTATCATAAAGAGAATGTAATAAAACAATCCTGTTTAAAATCACATTAAAACTACCTAGGAATAGACATAACCAAGGAGGTAAAAAACTTCTATGCTGAGAACTATTAAACACTGATAAAGGAAATCAAAGATAATTCAAGAAAATGGAAAGATATTCCATGTTCTTGGATCAGAAGAATTAATGTAGTTTAAAAGACCATACTAAACAAGCAATCTACATATTTAATGTGATCCCTATCAAACCACCCATGACATTTTTCACAGAACTAGAACAAATAATCCTAAAATTTACAAGGAACCACAAAAGACCCAGAACTACGAAAACAATCCTGAGTAAAATGAACAAAGGTGGAAGCATAACCCTACCAGACTTCAGACAATACTACAAAGCTACCATAATCAAAATAGGGTAGTATTTACACAAAACAGAGATATAGATCAGTGGAGTGGAATAGAGAGTCCAAAAATAAACCCACACACCTTCAATCAACATTTGACAAAGGGGTTAAGACTATAACAAAGAAAAGATAGTCTCTTCAGCAGGTGGTTTTGGGAAAGCTGAACAGCTGTAGGTAAATTAAAGAATTTAGAATATTCCCTCCACACTGTACACAGAAATAAACTGAAAATGACTTAAAGACTTAAATATAAGACATGATACCATAAAACTCCTAGAAGAGAACAAAGGCAAAACATTCTCTGACAGAAATCTTTGCAAGGGACTTCCCTGGTGGTGCAGTGGTTAAGAATCTGCCTGCCAATGCAGGAGACATGGGTTTAAGCTCTGGTCCAGGAAGATCTGACATGCTGTGGAACCACTAAGACCATGCTCCACAACTACTGAGCCTGCACTCTAGAGCCTGCAAGCCACAACTACTGAGCCCACATGCCACAACTACTGAAGCCTGTGTGCCTAGAGCCTGTGCTCTGCAACAAGAAAAGCCACCACAGTGAGAAGCCTGTGCACCCCAACAAAGAGTAGACCCTGCTGGCTGCAACTAGAGAAAACCCGTGCACAGCAATGAAGACACAACACAGTCAAAAATAAATAAATAAATAACAGAAATTCTAGCAATATTTTTTTAGGTCAGTCTCCCAAGGCAATAGAAATAAAAGAGAAAAAAGGGGGGGACCTAATCAAACTTATAAGTTCTTGCACAACAAGGGAAACCATAAACAAAATGAAAAGACAGCTTAAGGACTGGGAGAAAATATTTGCAAATGATATGACCATTAAGGGCTTAATTTCCAAAATATACAAACAGCACATACAACTCAACATTAAGAAACAAGAACAACAAAAGAACAATAAAAAATAATGGGTAGAACACCTAAAAAGATATTTCTCCAAAGATGACAGATGGACAACTGACACATGACAAGATGCTCAACATTGCTAATTATTAGATAAATGAAAATGAAAACTACAATGAGGTATTACATATTATGAATAATAATATTGTGGCTATGATGGAGATTCTTTATTCTTAGGAGATACACTAAAGTATTTAGGATGAAGCATCATTATGCCTATAAATAAATAAATAAATAAATAAATAAATAAAGATAGAACAAAAAATATGGATAAAGCAAAGTGATAGCATATTATATGTGAATCTAAGTGAAGACTACATGACTGTTCAATGGTCTATTATTTTTTTAAAAAATCAAGCAAAGTAAAGATTAAATGAAAAGGAAAATATACCAGGCAAACACAAAGAAAAACATCAGAGAGGTTGACTTCAAGACAAAGCATAATCAGCAAGATAAAGGGTTCCAAGGAAGCTCTGCCATCAATCTTAATGTACCACAGCATAGCATAACATTCATAAAGCAAATGCTGCAGGAAATAGAAAGAAATACAATAATACAACAAATGAAGTGGTCAAAAAATACTCAGGAGTATAGAAAGAAAATAAATTATGAATTAAGTACCTTTAATAAACATACCAAATTTACACCCTGAATTCAGAGAGTAAAGCTTCTTGGAAACTGCATTTGCAAAATTTGAAGAAATATTAGTCCTCAATATCAATAAATTCCAATATTAAAAATAGTACAGACCATAAATGAATAGAAATAAACATCAAAAATAGGAACCTAAAAGTTAGGAAGACAAAATAACACATGAAAAACCTCTCTGTTAAACAACTTTTGTTTCAGCAGAGATACAAAACAGAAATTTAGAAATACCTAGAAAATAAGGATAGAGAAAACACTGGGTATCATATTTTATGGTATATCACTAAATATCTGTTCAGAGAAAAATAAAACCATTAGCATACACATTACTAAAATATAATATCTCTTGCAAGCATACAAGAGAGTTGACTAAAATTCATTTATAAACCATGAGAAAATTCAGAAACAAGGTCAGTTACAAAAATAACATACAAAAATTTACAAGTTTTTCTATTTACAAACAGTAACCTATTAGGAAACAAAAAATATACTGTTTTAAATAAAGCCAAACAACATAAAATAAATAAGAATAGGTTTAATAAGGAATGTGTAGAACCTCTATGAAGAAAACATAATTTATTATTTTACTGAGTGGAGGTATGGAGTATATAGAAAAACATTTCTTGTTCTTGAATACGAAGACTTCACATTGTACTGATGTTGATTCCTTGTCTATTAACCTGTGAATTCAATGTTTCTCAACATGACAAGAGGGGTCACATTTCACTTTACATGTTTCTGTTTTGCCTTGAATATTTACAGATAAATGAATAGTTACTATACTTCCAAATGAAGAATAAAAAGTAAAACAAAATGAAAACAATGGAATCTTGAAGGACTTTTTAGGTGTGAACAAATGTCATAGCTAATAACTAATGCTTATGAAGTGTTTACCATGTTCCAAATTCTGTTCTAGGTGCCTTAAATGGATGAATTTATGTAATGCAGAGGCATTACCAGTTTTCATATGGTAAATCACAAACTATGAGAATGATTATTATACCAAATACTCATACCACTCTACCCTTATCATTTTTATGAGTTAGAAGTATTAGATAGAACCTTACATACAAAATATGCTCATAAACTGTCATTGTGTTAACAAGTAACACAGGCATTTTAAGTCAATTATACTTCAAGAACAACCAAATACACTCATAGAAAAAAAGATCAGATTTGTGTTTACTGAAAGTGGAGAGGGGGTGGGAGTAGGGGGAATTGGATGAAGACATTCAAAAGGTACAAACATCTAGTTATAGGACAAATAAGTACTAAGGATGTAATGTACAGCATAATTAATATAATTAAGTTTGCTGAGTGTTATATATGAAAGTTCTTAAGAGAGTTAATCCTAAGAATTCTCATCACAAGGAAAAAAAATTTTTTCAATTTCTTTAATTTTGTATCTATGTGAGATAATGGATGCTCGTTAAATTTAAAGTGGTAATCATTTCATGACATATCTAAGTCAAATCACAATGTTGTACACCTTAAACTTATACAGTGCTATATGTCAATTATATCTCAATAAAACTGGAGGAAAAAATTAAATAATTAATCAAAAACTTTAGCATTTCAGGTTAAATTAATTAAATCTTAATGTTTTTTGTTTGTTTTAGATTCTTGTATGAAATTTAAGTAGGAAACACTTTTAGGTAACATCCATGCACAGTCATGGATAGTTATTGTCCAAAAGAGGGTAAGAGCCAAGTTATAAAAGATACCTCTAGTGGTCATGAGGATAAAGAATGTGGAGCCTGGGGAGGACTGATAGTAGAGATGAGAAGGAAACAAATGAAAATGTCATTACTTCAGTCTTGCTGTTGTAATCTAGTATTCCCATAGGTAATTAGAATAAACAATTATTTAATTTGAAGTCAACATCTAAAAATACATTGAAGAGATTGGATGCAAGTGTTTTTTTATTTCTCAGAAACAATCTTGATCAGTGGAAAGACTTAGGGGTTGGTTGGAAATACTGAAAACTGGTTTCTAATCCTAGGCCCATCTCTGAGGAACCTTGAACAAATTATTCTCTGCATGCTTCCTTCTTAATCAAACATGAGGGAATTTACTCTGCAGATATGTGAAACCATGAGAATTTACCTACAGAGTAATTTTGCAATATTGAATGAATAAAAATAAAATCTAATGCCTTCCTCACATACAGTTCAGTCACAATGTCAATTTTAAATGGCCATTTGATTTGATCTGTCATGGACCATTTTCTATATCCTTTTCTACATTTATATTTACATTTGAGAGAATAAAATTGAAAGTGGCAACTTAAAATAAATTATTTGAAGTAAATATTTTGTGGGGTTTGGCTATATTATCATCTCATATTTCAACTTTAATTTACTGCAATTAGAAATGTTTATCTCTTTCCTCATTTTTTTTGCCAAAACATTTTTTAGGACTCAGAAACAAATTATGTACTTTAGGGGAATGGTGTAAAATTTATGAACTAATTTCTATGGTACCAGTTGAAGTCCATGGGTAAGAGGCCATTCAAGAATTAAAATAGGGGGAGACCTTCAAGATGGCAGAAGAGTAAGATGTGGAGATCACCTTCCTCTCCACAAATACATCAGAAATACATCTATATGTGGAACAACTCCTACAGAAAACATACTGAACACTGGTAAAAGACCTCAGACCTCCCAAAAGGAAAGAAACTCCCCACGTACCTGGGTAGGGAAAAAGAAAAAAACAGAGGCAAAAGAATAGGGATGGGACCTGCACCAGTGGGAGGGAACTGTGAAGGAGGAAAAGTTTCCACACACTAAGAAGCCCCTTCACTGGCAGAGACAGGGGCGTGGCAGGGGGATTAGCTTCAGAGCCACGGAGGAGAGCACAGCAACAGGAGCGCAGAGAGGAAAGTGAAGAGATTCCCACACAGAGAATTGGTGGTGACCAACACTAACCATCTGGAGAGGGTTCTTTGCTCACCCGCCAGGGCGAGTGGGGGCTGGGAGCTGAGGCTCGGGCTTCGGAGGTCAGAACTCAAGGAGAGGACTGGGGTTGGCTGTGTGAACACAGCCTGAAGGGGGTTAGTGTGTCACAGCTGGCCAGGAGGGATTCCGGGAAAAAGTTTGGAATGGACGAAGAGGGAAGAGACATTTTCTTGCCCTTTGTTTCACAGTGCATGAGGAGAGGGAATTCAGAGCACCACCTAAATGAGTTCCAGAGATGGGCGTGAGCTTCAGCTATCAGCAAGGACCACAAAGATGGGTATGAGATGCTAAGGCTGCTCTTGCAGCCACCAAGAAACCTGTGTGCAAGCACAGGTCACTATCCACACATCCCCTCCTGGGAGCCTGTACAGCCCACCACTGCCAGGGTCCTGTGATCCAGGGACAACTCCCAGGAGAACACATGACACCCCTCAGGCTGCTGAAATGTCATGACAGCCTCTGCCACCACAGGCTCCTGCCGCATTCCATATCCTTCCCTCCCCCTGGGCCTGAGTGAGCCATAGCCCCCTAATCAGATGCTACTTTAACCCCATCCTGTCTGGGCTGGGAACAGACGCCCTCAGGTGACCTACAGGCAAAGGGGGGCCAAATCCAAACCAGAACCAAAGGAGCTGTGCAAAGAAAGATGAAAAAGGAAAATATCTCCTAGCAATTTCAGAAAGAGAAGATTAAATCTCCACAATCAACTTGATAGACCCTACATCTGTGGAATACATGAATAGACAATGAATCATCCCAAATGGAGGTAGTGGACATTGGGAGCAACAATATATATATATTTTTCCTTTTTCTCTTTTTCAGTGTGTAAGTGTATGTTTCTGTGTGTGATTTTGGCTGTATAGATTAGCTTTTACCATTGGTCCTAAAGTTCTGTCTGCCGTTTTTTTTTTTATTATTATTATATTCTTTACCACTTGTTATCATTGGTGGATTTGTTTTCTGGTTTGGTTGTTCTCTTCTTTCTTTCATTCTTTCCTTTTGTTAAAATTATCTTTAAAGATTTTTATTTTTAATAATTATTTTTTATTTTTCATTTAAATAACTGTTTTTTTTATTTTTAAAATTTCTTTCTTTCTTTTTTCTCACTTTTATTCTGAGCTGTGTGGATAACAGGGCCTTGGTGCTCCGGTCAGGTGTCAAGCCTGTGCCTCTGAGGTGGGAGAGCTGAGTTCTGGACATTACTCCACCAGAGACCTCCCAGTTCCACATAATATCAAATGGAGAAAATCTCCCAGAGATCTCCATCTCAATGCCAAGACACAGCTCCAATCAATGACCATCAAGCTACAGTGCTGGACACCCATGACAAACAACTAGCAAAAGAGGAACACAACCACACCCATTAGCAGAGAGGCTACCTAATATCATAATAAGGTCACAGACACCCCCCAAAACACCACTGGACATGGTTCTGCCCACCAGAAAGACAAGATCCAGCCTCATGCACCAGAACACAGGCACTAGTCCCTCCACCAGGAAGCCTACACAACCCACTGAATGGAACTTAGCCACTGGGGGCAGATGCCAAAAACAACAGGAACTAAAACCCAGCAGCCTGTGAAAAGGAGACCCCAAACATAGTAAGTTAAGCAAAATGAGAAGGCAGAGAAACAAACAGCAGATGAAGGAGCAAGGTAAAAACCCAACAGAACAAACAAATGAAGAGGAAGTAGGCAGTGTACCTGAAAAAGAAGTCAGACTAATGATAGTAAAGATGATCCAAAATCTTGGAAATAGAATGGGGAAAATACAAGAAATGTTGAACAAACACCTAGAAGAACTAAGGAGCACACAACTATGATGAACAACACAATAAATGAAATTTAAAATTCTGTAGAAGGAATCAATAGCAGAATAACTGTGGCAGAAGAATGGATAAGTGACCTCGAAGATAAAATAGTGGAAATAACTACTGCAGAACAGAATAAAGAAAAAAGAATGAAAAGAATTGAGGACAGTCTCAGAGACTTCTGGGACAACATTAAATGAACCAGCATTCGAATTTTAGGGGTACCAGAAGACGAAGAGAAAAAGAAAGGGATTGAGAAAATATTTGAAGAGATTATATTTGAAAACTTCCCTAATATGGGAAAGAAAATAGTTAGTCAAGTCCAGGAAGCACAGAGAGTCCCATACAGGATAAATACAAGGAGAAACACACAAAGACACATATTAATTAAATTAGCAAAAATTAAATAAAAAGAAAAAATATTAAAAGCACTAAGGGAAAAGCAACAAATAACATACAAGAAAATCCCCATAAGGTTAACAGCTGATCTTTCAGCAGAAACATTGCAAGCTAGAAGGGAGTGGCAGGACATATTTAAAGTGATGAAAGGAAAAAACATACAACCAAGATGACTCTACCCAGCAAGGATCTCACTCAGATTCAACAGAGAAGTTAAAATATATACAGACGAGAAAAAGTTAAGAGAATTCAGCATCTCCAAAACAGCATTACAACAAATGCTAAAGGAACTTCTCTAGGAGGAAACACAACAGAAGGAAAAGAAAAGAGCTACAATAACAAACCAAAAACAATTAAGAAAACGGTAATAGGAACATACATATCAAAAACCACCTTAAATCTTAATGGATTAAATGTTCCAACCAAAAGACATAGACTGGCTGAATGGATAAAAAACGAGACCAGTATTTATGCTGTCTAGAAGAGACCCACTTTAGACCTAGGGACAAATACAGACTGAATGTGAGTGGATGGAAAATAATATACCAAGCAAATGGAAATCAAAAGAAATCTGGAACAACAATTCTTACATCATACAAAATGGACTTTAAATGAAAGACTATTACAAGAGACAAAGAAAGACACTACATAATGATCAAAAGATCAACCCAAGAAGAAGATATAATAATTGTAAATATTTATGCACCAAACATAGGAACACCTCAAAACATAAGGCAAATGCTAACAGCTATAAAAGGGGAAATCGACAGTAACACAATCATAGTAGGGGATTTAACACCCCACTTTCGCCAATGGATACATCATCCAAAATGAAAATAAAAAAGGAAAGACAAGCTTTAAATTATATATTAAACAAGATGGGCTTAATTGATATTTATAAGGCATTCTATCAAAAACAGAATACACTTGATTCTCAAGTTCTCATGGAACATTGTCCAGGATAGATCATATCTTGGCTCACAAATCAAGCCTTGGTAAATTTAAGAAAACTGAAATAGTATGAAGTATCTTTTCTGACCACAATGCAATGAAACTAGATACGAATTACATGAAAAAATCTGTAAAAAGTACAAACACATGGAGGCTAAACAATACACTACTTAATAACCAAGAGATCACTGAAGAATTCAAAGAGGAAATAAAAAAATACTTAAAAACAAATGACAATGAAAACACGATGATCAAAACCTATGAGATGCAGCAAAAACAGTTCTAAGAGGGAAGTATATAGCAATACAATCCTACCTCAAGAAAAAAGAAACATCTAAAAGAAACAACCTAACCTTACAAATAAAGCAATTATAGAAAGATAAACAAAAGAAGCCAAAGTGAGCAGAGGAAAGAAATCATAAAGGTAAGATCAGAAATAAATTTAAAAAGAAATGAAGGAAACAATAGCAACCATCAATAAAAGTAAAAGCTGGTTCTTTGAGAAGATAAACAAAATTGATAAACCACTAGCCAGACTCATCAAGAATAAAAGGGAGAAGACTCAAATCAATAGAATTAGAAATGAAATAGGAGAAGTAACAACAGACACTGCAGAAATACAAAGGATCATTAGAGATTACTACAAGCAACTCTATGCCAATAAAATGGGCAACCTGGAAGAAATGGACCAATTTTTAGAAAAGCACAACCTTCTGAAACTGAACAAGGAAGAAATAGAAACTATAAACAGACCAATCACAAGCACTGAAATTGAAACTGTGATTAAAAATCTTCCAACAAACAAAAGCCCAGGACCAGATGGCTTCACAGGTGAATTCTATCAAACATTTAGAGAAGAGCTAACACTTAACTTTCTCAAACTCTTCCAAAATATAGCAGAGGGAGGAAGAATGCCAAACTCATTCTATGAGGCCAACATCACCCTGATACCAAAACCATACAAAGATGTCAGAAAGAAAGAAAACTACAGGCCAATATCACTGATGAAAGTAGATGCAAAACTCCTCAACCAAATACTAGGAAACAGAATCCAACAGCACATTAAAAGGATCATACATCATGAAAAAGTGAGGTTTATCCCTGGAATGCTAGGATTCTTCAATATATGCAAATCAATCAATGTGATGCACCATGTCAACAAACTGAAGAATAAAAACCATATGTTCATCTCAATAGATGCAGTAAAAGCTTTTGACAAAATTCAATAACGATTTATGATAAAGACCCTCCAGAAAGTAGGCATAGAGGGAACTTATCTCAACCTAATAAAGGCCAGCATCATTCTCAATGATGAAAAACTAAAACCATTTCCAATAAGATCAGGAAAAGACAATGTTGCCAATCTCACCACTATTATTCAACATAGTTTTAGAAGTTTTAGCCACAGAAATCAGAGAAGGAAAAAATATAAAAGGAATCCAAATCAGAAAAGAAGAAGTAAAGCTGTCACTGTTTGCAGATGACATGACACTGCACATAGAGAATCCTAAAGATGCTATCAGAAAACTGCTAGGTCTAATCAATGAATTTGGTAAAGTAGCAGGATACAAAATTAAATGCACAGAAATCTCTGGCATTCCTATACACTAATGATGAAGAATCTGAAAGTGAAATCAAGAAAACACTCTCATTTACCATTGCAAAAAAAAAGAATAAAATACCTAAGAATAAACCTAGCTAAGGAGAAAAAAGAGCTGTGCAGAAAACTAAAATATGTTGATGAAAGAAATTAAAGATGATACAAACAAATGGAGAGATATACCATGTTTTTGGATTGGAAGAATCAACATTATGAAAATGACTATACTACCCAAAGTAATCTACAGATTCAATGCAATCCCTGGCATTTTACTACTGGCCTTTTTCACAGAACTAGAACAAAAAAGTTCAGTATTGTGTGGAAACACAAAAGACCCCTAAGAGACAAAGCAATCTTGAAAAAAATAAAAATGGAGCTGGAGCAATCAGGCTTCCTGACTTCAGACTATACTACAAAGATACAGTAATCAATAAAGAATGGTACTGGCACAAAAACAGAAATATAGCTGAATGGAACAGGATAGAGAGCCCAGAGATAAACACACACAAAACTATATCACCTTAGTTTTGATAAAGGTGGCAGGAATATACAGTCAAGAAAAGACAGCCTCTTCAATAAGTGGTGCTGGGAGAACTGGACAGCTACATGTAAAAGAATGATATTAGAACACTCCCTAACAACATACACAAAAATAAACTCAAAATGGATTAAAGTCCTAAATGTAAGGCCAGACACTATAAAACTGTTAGGAGAAAACATAGGCAGAATGCCCTATGACATCAATCACAACAAAATCCTTTCTGACTCACCTCCTAGAGAAATGGAAATAAAAACAAAAATAGAAAAATGGGACTTAATGAAACTTAAAAGCTTTTGCACAGCAAAGGAAACCATAAACAAGCTGAAGAGACAGCCCTCAGAATGGGAGAAAGTAATTGCAAATGAAACAACTGCCAAAGGATAAATCTCCAAAATATACAAGCAGCTCATGCAGCACAATAAGAAAAGAAACAAAGAACCCAATCCAAAAATCAGCAGAAGATCTAAGTGGACATTTCTCCAAAGAAGATATACAGGTTTCCAACAAACACATGAAAAAATGTTCAACATCAGTAATCATTAGAGAAAGTCAAATCAAAACTACAATGAGGTATCACCTCACACCAGTCAGAATGGCTATCAACAAAAAATCTACAAAAAATAAATGCTGGAGAGAGTGTGGAGAAGAGGGAACCCTCTTGCACTCTTGGTGGGAATGTAAATTTATACAGCCACTATAAAGAACAGCATGGAGTTTCCTAATAAACTAAAAATAGGATTACCATAAGTCCCAGCAATCGCACTACTGGGCATATACCCTGAGAAAACCATAATTCAAAAAGACTCATGTACCACAATGTTCATTGCAACACTATTTACAATAACCAGGACATGGAAGCAACCTAAGTGTCCATCGACAGATGAACGGTTAAAGAACATGTGGCACATATATACAATGGAATATTACTCAGCCATAAAAAGAAACGAAATTGAGTCATTTGTAGTGAGTTGGATGGACCTAGAGCTTGTCATACAGAGTAAATTAAGTCAGAAAGAGGTAAACAAATACTGTATGCCAACACATTTATATGGAATCTAAAAAGAAAAAAAATGGTTATGAAGAACGTAGGGCCAGGATGGGAATAAAGACACAGACTTACTAGAGAATGGACTTGAGGACACGGGGAGGGGGAAGTGTAAGTTAGGAAAAAGTGAGAGAGTGGCATGGACATATATATACACTATCAAATGTAAAATAGCTAGTGTGAAGCAGCCACATAGCAGAGGGAGATCAGTTTGATGCTTTGTGACCACCTAGAGGTGAGTGGGATAGGGAGAGTGTGAGGGGACAGAGATGCAAGAGGGAAGAGATATGGTGATACATGTATATGTATAGCTGATTCACTTTGTTATAAAGCAGAAAGTAACACACCATTGTAAAGAAATTATACTCCAATAAAGATATTTAAAAAAAAGAATTAAAATAGAACTTCAAGATGGCAGAAGGTAAGAGGTGGAGATCACCTTCCTCCCCACAAATACATCAGAAATTCAACTACATGTGGAAGAATTCCTATAGAACATCTGCTGAACACTGGCAGAAGACCTCAGACTTCCCAAATGGCAATAAAATCCCCACATACCTGTGTAGGGCAAAAGAAAACAAACAAACAAAAAAACCCAAAGACAATAGAATAGGGATTGTACCTGTACATCTGGGAGAGAGCTGTGAAGGATCAAAAGTTTGCACCTACTAGAAAGCCCCTTCAGTGATAGAGACGGGGAGGGGGCAGCAGGAGAACTATGGAGCCATGGAGGAGTGCGCAGCAACAAGGGTGCAGAGAGCAAAGTGGAGAGTTTCCCACACAGAGGATTGGTTCCAACCAGCACTCACCAGCCTGAGATGCCTGTCTGCTCACCCACTGTGATGGGTGGTGTCTGGGAGCTGAGGTTCAGGCTTCAGATATCAGATCCCAGGGAGACTGTGTTTGGCCGTGTGAAGACAGCCTGAGGGGGCTAGTGTGCCACAGCTAGCCAGAAGGGGGTCCAGAAAAATGTCTGGACCTGTAGAAGAGGCAAGAGACCATTGTTTTGGGGTGCATGAGGAGAGGGGATTCCTTCCCCATCTGCCCACAGAAGGCAAAGTGCCACCTAAATTAGCTCCAGAGACGGGTATGAGCCACTGTTATCAGCTTGGACCCCAGAGACAGGCATGAAACACTAATGCTGCTGCAGCCATCAAAAATCCTGTGTGCAAGCATGGGACCCTATCCACACTGCCCCCCCCCCCGATTGCCTGTTCAGCCTGACAGTGCCAGGGTCCTGTGATCCAGGGACCACTTCCCTTGGAGAACACATGGCATGCCTCAGGCTGTTGCAACATGACAGTGGTCTCTGCCACCGCAGGCCAGCCCAGCATTCCAATTATGACTACTGTACCCCTCACTCCCCATGGCATGAGTGACCCACAGCCACCTAATCAGCTGCTGCTTTAAGCCCCTCATGCCTGGGCTGGAATCAGATGCCTGAGTGTGACCTACATGCAGAGGTAAAGGTGGGGACAAAACCAAAGGTGAATACCAGGAGATGTGTGAACAAAGAAGAGAAGGGGAAATTTCTCCATGCAGCCTAAGGAGCAGTGGATTAAATCCCCACAATCAACTTATGTACCCTGCATCTCTGGAATACTTGAATAGACAATGAATCATCCCAAAAATGAGGCAGTGGAAAATTGGGAGCAACTGTAGACCTGGGATTTGCTGGCTGCTACTGATTTGTTTCTAATATTTATGTTTATCTCAGTTTAGTTTTTAGTGCTTGTAATCATTGGTGTATTTGTTTACTAGTTTGGATGTTCTCTTCTTTTTAATTTAATTATTATTTTTTCTTTAATTATTATAATTTCTTATGTTAGTAATTTTTTAATTTATTTATTTTCTATTTTATTTAATTTCTTCCTTTTTCTCTTCTGAGCCATGAGGATGACAGGGTCTTGGTTTTCCAGCATGGTGTCATGCCTGAGCCTCTGAGGTGGGAGAGCCAAATTCAGGACATTTGTCCACCAGATACCTCCCAGCCCCACATAATATCAATTGGCAAGACCTCTCCCAGAGATCTCCAGCTGAATGTTAAGACCCAGCTCCACACAACAGCCAGCAAGTTCCAATGCTGGATGCCCCATGATAAAGAAGTTGTAAGACAGGAACACCACACCAGCTATTAGCAGAGAGGCTGTCTAAAATCATACTAAGTTCACAGACACTCCAAAACACACCACAGGACATGTCCCTGTCCACCAGAAAGACAAGATCCAGCCTCAAACACCAGAACACAGGCAACAATTCCCTCCACCAGGAATCCTACACAACCCACTAAACCACCTCACCCACTGGGGACAGAAACTGAAAACAACAGGAACCATGAACCTGCAGCCTTCAAAAAGGAGACCCCAAACACAGTAAGTTAAACAAAATGAGAAGACAGAGAAACACACAACAGATGAAGGAGCAAGGTGAAAACTCACCAGACCAAACAAATGAAGATGAAACAGTCTATCTGAAAAAAAACTCAGAGTAATGGTAGTAAAGATACCAAAAATCTTGGAAATAGAATGGGGAAAATACAAGAAATGTTTAACAAGGACCTAGAAGAACTAAAGAGCAAACAAACAATTATGAACAACAAAACAAATGAAATTAAAAAAATTCTCTAGAAGGCAATAGCAGAAAAACTAAGGCCAAAGAACAGATAAGTGACCTGGAAGATAAAAGACTGGAAATAACTTCCACATAACAGAATAAAGAAAAAAGAATGAAAAGAATTGAGAACAGTCTCAAAGACCTCTATGACAGCATTAAATGCACCAACTTTTGAATTATAGGGGTCCCAGAAGAAGAGAAAAAGTAAGGGTGTGAGAAATTATTTGAAGAGATTTTCTAGAAAACTTTCCTAACATGAGAAAGGAAATAGTTAATGAAGTCCTGGAAGTCCCATACAGGAAAAATTCAAGGAGAAACATGCCAAGACACATACTAATCAAACTATCAATAATTAAATACAAAGAAAAAATATTAAAGCAGAAAGGGAAAAGCAACAAATAACATAAAAGGGAATCCCCATAAGGTTAACAAGTGATCTTTCAGCAGAAACTCTGCAAGCCAGAAGGGAGTGGCAAGACATATTTAAAGTGATGAAAGAGACAAACATACAACCAAGATTACTCTAGCCAGCAAGGATCTCATTCAGATTTGACAGAGAAATTAAAACCTTTACACACAAGCAAAAGTTAAGAGAATTCAGCACCACAAAACCAGCTTTACAACAAATGCTAAACAAGCTTCTCTGGACAGAAAACACAAGAAAAGGAAAAGACCGAAAAGAACAAACTCAAAACAATTACGAAAATGGTAATAGGAACATACATATCAATAATTACCTTAAATGTAAATGGATTAAATGCTCCAACCAAAAGACAGAGTCTGGATGAATGGATATAAAAACAAGACCCATATATATGTTGCCTACAAGAGACCCAATTCATACCTAGAGTCACATACAGACTGAAAGTGAGGGGAAGGAAAAAGATATTCCATACAAATGGAAATCAAAAGAAAGTTGGAGCAGCACTTCTCATATCAGACAAAATATACTGTAAAATAAAGACTATCACAAGAGACAAAGAAGGACACTACATGATGATCAAGGGACCAATATAAGAAGATATAACAATTGTAAATATTTATGCACCCAATATAGGAGTACCTCAATACATAAGACAAATGCTAACAGCCATAAAAGGAAAAACCGACAGTAGCACAATAATAGTAGGGACCTTAACACCCCACTTTCACCAATGGACACATCATCCAAAATGAAATAAATAAGGAAACACAATGACACATTAGACAACGTGGACTTAATTGATATTAATTGATATTTATAGGAATTTCCAGCTGAAAAAAACAGAATACACTTTCTTCTCAAGTGTTCAAGGAACATTCTCCAGGATAGATCATATCTTGGTTCACAAATCAAGCCTTGGTAAATTTAAGAAAATTGAAATCATATCAAGTATCTTTTCTTACCACAATGCTATGAGAGTAGATATGAATTACAGGAAAAGACTGTAAAAAATATGAATGCATAGAGATTAAACAATACACTACTAAACAACCAAGAGATCACTGAAGAAATCAAAAAATACCTAGAAACAAATGACAATGAAAACACGATGATGCAAACCTTTAGAATGCAGCCAGAGCAGATCTAAGAGGAAAGTTTATAGCAATACAATCCTACGTCAAAAAACAAAAAAGCAAAAAATCTCAAATAAACAACCTAAACTTACACTTAAAGCAATTAGAGAAAGAAGAAGGAGAAGAAGAAGTAGAAGGAGAAGAAGAGGAAGAAGAAGAAGAAGAAGAAGAAGAAGAAGAAGAAGAAGAAGAAGAAGAAGAAGAAGAAGAAGAAGAAGAAGGAGAAGGAGAAGGAGAAGGAGAAGGAGAAGGAGAAGGAGAAGGAGAAGGAGAAGGAGAAGGAGAAGGAGAAGGAGAAGGAGAAGGAGAAGGAGAAGGAGAAGAAAAGAAAAAGAAGAAGAAGAAGAACAAGAAGAAGAACAAACAACCAAAGTTAGTAAAAGGAAATAAATCTCAGATCAGAAATAAATGTAAAAGAATTGAAGGAAACTATAGCAAATATCAAAAAAAACTAAAAGCTTCTTCTTTGAGTAGTGAAAGAAAATTGATAAACCACTAGCCAGACTCATCAGGAATAAAAGGGAGAAGACTCATGTCAACAGAATTAGAAATGGAAAATGAGAAGTAACAACTTACACTGCAGAAATACAAAGAATCATGAGGCTTTAGTACAAGCAACTATATTTCAAAAAACTTGGCAGAAATGGACCAATTCTTAGAAAAGCACAACCTTCTGAGACTGAACCAGGAAGAAATAGAAAATATAGACAGACCAATCACAAGCACTGGAATTGAAACTGTGATTTAAATTTTTCAAACAAACAAAAGCCCAGGACCAGATGGCTTCACAGGCGAATTCTATCAAACATTTAGAGAATACCTAACACCAATCCTTCTTAAACTCTTCCAAAATATAGCAGAGGAACACTCCCAAACTCATTCTATGAGGCCACCATCACCCTGATACCAAAACCAGACAAGGATGTCACAAAGAAAGGAAACTACAGGCCAATATCACTGATGAACATAGATGAAAAATCCTCAACACAATACTAGCAAACAGAATCCAGCAGCACATTAAAAGGATCATACACAATGATCAAGTGCAGTTTAACCCAGAGTGCAAGGATTCTTCAATATATGCAAATCAATAAAGGTGATACACCATATAAACCAACTGAAGGATAAAAAAAATCATATGATAATCTCAATAGATGCATAAAAATCTTTTGACAAAATTCAGCATGGATTTATGATAAAATCTCTCCAGAAAGTAGGCATAGAGGGAACCTACCTTAACATAATAAAGGCCATATCTGACAAACTAAAAGCCAACATCATTCTCAATGGTGAAAATTTGAGACCATTTCCTCTAAAACCAGGAAGAAGACAGGGTTGCCAATGCTAACCACTATTATTCAACATAGTTTTGGAAGTTTTAGCCACAGAAATCAGAGAAGAAAAAGAAATAAAATGAATCCAAGTTGGAAAGAAGGAATCAAACTGTCACTGTTTGCAGACGACATGATACTATATATAGAGAATCCTAAAGATGCTACCAGAAAACTACTAGAGCTAATCAATGAATTTGGTGAAGTAGTAGGACACAAAATTAATGCACAGAAATTGCTTGCATTCCTACACACTAACGATGAAAAATCTGAAAGAGAAATTAAGGAAACATTCCCATTTACCACTGCAACAAAAAGAATAAAATTCCTAGGAGTAAACCTATCTAAGTAGACAAAAGACCTGTATGCAGAAAACTATAGGACACTGACGAAAAAAATTAAAGATGACACAAACAGATGGAGAGCTATACCATGTTGTAAGATTGGAAGAATCAACATTGTGAAAATGACTACACTACCCAAAGCAATCTACTGATTCAATGCAATCCCTATCAAACTACCAATGGCATTTTTCACTGAACTAAAACAAAAAATTTCACAATTTGTATGTAAACTCAAAACACCCTGAACAGCCAAAGCAATCTTGAGAAAGAAAAACAGAGCTGGAGGAATCAGTCTCACTGACTTCAGACTATATTAGAAAGCTACAGTAATCAAAACAATATGGTACTGGCACAAAGACAGAAATATAGATGAATGGAACAGGATAGAAAGCCCAGACATAAATCCATGCACATATGGTCACCTTATTTTTGATAAAGGAGGCAAGAGTATACAATGGAGAAAAGACAGCCTCTTCAATAAGTGGTGCTGGGAAAACTGGACAGCTACATATAAAAGAATGAAATTAGAACACTCCCTAACACCATACACAAAAATAAACTCAAAATGTATTAAAGACCTAAATGTAAGGCCAGACACTATAAAACCCTTAGAGGAAAAAACATAGGCAGAACACTCTATGACATAAATCACAGCAAGATCCTTTTTGATCCATCTCCTAGAGAAATGTAAATAAAAACAAAAGTAAACAAATGGGGTCTAATGAAACTTAAAAGCCTTTGCACAGCAAAGAAGCCATAAACAAGACAAAAAGACAACCCTCAGAATGGGATAAAATATTTGCATATGAAGCAACTGACAAACGATTAATCTTCAAAATATACAAGCAGCTCAATATTAAAAAAAGAAATAACTCAATCCATAAATGGGCAGAAGACCTAAATAGACATTTCTCCAAAGAAGATATACAGATTGCCCACAAACACCTGAATGGATGCTCAACATCACTAATTGTTAGAGAAGTGCAAATCAAAACTACAATAAGATATCACCTCACACTGGTCAGAATAGCCATCATCAAAAAATCTACAACAGGCTTCCCTGGTGACGCAGTGGTTGAGGGTCCGCCTGCCGATGCGGGGAACACGGGTTCGTGCCCCAGCCTGGGAAGATCCCACATGCCACAGAGCGGCTGGGCCCGTGGGTCATGGCCGCTGAGCCTGTGCGTCCAGAGCCTGTGCTCCACAATGGGACAGGCCACAACAATGAGAGGCCCGCGTACCCAGAGGAAAAAAAAAATCTACAAAGAATAAATGCTGGAGAGGGTGTGGAGAAAGGAACCCTCTTGCACTGTTGGTGGGAATGTAAGTTGATACATCCACTATGGAGAGCAGTATGGAAGTTCCTTAAAAAATGAAAAATAGAATTACCATATGATCCAGCAATCACACTACTGGGCACATACCCCGAGAAAACCACCATTCAAAAAGAGTCATGTACCACAATATTCATTGCAGCACTATTTACAATAGCCAGGACATGGAAGCAACCTAAGTGTCCATCAACAGATGAATGGATAAAGAAGATGTGGCACATATATACAGTGGAATATTATTCATCCACAAAAAGAAATGAAATTTTGTTTTTTGTAGTGAGGTGGACGGACCTAGTGTCTCTTATACAGAGTGAAGTAAGTCAGAAAGAGAAAAACAAATACCGTATGCTAACACATATATATGGAATCTATAAAAAAAAAGTTTCTGATGCTCCTAGGGGCAGGACAGGAATAAAGATGCAGTCGTAGAGAATGGACTTGGCACGTAAGGGTTGAAGTGTAAGCTGGGACGAAGTGAGATAGTAACATTGACATATATACACTATCAAATGTAAAATACATAGCCAGTGGGAAGTAGCTGCAAAGCACAGGGATATCAGCTCAGTGCTGTGTGACCATGTAGAGTGTTGGGAGTGTGGGCCGGAGATGCAAGAGGAAGGTGATATGGGGATAAATGTATACATATAGCTGATTCACCTTGTTATACAGGAGAAACTAATAGAACATTGTAAAGCAATTATACTCCAATAAAGATGTTTAAAAATGAATTAAAATATTATTTATAAATGGATTCGAATCTGGGTATTTTACATCTCTTTTCTTGTGGTCTCTTCAAGTTTACCACAATAAGATGCCTTCATATTCTCTCTTAAATCCTTTGAATTTTTTCTGATTTTGAATTTTGGATAATGCACTTAGCTTCTTTTAGGACACTAAGACAACTGGATACTATGTGTAACAAGCTGACAGGTGTGGTAGCAGTGTGGGTTGCCATGACTTTACTTACATTAAATATATGAATTTGAATTGAGAATCTATATCTGTGTTAAACTATATGTACATTTTAATGGAAACATACACTTTAATATTGGCAGAGCTAATCTTTTGCTAACTAGGTTTTATTAAATAGGTTAAATATGTTTCTAAACTTAAAAAGAGAAAATTAAATACTAAGATATTTTGAGCAGTAAGATATTTTAACTGAATATTTTCATTTTTAATTGTTCTTGATAAATTGAATCTCTGAAAAATGTATTGACTAAATTTTGATGAAATTCAGTTTGTTTTTTAATCAATGAGTTTCTGAGTTTCAAAATGTTTTACTTCTCCCAAATATAATATATAGATTCTAGATTCTTTAAGTATTTCCAGCTGAGTAAGGGAAAATGGAAAACTGGTAAAAACTACCAATCCACTTTCCACTTGTAGTTTTAAGCTTGTACAGTAACATTCTGATTTTCCCTACTTCATGTTTGTTTCTTTTTGACATTGTTTATGAAAAAATTTTGGATAAATTCTCACCACTTGATTAAGAAATATGGTCTTTCAGCGACCAACAAATTCTGCCTGATCAGTAAAGGATGCCAGCCTTTTTTGCCTGATGAGCAGTGTATAGCTAGTCAGTTGAAAATATCAGGGCTAAACCATCTCACTGGGTTCTCCTGGCATTGAGTAAAACTAGCTCACCTGAACTAGAGGAAGCCCCTTTGACAACTGCCGTTATTTCTTTTTCTTATTATCACTGTCTTCCTTCTTCCTTCTATCAGATGTCAGAGGCAAAGACCCAAGAGTATGCAGCAGGATTTAATGGCAACAGATACCAGCTCATATTCACTTCCTTTTTGAAAACATGATTTGTCTTTCATTCAGTCAATACACAATTATAAATGATTTATTGACTATTTTTTTTTAAATAATGAATGGTATCTTCTTAGAAACAAAGAGTGACTACTTCTTATATGCAACATACCACAATAGATATTGCAGAGAGAAAGCTATGAAAGGTACCTAATTACCCAATTGGTGGGGAGAAAAATACTCTTTTGTTTTCTAAAAAATAGGTGTGACAGATTGTAGCAGGTCCTTAATAGAGACACACAAATTGAATTATGTCATGACAAGAATATTCTGAATAATCAATTTTGACAGGGCAGCAAGGGAAGACTTCATGATGGAATTGAGTGTTGGAGGATAAGGATTTCAGTGTTCTTCCAGTCTTAGTGTACACTATGAACAATGACACATGGTTTTGAGATTATCAGAAAAATTATGAGTCGTTGGTCATGATATTTACAGTGAGTGAAAGGCTATGTTTGATAGAGATGCTGAAAGGTAGTTTACAGCCAGATGAAGTGCCTTGAGTTCTATGTGAAGAAATTTGGGGCTGAAAGGGAGGTATTGATCCTGAGGAAAAGATGTAGGAAACAGAGTTCCAAAGAAATGTCTGCTGAGTGTAATGAAATTGTGGGTATAATTGTGGGCAAATATTGTATGAATAGAAATTTCCTTTTTTTCTTTTTTTCCTGTAATTGGAAGAAAAGCAGAACATGAAGTTTTATGGTCAGCAGACACTGTTGACATCCATCACGTATTGACAAATGTTGACTTTAAGGGCTTAGGTCACTGTGCTTCTTTCGCTGAGAGCTTTTGATAGTTCTATAAGAATTTATGTAGTGCATGCACAGGGCAGACTGGAATGGGTAATTTAATGCCCTTACGGGCAACTTCAATAAATATGAGATGGGACTAGGTGGATAAACACTCCAGCTTCCCCATTCATTGAAAGAATATTATAAATAATTTCTCAGTTGATCTCCAGTGAGATTGAGGCCAACTTGCACATAATGGTAATCCATTGCTTAAAGTAAACTTTATTTTTTTCTCTCTTCTTCATCTCATTTCCTCACCCCTTAACTTGCGCTTCCTGAGATCACTACCAAATAAACTATATGCAGCCAAGGCCCTTGTCTCAGTGTTTTTTTTGGGTTAACCCAAATTAAGATAGTTTGTATTAGTGCCCTAGAGAGCACACCCTCAGGCTAGAATCCTGGAAATGCATCAATTGTCCATCAGATGGTAACAAAGAACACTATCCTGGTGAATGGGGTGGCTTACAGTAACACAACAATTACTAAAACCCTAACTTCTTGGTGGGTTGGGATGATGTACAAGTGGAAGGGGAAGTAATGACTCAGTCAATAGCTAGCATGTGGGAAAATGTAGCAGCAATGGTCATTTTATTGATTATGAAATTGGATGGCTTTTATTAAATATTCTAGGAAATGTAGGAAAAAAAGGAATGGCATGC
Source organism: Stenella coeruleoalba (assembly GCF_951394435.1). Classification (NCBI taxonomy): domain Eukaryota; kingdom Metazoa; phylum Chordata; class Mammalia; order Artiodactyla; family Delphinidae; genus Stenella; species Stenella coeruleoalba. Next base: position 48,802,103 of record NC_137163.1, read on the forward strand.
TCAGGTTACTCAATTACTAACTCAGTGTAGTCTGTCATATTTGGAAGATCCCCATGATAGCATATAAAGAAAGTATTTAAAAGTTGAAATTAGCTGACATTAAAACAAGTCCAATTTCTCTTCTAATTTTCCTCTCCTTGATGCCCTGACAAAACACAGGGGTTCTAGAGGTTGGGAAGTATACCCTACAGTAATTCAGAGATGGTCAAATTAGTGAAGATTTTAGGGGTCCAATGAGATCCACCTGGGTCATAGTTTGGGTGGGCACAACAGCAATCCATCATGTGCTTTATCATTTGGAGTCAAGACTGACTGGATCCAGGATTACATGAAAAAGTGCCAGATGCCTGAACAAGTGGCTCAGTCCTTCATGTTACCCAACCTGTCAATGCCTCTCTTTCAGCCAACAACTGTTTATTCATGAGTGTTCCTTATGACAAGCTAATAACAGGAAGAAACCCAGACTTAGTCCTTCAATGGACCTGCTCAATATTTTGGCATGAGCTGAAAAAATAAACTAGTTTTACAATAAAGTCTTCTTTGTTATCCTAAAGAGCCATGGTAAAGGAAATCCTTCTAGTGGGACAGAACAGCAAGAGGAACAATTGATTATCAACTTTGTAAAGAGGGAAAAGTTGTCTGATGTAAGGATATACATGTACTCTTGGGCAGAGCTGAAAGGTTTGGTTGTTGATCAGGGCCTCAGGGGAACAACATTGGAGATTAGGGACAAAATAATATGGAGAAAATGTATGTGGATGCATCATTAGGTGTTTGCCCAATGTGTTTAGATGCCCTGTGAAACCTGCACTGCAGAGGAGGTACTTAACAGCCAGACTGAACAGTATTATTTATGTATCCTTGTTCACCACATTTCTTGCACTATGGGCTTATGAAAAGACAGAATGATAATAATAGAGGTTTAGTATATAAACCCCACAACATGAGCTTCCTGGCATGTCTTTCTTGGTTTCTACTTAATTTAAATCTAAAGTCTTATTAATGTGCTGTAGTATGTGCAGAACACATTTGGCTATGAAGTTTAAAATCTGACCTGCTTTACAGATTTAGAAAAATGTTTTTGTGCCTTAAAGCCTAAGTGTCTTGCTTGTTGACAGAAATTCTTTGCCCATTTTTTTTTTGCCACAGCTGAGGCTACATATTGAGATCTGTACTCCTGTGTTTGTTAAGACCTCAATAAACTTAGTTCAGCCCATTTAAAATAACTGCTCATTTTTGGACAAATTTGACCAAACAAAATCAAATTCTTATAGTGTTACCCATACTCACAAAGTCAAAGGCTACAGCTGCTCACCCACATGCACCTGGTAAAAGTCATGTGCACTAGAGTATAAACCAGCTGTAAAATGCAATATAGTGTGTTGGCAAAAACTATGTTTGAAAACTTCTATACCCCTGATTGCTAAAGCTCATGGTACAACCATGTATCCTGGCCACATAAATTAGTCTCTACAAATGTTATTTTATTCTGCACTTATGAGTCCTTATATATAATTGGCAAATTTCCTGGCTTGAACAATCCAATATTCAAGTTTTATTTTTATTTATTTAACATCTTTATTGGAGTATAATTGTATTACAATGGTGTGTTAGTTTCTTCTGTATAACAAAATGAGTCAGTATACATATATCCCCATATCCTCTCCCTCTTGCATCTCCCACACACACTCCCTATCCCACCCCTCTAGGTGGTCACAAAGCACCGAGCTGATCTCCCTGTGCTATGTAGTTGCTCCCCAATAGCTATCTATTTTACATTTGGTAGTGTATATATGTCCATGCCACTCTCTCACTTCCTCCCATCTTACCTTCCTCCTCCCCATGTCCTCAAGTCCATTCTTTACATCTGTGTCCTTATTCCTGTCCTGCCCCTAGGTTCTTCAGAACAATTTTCTTATTTTTTAGATTCCATATATATGTGTTAGCATATGGAATTTGTTTTTCTCTTTCTGACTTACTTCATACTGTATGACAGACTGTAGGTTCATCCACCTCGTTACAAATAACCTAATTTCATTTCATTTATGGCTGAGTAATATTCCATTGTATATATGTGCCACATCTTCCTTATCCATTCATTGATTGATGGATACTTAGGTTGCTTCCATGTCCTGGTTACTGTAAATAGTGATGCAATGAACATTGTGTTACATGAGTCTTTTTGAATTATGGTTTTCTCATGGTATATGCCCAGTAGTGGGATTGCTGGGTCGTATGGGAGTTCTATTTTTAGTTTTTAAAGGAACCTTCATACTGTTCTCCATAGTGGCTGTATCAACTTACATTCCCAACAACAGTGCAAGAGGGTTCCCTTTTCTCCACATGCTCTCCAGCATTTATTGTTTGTAGATTTTTTGATGATGGCCATTCTGACGGGTGTGAGGTGATACCTCATTGTAATTTTGATTTGTATTTCTCTAACGATTAGTGATGTTGAGGATTCTTTCATGTGTTTGCTGGCAATCTGTACATCTTCTTTGGAGAAATAGCTATTTAGGTCTTCTGCCCATTTTTGTATTAGGTTTTTGTTTTTTTGATATTGAGCTGTGTGAGCCGCTTGTACATTTGGAGATTAATCCTTTGTCAGTTGCTTCATTTGCAAATATTTGCTCCCATTCTGAGGGTTGTCTTTTTGTCTTGTTTATGGTTTCTTTTGTTGTGCAAAAGCTTTTAAGTTTCATTAGGTCCCATTTGTTTATTTTTGTTTTTATTTCCATTTCTCTAGGAGGTGGGCCAAAAGGATCTTGTTGTGATTTATGTCATAGAGTGTTCTGCCTAAGTTTTCCTCTAAGGGTTTTATAGTGTCTGGCCTTACATTTAGGTCTTTAATACATTTTGAGTTTATTTTTGTGTATAGTGTTAGGGAGTGTTCTAATTTCATTCTTTTACATGTAGCTGTCCAGTTTTCCCAGCACCACTTATTGAAGAAGCTGTCTTTTCTCCATTGTATACTCTTGCCTCCTTTATCAAAGATAAGGTGACCATATGTGCATGGGTTTATCTCTTGGCTTTCTATCCTGTTCCATTGATCTATATTTCTGTTTTTGTGCCAGTGCCATATTGTTTGATTACTGTAGCTTTGTAGTATAGTCTGAAATCAGGGAGCCTGATTCCTTCAGCTCTATTTTTCTTTATCAACACAGCTTTAGCTATTCGGGGTCTTTTCTGTTTCCATAAAAATTGTGAAATTTTTTGTTTCAGTTCTGTGAAAAATGCCATTGGTAGTTTGTTAGGGATTGCATTGATTTTCTAGATTGCTTTGGGTAGTATAGTCATTTTAACAATGTTGATTCTTCCAATCCAAGAACGTGGTATATCTCTCCATCTGCTTGTATCACCTTTAATTTCTTGCATCAGTGTCCTATAGTTTTCTGCATACAGGTCTTTTGTCTCCTTTTCTAAGTTTATTCCTAGGTATATTTTTCTAATTTTTGTGGTGGTAAATGGGAGTGTTTCCTTAATTTCTCTTTCAGAGTTTTCATCTTTACTGTAGAGGAGTGCAAGAGACTCCTGTGCATTAATTTTGTATCCTGCTACATTACCAAATTCATTGATTAGCTCTAGTAGTTTTCTGGTAGCACCTTTAGGATTCTCTATGTATAGTATCACATCATCTGCAAACAGTGACAGTTTTACTGCTTCTTTTCCTATTTGGATTCATTTTATTTCTTTTTCTTCTCTGATTGCTGTGGCTAAAACTTCCAAAACTATATTGAATAAGAGTGGTGAGAGTGGGCAATACTGTCTTTTCCTGATCTTAGTGGAAATGGTTTCAGATTTTCACCATTGAGAATGTTGTTGGCTGTGAATTTGTCATATATGGCCTTTATTATGTGGAGGTACATTCCCCCTCTGCCTACTTTCTGGAGTGTTTTTATCATAAAAGGGTATTGAATTTTGTCCAAAGCTATTCCTGCATCTATTGGGATGATCATATGGTTTTTCTCCATTTGTTAATATGGTTTATCTTGTTGATTGATTTGTGTATATGGAAGAATCCTTGCATTCCTGGGATAAACTTCACTTGATCATGCTGTATGGTCCTTTAATGGTGCTGATGGATTCTGTTTGCTAGTATTCTGTTGAGGATTTTTGCATCTATGTTCATCAGTGATATTGGCCTGTAGTTTCCTTTCTTTGTGACATCATTGTCTGGTTTTGGTATCAGGGTGATGGTGGCCTCGTAGAATGAGTTTGGGAGTGTTCCTCCCTCTGCTATATTTTGGAAGAGTTTGAGAAGGATATGTGTTAGCTCTCCCCTGAATATTTGATAGAATTCACCTGTGAAGCCATCTTGTACAGGGCTTTTTTTTGTTGGAAGATATTTTATCACAGTCTCAATTTCAGTGCTTGTGATTGGTCTGTTTATATTTTATATTTCTTCCTGATTCAATCTCAGAAGGTTGTGTTTTTCTATGAATTGGTACATTTCTTCCAGGTTTTCCATTTTATTGATATAGAATTGCTTGTAGTAATCGCTCAAGATCCTTTGTATTTCTGCCATATCAGTTGTTACTTCTCCTTTTTCATTTCTAATTCTATTGATTTGAGTCTTTTCCCTTTTATTCTTGATCAGTCTGGCTAATGGTTTATCAATTTAGTTTATCTTCTCAAAGAACCAGCTTTTACTTTTATTGATCTTAGCTATTGTTTCCTTCATTTCTTTTTCATTTATTTCTCATCTGATCTTTATGACTTCTTTCTTCTGCTTACTTTGGTGTTTCTTTGTTCTTCTTTCTCTAATTTCTTTAGGTTTAAGTTTAGGTTGTTTATTTGTGATGTCTCTTGTTTCTTGAGGTAGGATTGTGTTGAGATAAACTTCCCTCTTCAAACTGCTTTTGCAGCATCCCATAGGTTTTCGGTCATCGTGTTTTCATTGTCATTTTTTTCTAGGTATATATTTAATTTCCTTTTGATTTCTTCAGTGATCTCTTGGTTATTTAGTAGTGTATTGTTTAGCCTCCATGTGTTTTACTTTTTACAGATATTTTCCTGTAATTGATATCCAGTCTCATAGCATTTTGGTCAGAAAAGTTACTTGATATGATATCAATTTTCTTATATTTACCAAGGCTTTATTTGTAAACCAAGATATGATCTATCCTGGAGAATGTTCCATGAGCACTTTAGAAGAAAGTGTATTCTGTTGTTCTTGGATGGAATGTCCTCTAAATATCAATTGTCTATCTTGTTTAATGTATCATTTAAAGCTTGTGTTTCCTTATTTATTTTCATTTTTGATGGTCTGTCCTTTGGTGAAAGTGTGGAGTTAAAGTCCCCTACTATTGTTGTGCTACTGTTGATTTCCCCTTTTATGGCTGTTAACATTTGCCTTATGTATTGAGGTGTTCCTATGTTCGGTGCATAAATATTTACAATTGTTTTATTTTCTTCTTGGATTGATCGCTTGATCACCATTTAGTGTCCTTCTGTGTCTCTTGTAATATTCCTTATTTTAAAGTCTATTTTGTCTGATATGAGATTGCTACTCCAGCCTTCTTTTGATTTCCATTTGCATGGAATATCCTTTTCCATTCCCTAACTTTCAGTCTGTATGTGTCCTGAGGTCTGAAGTGGGTCTCTTGTAGACAGACTATATATGGGTCTTGTTTTTGTATCCATTCAGCCAGTCTATGACTTTTGGTTGGAGCATTTAGTCCATTTACATTTAAGGTAGTTATTGATATGTATGTTTTTATTACCATTTTCTTAACTGTTTTGGGTTTGCTATTGTAGGTCTTTTCCTTCTCTTGTGTTCCCTGCCTGGAGAAGTTCCTTTAGCCTATGTTGTAAAGCTGGTTTCATAGTGTTGAATTCTCTTAGCTTTTGCTTGTCTGTAAAGATTTTAATTTCTCTGTCGAATCTGAATAAGATTCTTGATGAGTAAGTAATCTTGGCTTTAAATTTTTCCCTTTCACTACTTTAAATATGTCCTGCCTCTCTCTTTTGGCTTGCAGAGTTTCTGCTGAAAGATCTGCTGTTAACCTTATGGGGATTTCCTTGTGTGTTATTTGTTGTTTTTCCCTTGCTGTTTTTTATATTTTTTCTTTGTATTTATCTTTTGATAGTTTTATCAATACATGTCTTGTTGTGTTTCTCCTTGGATTCTTCCTGTATGGAACCGTCTGTACTTCCTGGACATGATTGACTATTTCCTTTCCCATATTAGGGAAATTTTCAACTGTAATTTCTTCAAATATTTTCTCAGTACCTTTCTTTTTCTCTTCTTCTTCTGGGACCCCTATAATTTGAATATTTGTACATTTAATGTTTTCCCAGAGGTCTATGAGACTGTCATTGATTCTCTTCATTCTTTTTTTCTGCTCTGTGGTAGTTATTTCCACTCTTTTATCTTCCAGTTCACTTATCCATTTTTCTGCCTCAGTTAATCTGTTACTGATTCCTTCTAAAGAATTTTAAATTTCATTTATTGTGTTTTTTCATCATTGTTGGTTTTCTCTTCAGTTCTTCTAAATCCTTTAATTGTTTCTTGTATTTTCTCCCTTCTATTTCCAAGATTTTGGATCATGTTTATTCACATTACTCTGAATTGTTTTTCCAGGTAGATTGCCTATTTCCTCTTCATTTGTTTGGTCTGGTGGGTTTTTACCTTGCTCCTTCATGTGCTGTGTATGTCTCTGTCTTCTCATTTTGCTTAACTTACTGTGTTTGGAGTCTCTTTTACACAGGCTGCAGGTTTGTAGTTCCCATTGTTTTTGGTGTCTGCCCCCAGTGGGTAAGGTTGGTTCAGTGGGTTTTTTAAGCTTCCTGGTGGAGGGGACTGGTGCCTGTGTTCTGATGGTTCAGGCTGGATCTTTTCTTTCTGGTGGGCAGGACCACGTCTGGTGTTTTCTTTTGGTGTGTGTGAACTTATTATGATTTTAGGCAGCCTCACTTCTAATGGGTGTGGTTGTGTTCCTGTCTTGCTATTTGTTTGGCATAGGGTGTCCTTCAGTGTAGCTTGCTGGTCTTTGAGTGGAGCTGGGTCTTAGGGTTCGGATGGATATCTCTGGTTGGCCTTTGTCTGTTTGATATTGTGTGTGCCTGGTAGGTCTCTGGTGGACCAATGTCCTGAACTCAACTCTCCCACTTCAGAGGCTCAGGCCAGACACCCGGCCCTAGCACCAAGATCCTGTCAGCCACATGGTTCAGAAGAAAAGGGAGAAAAAAAAGAAAGAAAAAAGAAGTTATTAAAATAAAAATAATGATTAAAAATTTTAAAATAAAAATTAATAAAATAGGAGAAATTAAGAAGAGTGAAACCAAACTAAAAAACAAATACACCACTGATAACAAGTGCTAAAAAGTATATGAAAAAACCATACTGATAGAACCCTAGGACAAATGTTAAAAGCAAATCTATACAGACAAAATCACACAAAGCAGCATACACAAAGACACTCACAAGAAAGGAAAAAGGAAAATAAAAGTATATATGGAAAGGGCAACCAAATCAATAATCAAATCTACCAATGATAATAAGCTCTAGATACTAAACTAAGATAAACATAAAACTAGAACCAAATTAGTTGCAGAATGAAAACCCCAAGTCTATAGTTGCTCTCAATGTCCACCGCCTCAGTTTTAGGATGATTCATTGTTTATTCAGGTATTCCACAGATGCAGGGTACATCAAGTTGATTGTGGAGATTGAATCCACTGCTCCTGAGGCTCATGGAGAAATTTCCCTTTCTCGTCTTTGTTCACAGAATTCCTGGTGTTCAACTTTGGATTTGGCACCCCTTCTGCATGTAGGTCGCCCTCTGTCATCTGCTTTTCACCCAGACAGAAGAGGGTTAAAGGAGCAGCTAATTTGGGTTCTCTTGTTCACTCAGGCCGGGTGGATGGAGGAGTACAAAATGTAGGGAAAGCCTGCAACAGCAGAGTCCAGAGCTCGTTTAGGCAGTGCTCTGAATCCCCTCTCCTTTCGTACCCTGAAACAATGGTGTCTTGACTCTTAGGCAGGTCCACACTTTTCCCAGACTCCCTCTGGTCTAGTTGTGGTGCATTAGCACTTTTCAGGCTGTGTTCACACAGCCAACACCAGTCCTCTCACTGGGATCTTACCTCCAAAGCCCGAACCTCAGCTCCCAATCCCAACCTGCCCCAGCCAGCGGGTGAGCAGACAAGGCTCTCAGGCTGGTGAGTGCTGGTTGGTACCCATCCTCTGTGTGGGAATCTCTCTGCTTTGCCCTCTGTCTCCTGCTTCTGTGCTCTCCTCCATAGCTCTGAAGCTTCCCCCCTCCCCCGCACCTGAAGGGGCACTTCTCTGCCCATGAAGGTGCTTCCTAGTGTGTGGAAACTTTTCCTCCTTCACAGCTCCCTCACAGAGGTGCAGGTCCCATCCCTATTCTTTTGTCTCTGTTTTTTCTTTTTCCCTACCCAGGTATGTGGGGATTTTCTTGCCTTTTGGGAATTCTGAGGTCTTCTGCCAGCGTTCAGTAGGTGTTCTGTAGGAGTTGTTCCACATGTATATGTATTTTTGATGTATTTGTGGGGTGGAAGGTGATCTCCACGTCTTACTCCTCTGCCATCTTGAAGGTCCAATACGTTAGTTTTAGGGGATCAATCAACAGCATCTTTTGTTTTTCCTTCCCATAATTTGAATATAAATAAAAGATGGGCAGGAAAAATAAAAACATGAGATTTATTCCTGGAAAGAGTTGGTTGGAGGACCTGACTTAATTCTTTGTGTTTCCAATATTTCACCACTAACTTAGACATCATAGAGAGAGGGGACTATCCCTGTATGAGTGAGAAAAAAGACTTTAGTATACCTTTCACTGAACAAGCACTGAGAAGGGAAAGCTCAAATGTGTCTGAGTCCAGCATGCCCATTTTATTTTCTGAAACTCACCAATCAGTTAACTCATTCCTCTCTCCCTAGGGACTACTGAGTGAAGTGCAAAGATTGACCAAGAGTGTTATTATGGGGAAGTCTCTCCATATTGCAATAATGATCACAATTTTGAACCTACACATTTTTCCAAGATATTTTACCTGTGCTCTTTTCCCAATAATAATTTGCTACAAGAGGAACTGTTTTTTCTTTTTTTTTTCATTAGCATCCATTCTATGCAAGTCTAAAGGTATCCAAGAAGACTTAAGGTGATGAGTATTTACTTTTTAATCCATGATAGTAACTTTAATCTGATATGTGAAATTAATGTGAAAGCATTAATTTAGGAATTAAATGATCTGTGTCACCTACCCTACAAAATACTTAATCCTTCTTCCCCTCCCCTGACTCTAATTTTCCTTATATCTGAAATGATGCTAGACAGCTACTTTGAGAATTCTATAAAATAACATACAAAATGATGTTGTAAATTATAAAAGATTAAATGTAAATGTTATTTTTATTGTTTTATTTTTTAAAATTTTTATTGGAGTATAGGTGACTTAAAATGTTGTGTTAGTTTCAGGTGTACAGGAAAGTGAATCACTTATACATATATCCACTCTTTTTAGTTTTTTTCCCATATAAGTCATCACAGAGTATTGAATAGAGTTCCCTGTACTATGCAGAAGGTCCCTGTTGATTATTTATTTTATATATAGTAGTGTGTATGTGTTAATCCCAACGTCCTAATTTATCCCTCTCCCCAACATTTCCCCTTTGGTAACTATAACTTTACTTTCAAAGTCTATGAGTGTGTTTCTGTTTTGTAAATAAGTTCATTTGTATCATCTTTTTAGATTACACATATAAGTGATATCATATACTATTTGTCTTTCTCTGTCTGACTTACTTCACTTAGAATGACAATCTCTACGTCCATCCATGCCGCTGCAAATGGTATTATTTCATTCTTTTTTTATGGGTAACATTCCATTGTATATATGTACCACATCACTTTTATCCATTCATCTGTCAATAGACATTTAGGTTGCATCCATGTCTTGGCTATTGTCAATAGTGCTGCAATGAACATTGGGATGCATGCATTGTTTCGAACTACATTTTTCTCTGGGTATATTCCTAGGAGTGGAATTGCTAGATTATAGGGTAGTTCTATTTTTAGTTTTTAAAGGAACCTCCATACTGTTCTCCTTATGGAGACTTAGATTTCCACCAACAGTGTTTGAGGGTTCTCTTTTCTCCACACCCTCTCCAGCATTAATTGTTTGTAGAATTTATGATGATGGCTGTTCTGACTAGTGTGAGGTGATAACTCATTGTAGTTTTGATTTACATTTCTCTAATAATTATTGATGTTGAGCATCTTTTCATGTGCCTCTTGGATATCTGTATGTCTTTGGAGAAACGTGTATTTAGATCTGCCCATTTTTGACTTGGGTTGTTGATTGAGCTGTTTGTTTTTGATTGGGTTGTTGCCTTTTTTTATTGAGCTTCATGAGCTGTTTGTATATTTTGGAGATTAATCCCTTGTCAGTAGATTCATTTGCAAATATTTTCTCCCATTCTGTGTGTTGCCTTTTTATTTTGTTTATGGTTTCCTTTGCTGTGCAAAAGCTTTTAAGTTTAATTAGTTCCCATTTGTTTATTTTTGTTTTTATTTTCACTACTCTAGGAGGTGGATCCAAAAAGATCTTGATGTGATTTACGTCAGAGAGTGTTCTGGCCTATGTTTTCCTCTAACAGTTTCCTAGTGTCCGGTCTTACATTTGGTCTTTAATCTATTTTGAGTTTATTTTTGTGTATGGTGTTAGGGAGTATCCTAATTCCATTTTTTTTTTACATGTAGCTGTCCAGTTTTCCCAACACCACTTATTGAAGAGACTGTCTTTTCTCCACTGTTTAGTCTTGCCTCCTTTGTCATAGATTAAGTAACCATAGGTGTGTAGGTTTATCTCTGGACTTTCTATACTGTTTCATTGGTCTATATTTCTGTTTCTATGCCAGTACCATACTCTTTTGATTATTGTAGCTTTGTAGTATAGTCTAAAGTCAAGGTGCCTGATTCCTCCAGCTCCATTTTTTTCCCTTCAATATTGCTTTAGGTACTTGGTGTCTTTTGTTTTTCCACACAAATTGTAAAATTTTTTGTTCCAATTCTGTGAAGAATACCATTGGTAATTTGATAGAGATTGCATTGCTTCGTGATTTCTTTGGGCAGTGTGGTCATTTTGATAATGTTGATTCTTCCAGTCCAAGAACGTGGTATATCTCTCCATATCTTTGTGCCATCTTTGATTTCTTTCATCAGTATCTTATAATTTTCTGAGTACAGGTCTTTTGTCTCCTTAGGTAGGTTTATTCATAGGTATTTTATCCTTTTGATGTGATGGTAAGTGGGATTGTTTCCTTAATTTCTCTTTCTGACTTTTTGTTTTTAGTGTATAGCATTTGGTAAAGTTGCAGGTTACAAAATAAATGTAGTTGTTAAATGATAATGGTACCTATTTGATACTCAATACTAGTTTGATCTAAACTAGTTTACATAACTGAATAATTTTAAAAATTAAAGTCTGTTATTACTAGTATTTATAATTTATTACTAGTATATATAAATTTGCAAAAATTTACTTGGGATGTATTTTAGTAATTTTCCTTTTAAATATAAAAAGGTGAAAAACACTAGAAATCTCATTAGACAGAGAGAAATATTATTATTACTTTACTGACAGTCCTTCATACATACAATATATAAATCATAATGTATAATCTCCTTTCGCATTGCTTTCCCTACTTAGTACATTGTAAAAATTATTTCAAGTCAATTAGTATAGATCTAACAGATTAAAAAAAATTGCATGATATTGTGCTGGTGTATGGACCACATTTTATTCAATTATTTTCTGCTTGATCAGTAGTCACGTACTACAGCAAACTTTCTTTGTTGTTTTTGTGTGTGTGTTTGTGTGGTAGATTCCTAGATCTAGAATAACTGTGGTAAAGGATATGCATATTTAAATTTTGTTAGTTAACGTCAGATTATTGTTTGAAAAATTTAAGTTTTCAACCAAAAGCATAACGTTTTATTTTCATTGCTCTTTCATCAACAGTAATGTTGAGAAACTTTTCATATGTTTAATGGACTTTTGATTTGCTTCATGTGTAAATTTCCAGTTCAGAACATTCACACATTTTTTTTCCTATTTATTGTCTGTTATTGATTTGTAAAAGCTCTTTTTCTATTACAGGTATTAATGTAGTTGAAATATTTTTACAATCTGTTTTTGGTTTGGCTATCTGTGTGGTATATTTTGCTTTTGAAAATATTTTTTAAATTATTATTCTGTAAAATATATAAATCTTCCATTAAATCTTCTGAATGTATTTTCTTCTATTTCTTCTAAAAATATTTTCTCTTTAACTATTTTATATTTACTTTCTTTCTTGTATGCACTCCAATCAGGTTTTCATCCCCATCAATTATTAGAAGCATTCAAAAGAGTTCATCACTCCCTCAGTTTTAAAACAATCTTGTGACTTGGCTTCTAGGCTATCACCTTGCTTCTTTAGCCCCCAACTGAGCTCCCCCTTTCCACTCTCATGGAAAAGTCTGTTCTCCATGGAGCAACCAGAATTACACTATAAAATATGTATCATATAAAACACAGTTCCTTCAGTGGAGGAAGCCTCCAGTGATTTCTTTCATTTAGTATAAAATCCATACTCTTACTATGGCTTATGAGTTCCCCCATGATCAGGTCCCTGCCTGCCTCTTCAATCTCCTCCCCAACTCTTGCTGTGACTTCACTTTTTTTTTTTTTTCTTGCGGTACGCGGGCCTCTCACTGTTGCAACCTCTCCCATTGCGGAGCACAGGCTCCGGATGCACAGGCTCAGCGGCCATGGCTCATGGGCCCAGCCGCTCTGTGGCATGTGGGATCTTCCCGGACCAGGGCACAAACCTGTATCCCCTGCATCGGCAGGCGGACTCACAACCACTGCACTACCAGGGAAGCCCCTGACTTCACTCTTTTTTATCTGCAAACATGTGAAGCTTATATCTCCTCAGATCTTTGCACTTGTTTTTCCTTCTTGTCGAAATGTTCCTTCTCCAGACATCTACAAGGCTTTCACACTTGTTCATTTGGGTCTCAGCTCAGATGTTGCCTCCTCAGAAAGACCCACCATTGTTATACTGCAGTAACTTTACACTGATGTTAAATCATATATTACATCATATGTCACATATTTCCTTTCTTCTGAGATTATTGTCTGTCACCCACACTAGATTCAAGTTCTATGAGAAGGGACACAGTCAATCTTCTTTTTCCTAGAAAAGCCACAGTAGGTCCTTGATAAATATTCACTGAGTGAATAGTTGAATATATGAATTTAAATCTTTAATACACCTAGAATTTTTAATCATGTCTGTTGAATTTGTCATTTATGATGTTCCTATAAACACTAAGATTTATTTCTGAACTTTCTATTATATTTCACTGATCAATTTGTTTATTCCTATTCCAGTACCACTCACTCAATGGTTTATTCCTTTGCCACTGTTTTGACTATATACCTCTAAATTGTGGGAGGATTTACCATATTTGTGAAGATCATGACATATTTCCACAACCTAGAACATGACTGGTATTTCCACTTGTTTAGATCTTTTTTTATGACTTAAAATGTTTTATCTTTATTTTTACATGCTTGTGTCTTTATCTACTTAATACTCTAGTTTTTGCACAGAGAAGGCAGACCTTGACCATGTTTGTGAGTTAAGTCAATTATGAATTAGAATCTCTTACTTCTTCATATGTGGCTCCTTTATTATTGTTTATGGGCTAGTCTCCAGATGTCTGACCTACCTCCAAGATGTCCCCAGGAAGGTGTTCCTGGTTTTGGCTCATTCTGTCACACCTAATTTCTCCTGAACTTTTTATAAGCTGCTCTATCTACCTAGAAACTTTTCCTTCTTCACTTTGCCTGGTTAATATCATTTAGATCACTGTGTAATTGTCATTTATTCAGGGAAACTTTCCTTATCTTCTTTGATAAAGCCAGCTCCCATTATTAAACATGATTTTATCTCCATGTACCTTTTCTTATTAGCATTTCTCAGAGCTGGCAATTTTAGAATTTTCTGAGATTATTTGAGGATATCACTGAAGTTCACTAAAGTTAGGGACTGTGGGGACTGTGTCTGGTTTTTACTCAAATTTTATCTGCAGCACCTAGTGTAATGAACTGACTCATTAATGTTCAATAGATATTCATTGATTAAAAGACTGGGTGCTAAACATTAGATAAACCACATTAAAATGTATTATGTAACACAGTACAGAAAAATTTTCTATTTTGCTGATCAATATCTTCCTCCTCTTTGACATTCTTAAAGCTATTCTCTCTTTTCAATTAACGTAAGAATAAAGATTCAAGTGTATTAGAACTACATACAACTTTGGAAAATAGACAGCAACAAAACTATTTAACATAAAGTAACCTCTTATCTGATTCCTCTAATAGGAAACCATTGCTGCTCAAAAACAGAGTGCTGACTAGCCTTAAAGAGTGGCAAATTCAGCAAAACTCTTTAGTGCTTCAGGAAATTATTAGCAATAAGCACTCTGGTCTGGCTTGACCCACAAAGGTTAAGTTCATTGTTCATTTTTAATGTTTCTTAGTTGGAAAGCTAAAATACTTTAACAAATAAACTGATCATATGGTATATAAGATCAGCTCATTTAAAATTCTACTAATTACTTGTCATTAATTTAGAGACCATTGCCAATATATGTTAATTTTAAAGAAATGACAATGTTCTGTAGATCCCTGTGGTATTGATCTTTAAAATATTGTTTACCAATATAATTCTTTACTCAATTAATCACTTTAGCTAACAAAATCTCTGAGTGGCATCTGCCAGTCTTTCCAAGTCTGTTTGTACTGTTCATTTGTGTTTTTTTCCCAAGAACAGAGCTCTTAGTGATATTACAAATGTGTTTCTGGAATAGCTGTCTAATGGAAATTGGCTTTGGAGAAATGCTTAGGTTTATTTCCCTCAAACCTTTCCATTTTTTGTAAGGGAGCTTTAGCATTATGGAGCATTTTTTAGAAAGCATCTTTAAAATAGTTGACGTTGGTCCCTATCGAATGAATGTCTTATTGGTATTGCCCTAGCAAACATCTATCTTACACAATGTAAGAACATTAACATTATTGTACATTTGTGATTCAAAAATTTTAATAGTTTTATTTCCAATCAACTACAAATGCCTGGTCATTAGTGAGAATGTGGACTCTGAGCATCCTATATATTTATTTTTCCAAAAAAAGGAGAACACTTAAGACACCATGTGATTTGAATATAAGTAGCTATAAAATTTACATGAAAGATCAAGACTAAAAAGGAATGAATGACTTTCAACAGAATTAAATTTAAAACTGTCTCTGTATCAAAAAAAAGATTTAAAAAATTAACTGCAAGAACAGAAAAAGCAATATTTAACATATATTGTAGGCTGAATACATACCAGGAATTCTGCTAAACATTCTATTAAAATTTTTACATAATACTCTTGATAATAGGAAAAAAAAATTCGTTAGAATATGCTAAAAATAAAAGTTGATTTTCAGTTAAAAAAAGTTCTTCTTTTGAAAAGCACCTTAAAGAATATTATGTGCTTTCATATTGTAATAATGTAAAGGGTTATAGTTACATCTATTCGCAAACTTATCCCAAGAATTCAGTCACAATCTGAAAAACACTACATCCATGTAGTTTTAATACTTTAGCTGATTTAGAAGAATATGATTTCATATTTGTTGATTAATAGTTAGGAATAGTGACACATTAATTTTAATTTAGAGCCAGAATGTACTAATTAATAACACACATGTGCTAGTCTCATGTACATATAATTGACACTTAGAATATTAAAATCTTTCTGCACATTAGAATGCACAAGGAACATAAGAACTATGATGAACTATGGATGCATTTTATGAGTCTTAGAAATATGATTTGTTAAGGGTTTAATTATGTCTCCCCAAAAGGTATGTTAAAGCCCTAACACCTGGCATCCTTGAATGTGGTTTTATTTGGAAATAGCCTTTGCAAATGTAGTCTTGTCAAAGTGAGGTCATACTTGATTAAGGTGTCCCTAATCCAACGTGACTAATGTCTTTATAAGAAGACAAGAGACAAGGAGAGAACAACATGTGAAAACACAGGCAGACATTGAATTGCTGTAGCATCAAGCCAAGGAATGTCAAGAATTTCCTGGAAGCCACCAGAACTTGGAAGAGGCAAGGGAAGATATCCTCCTCTACAGACTGCAGAGGGAGCATGTCCTTGTTGACAACTTGATTTTTGGACTTCTACCCTCCAGAATTGTGAGACAATAAATTATTGTTGTTTTAGACCATTCAGCTTTGTGGTACTTAGTTACAGCAACACTAGGAAAGCAGTACATGGCTAAAACGTAGGAAAAATGTTCATGCTTGTTAATTGTTTGGTGTATGAGACATGGGACAATTTGATTTTATGGTACTATTCTCCTACCTCAAAGAAATGCATGGTTATATTAATGTATTTTAAATTATAGTGAGTTAATATTAATCGAGTTTTTAAAAATTAGTTTATACTTCTTGATATATCTTTGGGTATCCTACCCATAATCCAGACTATCGAGTTACTCCCAGTTCCTGAATTCACCATGATGTCACATTTTTTCACATTCTTTATTCTTTTCAATTCTGGAAATTCCCACCATTCTTTGAGTATTTCTTATCTTCTTGTATCAACACTTCATTGTCATAATAATGTCAGTTACTTAACAAACATCAACAAAACATGTGTGGCATATAACAATAAACATTTATTTATATCATGGGCTCTGGGGTTCACTGGTGGCCAGCTCTGTGTCATATCTTTCATATTCCAGTACTCCAGCCTGACATGTTCTGTTGGCATTCACTGAACTCACAAGATAAGTGGAAAGTGTAAATATTTTTCAGGTCTTTGCTTGTGTTACATCTGCTAAATCAAACCACATGGCTTATCTCAGAATTGAGAAATAGGAAAATATTTTCAACCTCTCTATGGGAAGAGTATCAAAGTTACGTGTAAAGGCTCTTATACAGGGAGTGGCAAAGAATTGGGTTATTAATGCAATCAATCTACCATTCTTTCATTCTCTGTATTTGTTTCTTTTGAAACTTCTTTTGGAATAACAATTCACCTCATTTTAATAGTGCTTTCATATTTTCTAAATTTTTGTCTTTTTGCTTTTCATTCTTGTTGATTTCCATACTCTTTTAACTCATTAACTTTCTCTTTGGATATGTCTAATCTGCTATTAATCAATCAATCCACTGACTTTCATTTACAATGGTTAGTTTTTTATTTTTAGAAGTTGTATTTGGTTCCTTTTACAAATATGCCATCTTTTTAAGAATGTGATTTATTAGTTTTTAATTCTTCTTTATCTCTTTAAGTATTGCAAATATACTTATTTCTTAGCTCTTTCCAGTTTCATCTTTTGATTCATTTCCATATTTTTACCATGAATGACTTTACAAACAGGTTATCTATCTTCTTTCACCTACCTATCTCTCTCTTTTTTCTTTTTTTTTTGTGGTATGCGGGCCTCTCACTGTTGTGGCCTCCCCCGTTGTGGAGCACAGGCTCTGGACACGCAGGCTCAGTGGCCATGGCTCACGGGCCCAGCCGCTCCTTGGCATGTGGGATCTTCCCGGACCAGGGCACGAACCTGTGTCCCCTGCATCGGCAGGCAGACTCTCAATCACTACGCCACCAGGGAAGCCCTCACCTGCCTATCTCTCTATCTATGATTCTATCTCTCTATCTATCTATCTTTCTACCTATCTATCTATATCTATCTATCTACCATATTGTAAAATGTTTTTATGCATATGATGTGATGATCACTTGTTTTTTCTACTTTATTTGTTAATATTGTAAATAATATTCCTTGATTGTAAGATGTTAAACAAATCTTGCATTCCTGGAATAAACCCCAGTTGCTCATGATGCTTTATATTTTTTATATATTGCTGGATTTGATATGCATATATTTTGTTAAGGATTTTAGTGTTCATATTCATGAGAGATATTGGTCTATACTTTCCTTTCCTTGTAATGCTTTTGTCTGATTTTAAAAAAATCAGGGTGATGTTCTCATAAACTTAGTGGATAGTGTTCTCTCTCTATTTCTAGGAAGAGATTCTGTTTGATTAGTGTTATTTCATTCTAAATATTTAATAGAATTCACCAGTTAAGGCATTTGTAGTAATGTTTTAAATTATATATTCACTTTATTTAATAGACAGGAATATTCAGATTTTCTACTTCCTATCCTATCGTATTCTGATCAGTTGCTTCTTGGGAAAAGGATTTTTTTCCAATGAACTATTTATGGACACATTCTATTTTACCCAGAGTTCAAACTTTGGTGCCTTAATTAACACTGAGTGCATGAATCTTACCTCTACTTCTAGTACATAGGCCTGCCATGGTATTTTCTCCCAAATGCCCAACTTAAAAAATTCTTTACTCCTGTGTATACCCTGTCCCCTTGCCTAGCAAGTAATAAGCTCAGAGTTTGTGCTTTTGATCAGACCAGTCTTATTATCTATGCATTATCACCTCACGGGGCATGGTTTCAAGATATATAAATTTATATATGTTGTTTAATTTTCAGGCAATGTGGCAAAATAGCAATAAAACAGACTTTTTAAGAATACAGACCTGTGTTCAAATCCCAGAATTCCTCAAGCAAGCTATTTACATCTTTAATTTTCCATTTTTGCTTCTGCAAAATTGGAGTAAAAATTACAGCACATGAGACTGTTTTGGGGATTATGTGAAATAATCCATATTGTCTAATGATCAATAAATTGTGTTCTCTTCACCCCTAAAATATAGGAGCATATAGTTTGAGACCTCATTGAACACCTGAACATTTTTTTTTCTGTCACAACACTGGGACTAGAGCTTGAAAAACTATTATCAGGAACTTCTCAGAGCAAATCTGCATGTGCCTGTAGCAAACCTACCTCAGACTGAGAATCAATTGTTTTATACTTTAGAAAAGGTGTCCTATAAATATAGTTAGCCCTTATTCAGTTGAAAGGAATAATATTGCCAACTTGAAAGGAGGGCAAATATCTATTATTTCACTGAAATGCATTAATTTAGAAAACTTAACTGAGTTAATCTAGAGAAACATGAATTCTGGGGGTAACTCTATGAGCAAGGGCATCCCTAAAAATAGTTTTTCCATTTTGTCTCATGGATCCACATCAGGAAAGCTAAGGGAGGTGAGAATGGAGGTGGATTATACAATAGGAACTCTTCAAGAAGAGGAATTAGATCTATTAATCTCTTGTCAAAGTTATGGTATTATTTGTAATTATTAATAACTTATTGATACATTATGAATATTGGGTAGTATGGTGGTCTAAATTTGTACATCTAAACATAAACAGACAGAATAACTTTAACATATTTAACTAGTCAATTCAAACACGTGTTTGAACTGGTTGCTTTCACCACTGTCTGAGTGTTTTCATCATTTTGTAGCTTTGGCATGGTGTTAACACTTTTTTAAGTATGATGACCAAAACATCCTGATGTATGTAAAGAAATTTTCCTAGAAAAAATTCTCAACATGCTGTATGGTCTCCAAGAAAAATACACAAAATCAGTGGTGCTTCAACATCTTTTTTTTTTTTTTTTTTTATCAATCCATTTCTGGGCAAGATTTCAAAGGAAGTATCTGTTACAATGTTAGACACTTTCCAGCAGATTGAAAAAGAAACATTCCAACCAAAATCTTACATTTGATCAGCTGCCATATCAAGGGATGGGTTATTTCTGCTTTTAATCTAAATGTTCTTGGTTAAAAGAAAGAGTTTTAGCTTCCATTTGGATATTAGTGGGAATAATATATCTAAATTTCTCAATGGATGAAAAGTTGTTTTGATAATATGACCTTCTACTGAATAGGGAGGTCTACTTTTGAGATATAAATTGAATTTGGAAGTTTCTAAATAAATGTGATTAGAAAATTTTCCAAAATACCATCTTTATTATTTCTTTAAGAAAAGAATTACAGCTCCTGCATACTTGCCATTGGGATATATTTTAAAATAGCAAAATCACTTTAGTGTTGTTTCAGCATAACTAAAATTTGATGATGCAGCAGCAGTTATGTATGTACATGAACCAATCTTAAAATTATCCATTTAAGATTGGTTCATGTACATAACTAAACCAATACTGTGACTTTTTCTTCTTAATCTATCTTATATCTACTTTGTTCAAGAAATGTCCCTTGGTAAAGTTGAAAATTAGAGTACATACATAACCCTAAAATAAATAAATATTGCTCCATATTTGATCTTGTATTATCCAAGATAGTATTGGTTTCATATAATTATACTTAAAATAAATATAATGAATTATATATCCATCAAAATGCAAACTGATCTTGTACCTTTTGTAAGAGTTAATATAAATTTACAAACAAGAAAAATTTATAAAGCCATGTGTTCCTCTTTTCTTATTTGTTTTAAAACATTATGCTGTATAATTGTAAGGCAAGTAGGGAAAGTAGGTAGACAAGGAGAAGAAAACATAAAAAAGAAGAAAATTATGATTTGATCTCTTTATACCTCCGCATGTCACAGACTTTTGAATTGATATATGCTGTTTACAAAACTTGGACTATGATCTGAAGTTACAAATTCTGTATGTTATTATGAAATTTGACCTTAGCAGGTATTTGCTACCCTCTTTAATGTTGATTAAAGTTTACAATCCAATTGTTTTTCTAACAAGTGTGATGTGAGATTAATTTCTAGCAAAGTGAAAAAAGAAAACACTACACTGTCATTGGGAAAGTTTAGTTTACAAGCCGAAGGAAGCTCATTCACCCTATCTAAATATTAATTGCAATAGTTGATACCAATGCATCTTTATAACACACACTTTAACTGCAGGAGGAGTCAAAATGGTTTGCACTCAGTTTAAAATTCCAAAAAACAACATATGTCTGATGACTTCTGAATATTAAGAGTTCCAATTCTTGGTGCCAGTTGATTGAATTCAGATGTGGTTGCACCTGGAAATCATTGTGGCTTCTTTTAGTTATCAGATGGCTGAGGATATTAGACTATGATAATGTTGATGTGTATGGAAAATATAGTATATTTTAAAATACTTTTTCTTTAATCTTCTTTTACCTCTTCCACTACTCTCCCTCCTACCTTCTGAATTATAAAAATACATGCTTGAGGTAAAAATTCTATATGTTTTAGAAGGATATTTAGTAAAATGTGAAAATCTGCTTCTCTTATCCTGCTTCTCTCCATTCAATTATTAAGTGGTCTTAAAAATTTTTATATAATTCCCTGTATTTCACAGGTGTAGAAGATATTTTCCCTAGTTTGTTCTTTGTATTTTGACTTTGTTGTGATATAAAATTTTTATTTGTTTGCAGTAAAACATATCAATCATTTCCTTTGTAGCTTCTGGGTTGATATCATACTTTGGACAACATAAAGTAATTCCAAAGGTTATTTTAGAATTATTCTAAAGATAATATAAATATTATTAAGATTCTAAAATAATGTGCCTATGTTTTTTTGTTTGTTTTTTATGCTGTTATGTTTTCAATTCGTATCTTTAATTTAGCTCAAATTTTATTTGATGTTTTTCTTTTTTCTTTTTGAAAGACCTGAGAAAAGGACTTTTTTTTTTCTTAAATAATTGACAAGCCAGTTGTCCTACCTCTTTTATTTTCCTATTTAAATATCACAACATTCTCTCATTCAAGTTCAAACAAAGGAGAGCAAAGCTTTATATGGTCACTGTATCAACTCTTTTATTTTTTGATCTTACAACAAACGTTTGCAGCATCTCAGTGGTATTGATAAACACAGCTCCAGTGAAAATTGTCATAAAAGAAGGAATTTATTGCATATTTAATCTGCTTTTCATTTGAAGTAGAATACTCTTCTGATTTATTTAAAAGTGCAGTAGGATGTTTGAGGAGAGTTTTGATGGAGAATTTGTTGACAACTAAATTTTTATAAATCCATAAAATGGCAGATTCTTGCTCATAGAAAAATCTTGGTGTCCAGTTGGAAAAGAAAGTAAAGCAGATGGTTTCAGAATTCAATAATTTTAAACCAACCATAACACTGAAGCTACATGAGGAATACGTGTTTCATTAAATTTTAGTTACTCCCTGAGTCCTAGATAGACCAGGTGAAGAGGTGAAAATATTCCTCTGTCTTGGCTCTGTACATAGCCCTTGGAGAGTTCAATCACTTGCAAACTCAAGAAAAGAACTGACTGGCACAATCACCTAAAACTATTTCATGAAACCAAATATATTTTCGGTCCCTTTTAAAATTCTCCTTCTTGCCCTTTTAAGTGTAAACTTCTGATGGAAAATGGTATAGGCTAAAATGATTATCTCACAGACCAGTGACCAAATAATTCATAGTTCTGATGAATTTGGTCACAGAGAAATAAGTAGGTCAAAAATAAATCACTGTCCATTGCAACTAATTGATCCAGTCAAAATTAAAGACTAATAAGTTAGAAACTTCAAGTGTCATAATGCTGTCAGAGATGTGGAATAGTTTAATGGTTAAAAGATGTCTAACTCCCTGGGTTCCAATTTTGGCTCTATTGCTTGACAACTGTGTGTTATTTATTATTTATTTGTAATCATGTGTCATTTAGTCTCTTTTGTTTTCAGTTTCCTCATCTGTAAAAAAGGGTTGTGAGGATAAATTGATATAGGTAAATAATCTAGCATTCAATAAATGTTGTTTAATACTCTTTTAATTTTTTATTCTATAACAAGGGTACTGTCCTTTAGAATCTATAACCTCAAGATTCAAAATTGTAAGAAAACAATTTAGGCAATTTTGTTTCTGATGACTTACAGACTATGGAGAAAAGTTGAACACTGACACTTATATGTCCTTACATGTCTACACTTCGATTTCCTATCTGAGTTCTGCTTTCTTAAAAGCATTTTGCAATTACTAATAAGATCTAAGAAGTCCTCCTTTAGAGTCTTATTTGTTTTACATAACAGTCTTCCTGTTCCCTCAGAATAGATAAGGAATACATTATTTTATAGAAAATACAGAGAAGTATAAAAGGGAAAGTAAAAATCAAGTACAATTCTATCACCTAGAGAAAATTTCATAAAAGAGTTAATATTTACCTGCATACTTTTTTTCTTAGGAGTCATAGCTATTTTCCCATATTGTTATATATTTATACAAATATTTCTGTTTAATATTATTTTGTATTTCAACCTAAATTTATCTAACCATTTAGATATACCTACATATCTATATAACTGTATTTGCTTTTCTTGCTACAAATAATGATGGTAACATCTCTTGTTTTGCATCTTTGATTAACCCAAGGAGAAATTTCCGAAAACAGACTCTGTTCTGAAGGTATGTTATCACTGAGGACCTTGATACATATTGACAACTATTTCTCAGAAATTTTATACCAATTTATATTCCCACCAGTTGTATTGCAGCTGCATTTAGGATAACATTTTTTGACATTTGCCATTTTGATAGGTAAAAATGTCACCTATTCTTGTTTTAATTTGCTTATCTTTGATTAATAATGTCTTGTTTTTTCACAAGAGTTCTTTCTTAAGAATTCATTTGTATGTCTTTTTAATTAAAGGTACACCTCATTAATACTTTTTAATGTTATCAGTTTGTAAGAGTTAACCAAGATTAAATTATTATTTATATTTATGTCACTACATGTACTTAATGTCTTATAGACTGCAATTTGTCTCTAATACAACTATGCCATTGGAGTTAAGATAACTGCAAATTTTATTTGGGACTAATTTAAACCTACTTGCATCTGCTACTATAATCTTTTCTCCTTTTTTAAGTGCTCACCTTTGAGGGCATTTGCTGGATGCTTGCACCTGATTATACATTATCTCCTGAAAAGTCTTTCCTAGGCCTACCTTTATATATATTTCTTTAAACTCAGACATTTCTTTTTTTTTTTTTTTTCCTGTGGTACGCGGGCCTCTCACTGTTGTGGCCTCTCCCGTTGCAGAGCACAGGCTCTGGACACGCAGGCTCAGAGGCCATGTCTCACAGGCCTAACCACTCCATGGCATGTGGGATCTTCCCGGGCCGGGGCACGAACCCATGTCCCCTGCATCTGCAGGTGGACTCTCAACCACTGCACCACCAGGGAAGCCCTAAACTCAGACATTTCTTGACACACATAGTCTAACTGCTTGGCACACCAGTCTCTCATGGTTAAAGTATATATTGTTCTCTAATCATATCACAATATATTAACAGACTTCCCCTCCTAGATAGATAAATTATTTGCCTATTAAGGAGTGGTTATAATGTTGGGAATTTCCGACACAGAACTTGGCAAGTTAGAAGACAATTTTTAGGTAGACAGGTGTTCTGACACACTTATATAAGACTAGACTACCAGGTAGATATTAGCAGTCTACATAGCAACAAAGTGAGACAGGTCACTTCTAATTTACAATTTCCAAGATCTGATGTCATTTTCCATTGATTTTTGCATCTGTTATAAAATGTATAAATCCTTAAATGTTGACATGTTAATGATCTTAGATCCCAAACAGCAGGAATTACCTGGTTTTGACAGAGTTTAAAGGATAGTAGTGAACACTCTAAAAGAGCTAGAAGGGCAATTTAAATGATCAAGAAGATTGAGATGCTTAAACTCTGCAAGATGATGGAATAGAAATATTGAACTACAGTCTGAAAAGTCAAATATTGATGAATGAGAATGAAGGTCCAAGTACACACAATCACAAAAGTTGAAAAGGATTAACAAGGAGATTTGTCCAAACTCTCAGTATTAGCATTATGGAACACGTATCAAGTTTACAAATTATATTTCTAAAGAATTATGAAAGAAAGTGTGTAGCACAGTGTAATTAATAAAATGAGAGAATTTAAAATTGGTGCAGCCATTATGGAAAACAGTATGAAGATTCCTCAAAAAATTAACAGAACTACCATATGATCCATGTATTCTACTTCTGGGTATTTACACAAGCAATATGAAAGCACTAATTTGAAAATTTTTATGCACCTCTATGTTCAACACAGCATTATTTACAATAGTCAAGATATGGAAACAACCTAAGTGCTAAGTGCCCATCAACTGGTGATGGATAGAGAAGATGTGGTAGATATATGTGTGTGTGTGTGTATATATATATATATATATATATATATATATATATATATATATATATATTTCATTTATTTCATGCTAAATGAAATAAGTCAGATAGAGAAAGACAAATTAAGTATGATATTACTCATATGTGGAATCTAAAACAAACAAATATAAAAACAAACAAGCAAACAAAACAAAATAAATGAATAAACCAAACGAAACCAACCTGGAAATACTGAGAACAGTGTAGTGGTTACCAGATGGGAAGGTGCAGGGGGGTATGAAATGGGCAAATGAGGTATAGTCATTGATAGAAACTAAACTTTTTGTGGTGAGCACACTGTACTGTATACAGAAGAAGAAATATACTGTTTTACATATGGTACTTGTATAATGTTAAAAACCAATATTATATCTATAAATTTTCTTTGAAAATAAAGAATTCAGATAAATCTAGAGATAAAAACACACAAGGGGCTAAGAACTGTCAGTGAGTGGGTTATTTCTTCCTCCAGGCTTTATTTACTGATTATTTCATGAGAGGTAATTTGTCTTATTTCCTTACTGCACTTTTTCCTTGCTCTCTTAATAGAATGACGTTAGATGCTATTGTATGCAGTTTGCTTAGTTCCAGAGTGATACTCTTTATAGCCTATGTCAAATCAGTGGTCATCAATAAATGTGTATTAACCATAAAATAATCACATATGGTTGTAAAATTTGACAGCTTATGATAATTTAGGAAACCATTGATTTTGAAAGTGCAATGACTTTACAGAATTTGAAAGCATTTAGGTGATTTTCTTAGAAAGGTGAAAAAAGCTATCATGCTGTAATTTTCTGCGATTTTATGACTTAACCTAGATGTATCTGAAAATGGCTTCTATATTCAATAGGTTGTGAAATAAATTGCCTTTTCTGGGTAGTGCTACAGGATAATATAAAGGTCACTGTCATGTTTTAGACTTTTAACAACATTCATTGTGTTAAAAATAAATGTGGCTAGCATTTTTACCTCCTGAAACCCAAGTTATATAAATTGAATTTTATGATATAAGGTATGTGGTAGATGAATTACATTGAAAACATGTGTACATATCATATTGCTACAGTTCTCTTTAATTAAAGTTCATTTTGGAGGCTTCTTTTAAAGTTAAAGCTAATATCTCTTAAGGTCTCTAGTTATTGAAATCTGGGTTTGAGTTTAGTGTTTATGGGATAAGCTAATCATGTGGAAGTGGTCATAGAACCTTACACAGTCTTAACTTTCTTGGGCTGTTCCCAAACAATGCAGAGACTCCTCTTAAGAATAATCTTTTCATATTATTTTTGATATACTTCTCCCTCTTGTATAACACACAAATTTTTTTAAATGGCAGGTACAGAGATTGTCATTGTTGACAAGGGGTCACAGCAATGCCAACATCTTGCTGACCAGCCCAGCTGGGCTTTGACAACTTCACCAAGAAAGGAAAGAGTGAGATCAAGATACCAACATTAAGAGTGAATACAAAAAGTAAGAAGTGATAAAAAGCTCATTTAAGACATGGTAAGTAATTCTAGAACCCAGGTTCCAGCTTTAATTTCTACTTCGAAAAAAACCTCTCTTTTTAATTCGTTCAAAACTGTTTTATCAGTTGATCCATTTATCACCATTTCAGCATTACCGTTGTTATTGTAGATTCAAGGTGATCAGGACATGGTTCCTGGCTTTAAGGAACTTATGATCTAGTAAGGGAGAGACAAGAACACAAAAAATTATAATGCAAACATTAGGCCTAAAATAAGCAAAAATCCTTATGTGCATTTATAGAAAACAACAAAAAAACATGTTGGAGAAATTAGGGAAGAATTCACTAAGGAAGTGGAATTTTGAAAAGGTCCCCATCTATAAGCAGAGTCAATGGCTGGGTGGAGGGAGTCCTTGAAAGATGTGAAAGGATGAGTGTGAAGTCAGTTGAAAAATAGTGATTGGTCTCTTTTGTGTGTATGGTGTTAGGGAGTGTTCTAAATTCATCCTTTTACATGTAGCAGTCCAGATTTCCCAGCACTACTTACATATTTTTAAGATTTTTATTGTTTTTATTGAAGTACAGTTGACATACAGTATTATGGTAGTTTTAGGTGTACAACATAGTGGTTTGACATGGATAAACATTATATACTGATCACCAGGATAAATCAACTATCTGTTGCCATACAAATTTATTGCAATGTTATTGACTATATTCCCCATGCTGCATGTTACATCCCCATGGCTTATTTTATAATTGGAAGTTTTTAGCTCTTAATTCTCTTCACCTATTTTGTCCAACCTCCCACAGTTCTCTCCTCTGGAGACCACCAATATTTTTTTCTGCATCTGTGAATCTGTTTGGTTTTGTTCATTCTTTTTCTTTCTTTTTTTTTTTTAGATTCCACATATAAGTGAAATAATATTTGATTTGTCTTTTTGTCTGACTTATGTCACTAAGCATAATACCCTCTAGATACATTCACATTGTTGCAAATGACAGAATTTTCTTCTTTTTTATGGCTAAGTAATATTCCATTGTATATATATATATACCACTTCTATATATACCATTGTATATATATATACCACTTCTTTATCTATTCATATTTTGATGGGCAGTTAGATTGTTTCTATAAATTGGCTATTGTAAATAATGCTGCAATGAACATAGAGGTGCATATTTCTTTTCTAATTAGTGTTTTTGTATTCTTTGGGTAAATAGCCAGAAGTGAGGTAGCTGTTGGATCATATGGTAGTTCTATTCTTAGTATTTTGAGGAATCTCCATATTGTTTTCCATAGTGGCTGTACCAATTTAAATTCCCAAAAATAGTGTATGACTGTTCACTTATCCCACATGTGATTGTTTTCTTAATTTTTCTTTCTGATAGTTATTATTTTATAGAAAAACAATAGATTTATGTATATTGATTTTTGTATCCTACAACTTTACTGAATCCATTTATCAGTTTTAATAGTTTTTAGGTGGAGTCTTTAAGGTTTTTTTTTTATGCATATTATCATGTCATCTGCAAACAGTGACAGTTTTATTTCTTTTTTTCTAATTTGGATAATTTTTATTTCTTTTTCTTGTCTGATTATTGTGGCTAGTACTTCAAACACTGTGTTGAGTAAAAGTGGTGATAGTGGGGATCCTTGTCTTATTTCTGATTTTAGAGGAAAAGCTTTCAGCATTTCACCATTGAGTGTGATGTTAACTGTGGGTTTATTGTATATGGCCTTTATCATGGTGAGGTACATTCCCTCTATACTCACTTTGTTGAGAGTTTTTAATCATAACTTGATTTTGAATTTTGTCGAGTACTTTTTCTTTATCTATTGAGATGATCGTATGATTTTCTCCTGTATTTTGTAAGTGTGGTGCATCACATTGATTGACTTGCAGATATTGAACCATACTTGAATCCCTGGAATAAATTCCACTTCATCATGGCATATAGCCTTTTTAATGTATTGTTAAAATAGGTTTGTTAATATTTTGTTGAGGTTTTTTGCCTCTAACTTCATCAGGGATGTTGGCCAGTAATTGTCTTTCTTTTTTTTTGTTAGAGTCTTTGTCTATAGTTTAAGTATAAGGATAATGAGCTTGGAAGCATTATTTCTCCTTTAAATTTTTGGAATAATTTGAAAAGGATAGGTATTAATTCTTCTTTAAATGTTTTATACAATTCCTCTCTGAAGACATCTGGTTCTGGACCTTGCTGTGAGGTTTTTTGTTTTGTTTTGCTTTTTGGAGTATAGTGGCTTTACGCTGTGTCAGTTTCTGCTGTACAGCAAAGTGAATCAGCCATACATATATACACATCCCCTCATTTTTGTATTTCCTTCCCATTTAGGTCACCACAGAGTACCGAGTAAAGTTCCCTGTGCTATATAGTAAGTTCTCATTAGTTATCTATTTTATACATGGTATTGATATTGTATATATGTCAATCCCTATCTCCCAATTCATCCCAACCCCACTTCCCTTTGGGTACCCTGTTGTGAGTTTTTGTATTACTGATTCAATTTCAAAACTAGTAATCAATTTGTTCAGATTTTCTATTTCTTCCTGATTGTCTTAGAAGAATGTATGTTTCCAGGAATTTATCTATTTCTTTGAGGCTGTTCAGTTTGTTGGTATATAATTATTTGTACTAACCAATTATGATTCTTTGTATTTCTGTGGTGTCAGTTTTAACTTCTCTTTCATGTCTGATTTTATTTATTTGGCCCCTTTCTTTTTTTTGCTTGATGAGTTTGGCTAAACTTTAATCAATTTTGTTTATATTTTCAAAGAATGAGTTCTTAGTTCTGTTGATCATGTCTATTTTCTTTTTAATCTCTTATTCATTTATTTCTGCTCTAATATTTATTATTTCCTTCCTTCTTCTGACTTTGGACTTTCTTTGTTCCTCCTCTTCTAATTCCTTCAGATGGTAAGTTTATTTGAGATTATTCTTGTTTCTTGAGGTAGGCATATATCACTATAAATGTCCCTCTTAGAACTGCATTCTCTGTGTCCTATAGAGTCTAGAAAATTATACTTTATTTTTATTTGTTTTGAGCTATTTTCTGTTTCCTCTTTGATTTCTTCATTGACTCGTTGGGTTTCTAGTAACATATTGCTTAGTCTCCACATGTTTGTGTTTTTTCCAGACTTCTTCTTTTTTTTTTTTTTAACGTCTTTACCAGAGTAAAATTATTTTATAATGTTGTGATAGATTCTTCTGTATAAAACAGTGAATCAACTATATGTATACATATATCCCCATATCCCCTCCCTCCTGCATCTCCCTCACACCCTCCATATGCCACCCCTCTATGTAGTCACAAAGCTCTGAGCTGATATCCCTGTGCTATGTAACTGCTTCACAATAGCTATCTATTTTACATTTAGTAGTGTATATACGTTCATGCTACTCTCTCATTTCATCCCAGCTTACCCTTTCCAGTACCGATGTCCTCAAGGCCATTCTCTATGTCTATGTCTTTATGCCTGTCCTACCCCTAGGTTCATCAGAACCATTTTTTTTCATATATATGTGTGAGCATATGGTATTTGTTTTTCTCTTTCTGACTTACTTCACTCTGTATGACACAATCTACCTCCATCAACCTCACTACAACAAACTCAATTTAGTTTTTTTTAATGACTAATATTCCACTGTATATATGTGCCACAACTTCTTTATCCATTCATCTGTTGATGGACACCTAAGTGGCTTCCACATCCTGGTTATAGCAAATAGTGCTGCAATGAATATTGTGGTACATGCCATTTTTAAATTATGGTTTTCTCAGAGTATATGCCCAGTAGTGATGTTGCTGGGTCATATGGGAGTTGTATTTTTAGTTTTTTAAGGAATATCCATACTGTTCTCCATAGTGGCTGTATCAATTTACATTCCCACCAACAGTGCAAGAGGGTTCCATTTTCTCCACACCCTCTCCAGCACTTTTGGTTGTAGATATTTTGATGATGGGCATTCAGACTGGTGTGAGGTGATACTTTATTTTAGTTTTCATTTGCATTTCTCTAACGATTATTGATGTTGACAACCTTACAGGTGATTGTTGGCAATCTTTGGAGAAATGTCTATTTAGATCTTCTGTCCATTTTTGGACTGGGTTGTTTGTTTTTCTGATATTGATCTGAGTGAGCTGCTTATATATTTTGGAGATTAATCCTTTATCAGTTGCTTCCTTTGCAAATATTTTCTCCCATTATAAGAGATGTCTTTTTATCGTGTTTATGGTTTCCTTTGCTGTGCAAAAGATTTAAGTTTCATTAGGTCCCATTGGTTTTTCTGTTTTTATTTCCATTTCTCTAGGAGGTGGGTCAAAAAGGATCTTGCTGTGATTTATGTCATAGAGTGTTCTTCCTATGTTTTCCTCTAAGAGTTTTATAGTGTCTGGCCTTACATTTAGGTCATTAATCCATTTTGATTTTACTTTTGTGTATGGTGTTAGGAAGTGTTATAATTTCATTCTTTTACATGTAGCTGTCCAGTTTTCCCAGCACCACTTACTGAAGAGGCTGTCTTTTCTGCATTGTATATTCTTGCCTCCTTTACCAAACATAAGGTGACCATATGTGTGTGTATTTATCTCTGGGCTTTCTATCCTGTTCCATTGATCTATCTTTCTGTTTTTGTGCCAGTACCATATTGTATTGATTACTGTAGCTATGGAGTATAGTCAGAAATCAGGGAGCCTGAATCCTCCAGCTCCATTCTTCTTTCTCAAGAGTGCTTTGGCTATTCGGGTTCTATTGTGTTTCCAAAACAATTGTGAAATTTTCTGTTCTCACTCTGTGAAAATTGCCGTTGGTAGTTTGATAGGGATTGCATTGAATCTGTAGATTGCTTTGTGTAGTATACTCACTTTCACAATGTTGATTCTTCCAATCCAAAACATGGTGTATCTCTCCATCTGTTTGTATCATCTTTAATTTCTTTCATCAGCTTCTTATAGTTTTCTGCATACAGGTCTTTGTCTACTTAGGTAGGTTTATTCCTGGGCATCTTATTCTTTTTGTTGCAATGGTAAATGGGAGTGTTTCATTAATTTCTCTTTCAGATTTTTCATCATGAGTGTATATGAATGCAAGAGTTTTCTGTGCATTAATTATGTATCCTGCTACTTTACCAAATTCCTTGATTAGCTCTAGTAGTTTTCTGGTAGCATCTTTAGGATTCTCTATGTACAGTATCATGTCATCTGCAAATAGTGACAGCTTTATTTCTTCTTTTCTGATTTGGATTCCATTTATGTCTTTGTCTTCTCTGATTGCTGTGGCTAAAACTTCCATAACTATGTTGAATAATAATGGTGAGAGTGGGTCTCCTTGCTGCATTCCTGATTTTAGAGGAAATGGTTTCAGTTTTTCTCCATTGAGAATGATATTGGCTGTGGGTTTTTCATACATGGACTTTATTATGTTGGGGTAGGTTCCCTCAATGCCTACTTTCTGGAGAGTTTTATCATTAATCAGCCTTGAATTTTGTTGAAAGCTTTTCCTCCATCTATTGAGATGCTCATATGGTTTTTATCCTTCAGCTGGATAGTATGCTGTATTACATTGATTGATTTGCATATATTGAAGAATCCTTGCATTACTGAGATAAACCTCACTGTTCATGGTGTATGATCCTTTGAATGTGTTGCTGGATTCTGTTTGCTAGTATTTTGTTGAGAAATTTTGCATTTATGCTCATCAATGATATTGGCCTGTTGTTTTCTTTCTTTCTGATATCTTGTTTATTTTTGGTATCGGGGTGATGTGGCCTCATAGAATTAGTTTGGGAGTGTTCCTCCCTCTGCTCTATTTTGGAAGAGTTTGCGAAGGATAGGTGTTAGCTCTTCTCTAAATGTATGATAGATTTCGCCTGTGAAGCCATCTTTTCCTGGGCTTTTGTTTGTTGGAAAATTTTAAGTCACAGTTTCAACTTCAGTGCTTATGATTGGTCTGTTTATATTTTCTATTCCTTCCTGGTTCAGTCTCAGAAGATTGTGCTTTTCTAAGAATTTGTCCTTTTCTTCCAGGTTTTCCATTTAATTGGCATATAGTTGCTTGTAGTATTGTGTCATGATCTGTGGATTTCTGCAGTGCCATTTGTTACTTCTCCTTTTTCATTTCTAATTCTATTGATTTGAGTCTTCTCCTTTTTTTTCTTGATCAGTCTGGCTAATGGTTTATCAAGTTTCTTTATCTTCTCAAAGAACTAGTTTTTAGTTGTATTGATCTTTGCTATTGTTTCCTTCATGTCTTTTTCATTTCTTTCTGATCTGATCTTTATTACTTCTTTCCTTCTGCTAAGTTTGGGGTTTTTTTGTTCTTTTTTCTCTAATTGCTTTAGGTGTATGGTTAGGTTGTTTATTTGAGCTGTGTCTTGTTTCTTGGGGTAGGATTGCATTGAGATAAACTTCCCTCTTAGAACTGCTTTTGCTGCATCTCATAGGTTTTGGGTTGTCATGTTTTCATTGTCATTTATTTCTAGGTATTTTTAAATTTCCTCTTTGATTTCTTCACTGATCTCTTGGTTATTAAGTAATGAATTGTTTAGTCTCCTTGTGTTTGTATTTTTTACAGATTTTTTCCTGTTATTGACATGTAGTTTCATAGTGTTAGTATCCAAAAAGATAGTTGATACAATTTCAATTTTCTTAAATTTACCAAGGCTTGATTTGTGACCCAAGATAAGATATATCCTGGAGAAAGTTCCATGAACACTTGAGTAGAAAGTGTATTCTGTTGTTTTTGGATGGAATGTCCTCTAAATATCAATTAAGCCCATCTTGTTTAATATATCATTTAAGGCTTGTGTTTCCTTATTTATTTTCATTTTGGATGATCTGTCCATTGGTGAAAATGGGGTGTTAAATTCCCCTACTATGATTGTATTACTGCCTATTTCCCCTTTTATGGCTGTTAGCATTTGCCTTATGTATTGAGGTGCTCTTTGCTGGGTGCATAAATATTTACAATTGTTATATCTTCTTCTTGGATTGATTCCTTGATCATTATGTAGTTTCCTACTTTGTCTCTTGTAATAATCATCTAAAGTGGTTTTTTTTTTTCTGATATGAGATTTGCTATTCCAGCTTTCTACTGATTTTCATTTGCATGGAATATCTTTGTCCCTCTCCTCACTTTCAGTCAGCATGTGTCCCTAGGTCTGAAATGGGTCTCCTATAGACAGCATATATATGGGTCTTGTTTTTGTATCCATTCAACCAGTCTATGTCTTTTGGATGGAGCATTTAATCCATTTACATTTAAGTTAATTATCGATATATATGTTCCTATTACCATTTTCTTAATTGTTTTGGGTTTGTTATTGTAGTTATTTTCCTTCTCTTGTGTTTCCTGCCTAGAGAAATTTCTTTAGCATTTGTTGTAAAGCTGCTTTTGTGGTGTTGTATTCTCTTAGCTTCTGCTTGTCTGTCAAGATTTTAATTTCTCTGTCGAATCTGAATGAGATCCTGGCTGGGTAGAATACTCTTGGTTGTAGGTTTTTCCCTGTCTTCATTTTAAATATTTCATGTCCCTCACTTCTGGCTTGCAGAGTTTCTGCTGAATGATCAGCTGTTAAGCTTATGGGGATTCCCTTGTATGTTATTTTTGGTTTTCCCTTGCTGCTTTAATATTTTTTCTTTGTATTTAATTTTTGATAATTTGACTAATATGTGTCTTGGCTTGTTTCTCCTTGGGTTTATCCTGTGTGGGACTCTCTGCACGTCCTGGACTTGTTGACTATTTCCTTTCCCATATTAGGGAAGTTTTCAACTATAATCTCTTCAAATATTTCTTAGTCTCTTTCCCTTTCTCTTCTTCTGGGACACCTATATTTCTAATGTTGGTGCACTGAATGTTGTCCCAGAGGTCTCTGAGATTGTCCTCAATTCTTTTTATTCTTTTTTCTTTATTCTGGTTTGTAGCAATTATTTCCACTATTTTACTTTCCGGGTCACTTATCCATTCTCCTGCCTTAGTTATTCTGCTTTTGATTCCTTCTAGAGAATTTTTAACCTCATTTATTGTATAGTTCATCATTTTTTGTTTGCTCTTTAGTTCTTCTAGGTCCTTGTTAAACGTTTCTTGTATTTTCTCCATTCTATTTCCAAGATTTTGGATCATCTTTACTATAATTACACTGAATTCTTTTTCAGGTACACTGCGTATTTTGTCTTCATTTGTTAGGTGTGGTGGGTTTTTCCCTTGCTCCTTCATCTGCTCTGTGTTTCTCTGTCTTCTCATTTTGCTTAACTTATGGTGTTTGGGGTCTCCTTTTTGCAGGCTGCCATTTCATAGTTCCTGGGGTTTTTTTGGTGTCTGCTCCCAGTGGTTAAGGTTGGCTCAGTGGCTTTTGTAAGCTTCCTGGTGGAGGGGACTCATTCCTGTGTCCTGGTGGATGAGGCTGTATCTTGTCTTTGTAGTGGACAGGACCATGTCTGGTGGTGTGTTTTGGGGTGTCTTTAACCTTATTATGATGTTAGGCAGCCTCTGTGCTTATGGGTGGGGTTGTTTTCCTGTCTTGCTAGGTGTTTAGCATAAGGTGTCCAGCACTATAGCTTGCTGGTCATTGGATGGAGCTGGGTCTTAGCATTGACATAGAGATCACTGTGAGAGCTCTCTGGTGGAAGTCTCTGGTGGTCCAATGTCATGAACTTGGCTCTCCCACATCAGAGGCTCAGGCCTGACACCTGCCCAGAGCACAAGACCCTGTCAGCCACACAGCTAAGAAGAAAAGGGAGAAAAAAATTAATGAAAAATAAATAATTAAAAAAAAATAATTATAAATAAATGTTTTAAAACATTAAAATAACAAAAATAAAAGTAATAAAAAAAAGAAGAGCACAACCAAACCAATAACAAATCCACCAATGATAACAGGTGCTAAAAACTATAATAAGATAAACATAAAATTCAGCAGCAAGTCAGTCACAGATAGCAAACCTCAAGTCTACAGTTGCTCCCAGAGTCCACCATCTCAATTTTGGGTTGATTTGTTGTCTATTCAGGTATTTCACAGATGTACGGTTCATCAAGTTGATTGTGGTGATTTAATCCGCTGTTCCTGAGGTTGCATGGAGAACTTTCCCGTTCTCTTCTTTGTTCACACAGCTCCTGGATTTCAGCTTGGTTTTGGCCCCACTTCTGCGTGTAGCTTGCCCTCAGGATTCTGTTCATGCCCAGGAAGGATGGGGTTAAAGCAGCAGCTGATTAGGGGGTTCTGGGTCACTCATGCATTGGGGAGGGAAGTGTACAGTAATTATAATTGGCATGCGGGGCAAGCTTACTGTGGCAGAGGTTGGCGTGACATTGCAACAGTCTGAGTTACAGCCTTTGTTTTCCAGGGGAAGTTGTATCTGGATCATGGGACCCTGCTGTGGTGGCCCGCACAGGCTCCCAAGGGTTGGGAATGTGGATAGTGAACTGTGCTTGCACACAGGATTCTTGGTGGTTGCAGCAGCAGCATTAACATTTCCTGCCTGTCTCTGGTGTCCAAGCTGATAGCCACATCTTGCATCCATCTCTGGAGCTCTTTTAGGTGGTGCTCTGCCTTCTTTAGGCAGACAGGTGAGGAATCCCCTTTCCTCAAGCAACCCGAAACAATGGTCTCTTGCCTCAGGCAGGTCCACAGTTTTTCCCAGACTCCCTCCCAGCTAGCTGTGGTGCACTAGCTCCCTTCAGGCTGTGTTCACACAGCCAACCCCAGTCCTCTCCCTGGGATCTGACCTCCGAAGCCTGAGACTCAGTTCCCAGCCCCCACCAACCCCAGTGGGTGAGCAGACAAGCATCTCAGGCTGGTGAGTGCTAATCAGCACTGATCTTCTGTGTGTGAATCTCTATGCTTTGCCCTCTGCGTCCCTGTTGCTGTGCTCTTCTCCGTGGCTCCAAAGCTTCCCCTCCACCAATCCCCCATCTCTGCCAGTGAAGAGGATTCCTAGTGTGTGGAAACTTTTCCTCCTTCAAAGATCCCTTCCAGGGGTGCTGGTCTCATCCTTATTCTTTTGTCTCTGTTTTTTCTATTTTCTTTGCCTTACCCAGGTGTGTGGGGCTTTTCTTTCCTTTTGGAAAGTCTGAAGTCTGCCAGCATTTTGTATGTGTTCTGTAGGAGTTGTTCCACATGTAAATGTATTTTTGATGTAATTTTAGGAAAGAAGGTGATCTCCACATTTTAATCCTCTGCCGTCTTAAAGCAGGACTCCAACATTACTTACTGAAGAGACTGTTTTCTCCATTGTATATTCCTGCTTCATTTGTCATAGATTAGGTGACCATACATGTGTGGGTTTATCTCTGGACTTTATGTCTTATTCCATTGATCTACATTTCTGCTTTTGTGCCACTACCATGTTGTCTTGATTACTGTAGCTTTGTAGTATAGTGTGAAGTCAAGGAGCTTGATTCATCCAGCTCTGTTTTTCTTTCTTAATATTGCTCTTGTTATTCTTTGTCTTTTGTGTTTCCATGCAAATTGTAACTTTTTTTGTTCTATTCTGTGAAAAATGTCATTGGTAATTTGATAGGGACTGCATTGAATCTGTAAGTTGCTTTGGGAAGTATAGTTATTTTCATAATATTGATTCTTCCAATCCAAGAACATGGTATATCTCTCCATCTGTTTGTGTCATATTTGATTTCCTTAATCAATATCTTACAGATTTCTGAGTACAGTTATTTTGCCTCCATAGGTAGGTTTATTCCTAGGTTTTTAATTCTTTATGATGTGATGGTAAATGGGATTGTTTCCTTAATTGCACTTTCTGATCTTTTGTTGTTAGTGTATAGGAATGCAAGAGATTTCTGTGTATTAATTTTGTATCTTGCAATTTTACCAAATTCATTGATGAGTTCCAGTCGTTTTCTGGTAGCATCTTTTAGGATTTTCTATGTATAGTATCATGTCATCTGCAAAGAGTGACAGTTTTACTTCTTTTCCAATTTGGATTCCTTTTATTTGTTTTTATTCTCTGATTGCAGTGACTAAAACTTCTAAAACTATGTTGAATAGTAGTGGTGATAATGGCCACCCTTGTCTTATTCCTGATCTTAGAGGAAGTGATTAAGTTTCTCATCATTGAGAATGATGTGTGCTGTGTCTTTTTCATATATGGCTGTTATTGTGTTGAGGTAGGTTTCCTCTATACTCACTTTCTGGAGAGTTTTATCATAAATGGGTGTTGAATTTTGTCAAAAGTTTCTTCTCCATCTATTGAGATGATCATGTTTTTATTCTTCAAGTTGTTAATATGGTGTATCACATTGATTGATTTGTGTGTTTTGAAGAACCTTGTATCCTTGGGATGAAGGCCACTTGATCATTTTGCATGATCCGTTTAATGTGTTGTTGGATTCTGTTTGCTAGTTTTCTGTTGAAAATTATTGTGTCTATGTTCCTCAGTGGTATTGGCCTGTAATTTCCTTTTTTGTGTGATATATTTGTCTGGTTTTTGTATAAGGGTGATGGTGTCCTTGTAGAATGAGCTTTGGAATGTTAAAAGATTAAAGACCTAAATATATGACTAGACTCTATAAAACTCTTCAAGGAAAACATAGGTAGAACACTCCTTGACATAAATCCCAGCAAGATCTTTTTTGATCCACCTTCTAGAGTAATGAAAATATAAACAAAAATAAACAAATGGGTCCTAATTAAACTCAAAGGTTTTGCACAGCAAAGGAAACCATAAATGAAATGAAAAGACAACACTCAGAATGGGAGAAAATATTTGCAAATGAAGCAACTGACAAGGAATTAATCTCTAAAATATACAAACAGCTCATACAGACCAATGTCAAAGAAACAAACAACACTATCAAAAAATGGGCAGTTCTGAATAGACACTTCTCCAAAGAAGACCTAGAGCTGTCCAAGAGCCATGTGAAAAGATGTTCAACATCACTAATTATTAGAGAAATGCAAATCAAAACTACAATTCGGTATTACCTCACACCAGTCATAATGACCATCATCAAAAAGTCTAGAAAAAATAAATGCTGGATAGGGTGTGGAGAAAAGGGAGCCCTCCTACACTGTTGGTGGGAATGTAAATTGGTACTGCCACTATGGAGAACAGTATGGAGATAAGCATGGAATCTAAAAAAATATCTTAAAAATATATACAAATGAACTTATTTACAAAACAGAAATGGGGGAAAAAACTAGATTCAGTCATCAAGTATTTATAAAGATATATGGAACAAACATTACTCAGTTTGCTACTGTTAAAAAAATACATAACAGAAAACTCAATAGGTGTATGTACTAGAAATTCTCACTATGAAACTGCTAGGTGACATTTCATTGGGCTCCGAGGACCTCCAGTTCTTTCTTTCTCAGTGCAGAAATAATTCATCAAGAGGCAAAGTGATAGATAAAAAATGATTTATTAGAATAGGACACTTGTGTGGCTTAACAAGCAGGCAGGAGAGCTTTTCATTGCCCCAAGTACTTAGTGGGTTATATTTTTATAATCAAAGGAAAAGAGGGGAGGGGAAGAAGACCACCTTCTTCCTCATTCTTTGAGTCTTACATCCTTACCTCCTCCTACATGTCAGGCAGGGGAGTTTTTGACCATATATTGTACCTCCAGGAATGTCATGGCAGTATGGAAAATTATTTTATGTCTCAGTACAATGAGGGTCTTTCACTTTGAAATGTCATCTTTCCATAGATTATTGTTTCTATGTGTGCAGAGAGCATGTCCTAAGGGTCATTAACTTGTTGACATCACTGGGCAGGATGTAGGCCTTAGTCTTCCACTATTGTTTTATTGTCTTGAGACATGACTCATTCCTCCATTGCATGGTTTTGTTGCTAAGCAAGTTAGCTTGGTTTTGTTGTTAGGGAAGCTGGTCTGGCTTCGATGCTAAGTGATGTGCTCTGCTTTATGAGTCATGCAAACCCATATTGTTTCAGGATTTTTCCATCACTTTCTTGAGTGATTATTAACTTACTGCAGTCTCCCAAAGCCCCCTAAAGTTTCCTCTCTATCTATAGTCCCCTAGTGGGATTTCTGAACTATTTGATTATCCTACTCTATCCCTATCAACTATACCCCACTACCCACATCTCCTTCTAATAAAAACAGCCTATTTCCATGTTCTACTTCTAAGTACTCATGTTTTATACCATATAGTCCTTCATCTCTGCATATTCTGTCTATAGAGAGAAGCACAGATGCCTGGAGAGAGCAATCTTGTGC
Organism: Stenella coeruleoalba; assembly: GCF_951394435.1. Taxonomy (NCBI): domain Eukaryota; kingdom Metazoa; phylum Chordata; class Mammalia; order Artiodactyla; family Delphinidae; genus Stenella; species Stenella coeruleoalba. The sequence goes on from NC_137163.1 coordinate 48,841,989, forward strand.
GGTTTTTCCCTAGAGCTGCTTTAGATTTAATTCCTCAGCATTGTATAGTCCCAGGTCTAGTCTATATACATTCTTAAAATAAGCTCCCATCTTCTTGAGGCAGATTGAATTAGTCTCCAATCCTTGCCACCAAAAGAGCAAACTAAAAATAGTGTTGATCAGTTATGTATGAGAAAATGAAAACCCATTGTACAAAAATAATTAAGGAGAAATAAATCTATTTCCAGTTAGGTTCAAGGTTGGCTCGAACTTATTTTTCTTTTATAAGTGGACCATCTCTAGGAATGGAAACTTTCTTAGAGCTCTTACAGCAGTTTCCAAGTGTTTTGTATAGCTCCAGGTCTTGCTCTAGATCCCTGAGTGCTAAAGCTAGTGGTGCACCAGAACCACTCTGGGAAGTCTGCTGCAAGTATTGATTCCAGGGCTTAGACCCCGCAGATTCTGAGAGGAAATCTGGGGTACACATGGGCACCTGTAATTTTGGCAAGCCCATAGATGATTAACACATAGCCAGGTTTCAAAACCATGCCCATTTGTCTCGAGTAGTTTTGACTCGGTTGCACTTATATATCTTAAAATATTACTGCTCTCTGCTAAGATGTCCATCTGTTTTCTGATCCAGAATTAAAAACAAAGAAAGATTTATTTTTCTTTCTTTACCTACTCTGCTGGCAACAATGCAATAAGAGTCCTTAAAACAGGTTTCATCTAGTGTTGCTTACTATCAAAGGAAGAAATATATGATTTTTCATTTTGGAAAACAAACTGAAATTCCAGGGTAAGCATGACATCAGAGTCCCATGTGAACGTTTTCCTTCAGGGAAAATTGAACATCAGAACTTCTTTGTCTACTTTCCGTCCCTCTGACTCAGCCCCAGCTCACCCCACCTCCTTTTCAGGAAGTGCAGAAATTACAAACAATAGAGATATTTGGTGATTGAAGCACTTATCTCAAAAGTATCTCTGTCCCCCTGTTTTGTACATATTGAAACATACCTAAGCACAGATTGTTGCTAAATCACAGGAGCAAATAAGTTGGAATTATTACAAACTCCTGACCTCTGGCCTAGGTTAGGTCTTAATTATTTATTATTTAATTTATTTATTTATTAATATTATTTTATCTTATAATTATCTCTTTATTCCCCTCAACAACTATAACTAATCACAGTTTTATCTAGGGTGGACAATGTTCTTGTTTACCCAAGACTGAGGGATTCTAGGACATGGACTTTCAGTACTAAAGCCAGACGATTCCCAGGTAAACTGGAATGAGTTGATCACTCTAGTCATGAGAACTCTCTTTGAATTAATTTTCCTTACTTCCAGTGAAACGTCTAATTTCTTACTTCACAGAGAAAACAGAGGTGCAAAAAATTTCAACTTTCTGCTCAATTCACTAAAAAGTGTCTGGCCAGGACGTGACTCCATTAGCAATCTTCTTTTCTGCCATGTCTTCTACCTCTTCATATATACTTACTCTGTTCCCTCAGCATAATGTTATAAGAAAATTTGCCAAGCCCAAGCATGCTCATAGGAATGTGTCCCTACATGACTTTGAGCTTCATAGAGCCTTTCTCCAATGCCCATACTTTTGGGACATATTCAGAGCATGAACAAGTCCAAATGAGGCTTTATAATGTTCTCCTCATTCTTAGAATTCCTCTTTATATGGTAAAAACACCCCCTCTCCCACTTTGTGTAGTTCCTTGACTTTCAGTTAGGGGAGACTCACTGAAATGCATGAGTGTGGTTGTTCTCCTTTGACTGGAAAGTAGTTAAACCAGCTTTTTTTTTTTAAATACCTGACAGCCTTTTATTATTTAACAATGAGCATGTTCAAGTATTTTCCATCTTAAACACAAAACTCACTCTTCCTACACCTTAGATGTCCTTAACCATCTCTTACCCTGTCTCTTCCTAGGTATTCAATTTGAAAAAGAAATGTGCTTTTTTTCTCTTCACTTGCTCCATGAATTGCAGGGTGCCTTTGTGTCTTCAATGCTCTCCTCCAATGAACCTGCTCTTGTATGAGCACCAATGATCTTGTTGCTAAATTTTATGTGAGTGTTTCATTCTATCTGTGATTTAAATATATATATATATAATAAAGTACAGTAAGTTAGAAGGAATAATATAAAATCACCCATAATTCTTCCATGAAAAACTAAAATGTTATTCTCTGTGGTTTTTATTATTTACAACTTTACAAATTATTTACAACTCCTTTTTAAAAACTATTCCACTTTTATTCATAGTCCTATGGAGGTTCCTTCTCAGTCTTCTTTGCTAAACCTTCATCTAGTATCCAAAATACATTCAAATATTGATGTTTCTAGCTTTACATTCTCATCTCACTTTTATTTACTCTGTAGATTCTCCCTAGTTGAATTCCTTTTTCCCTAGCTCCATGGCTATATCCACAACCTATATTCTGAGGTCTGTCATATCTCTCTCTAGATGTCCAGTTCCATATGAGTTTTCTAAAAGTACCAAAATATCAACAATGATTTTATCATCTCCAATTACTGCATCCCAGATTAATTTTATCATCTCCCAGTTTTTACATTCCACACATCTTATATTAATGACACAACAATGGACCAAGTTATTTGGTTATTACCTTTAATTTCTCCTGTTCATCTCTCACATCCAACCAGTTAATAGCCCTAAGCTTAAACCTAACTCTCCTTCAAATTTTTTAAATCTACCTTTACCTGTGCTACTCCTCTGAGAATGGGCTCTTAACCCTTTTAAACTGTATTTGTGCAATAGTCTTCCAAATGGAGTCTTCGCCTCAAGGCTTGGCCTCCTTCAACTTCTCCACACTGCTGCCAAAGTGATCTTTCTAAAACATAAATCTGAACATTGTGGTTAAGATTTTGGGTTCTTGAATGAGACAGATCATGCTTTATAACCAGTTTCAGTACTTAATAACTGTAACCTTGGGCAGGTTGTATTTAACCTCTCTAAGCTTCAAGTCCCTCATTGGTAAACTGGGGTTATAATGTCTATATGAGAGCATTGTCTTGAGAATAAAATGAATTATCTATTTAGCACAGTACCTTGCAAATAAATAGTGCTCAATATTTGGTGCTACTAGTATTATGGTGATTCTTCTTATTGTTCTTGTTGATGTGTATTATAACTTTTCCTGCCTGAATTTGTTCAGTGTTTCTCTAATGGGTTTAAGATAAAGTCTTAACCCTTTGTGTGGTATAGAAGGCCTTTTACGATAGTGCCTTTGTTGGCCTTCCAATTTCATCTTGGGCTGTTTCCCTTTCTCACTCTATCCTCCAGTCATAGAGAACTATTTGCAATTTTTCCAACAGCATTCTTTTTCTTTTTAGGTAAATTTTAAAATATTTCTTGATTTTTACTATGTGCCTGGCTAAATCCAATGCCTTCTTCAAAATTCAGTTACGCTTAATCTTTCCTGAAGAACGTTCCCTCTCACCACTCTTATTGTAATCTGGATCAGGTGTTCTGTTTTCTCCCTTAATTTCTTCTGAACTCATGACTCTATAATGCTATATTATTCAGCATATTATAATTATATTCTGCAATAGTCTGTGAGTGTCTTGTAGGCACCAACTGTGTCTTATTTATCTTTGTGTCACCAATTTCCATGCCAGTACCTGGCATGGTAGGTGGCACTCAAATGTTGACTGATATGAAGGTTTTGGACACTTGTAATGATAATGAATAACAGTGGAGATGACATAGTACATAAATAATTAGTTAATAATAATTTTAAAATAAATGGATAATGAAATGCCTAAATGAGTGCTGTACTCCTGTAAGAAGTTATATAGTACTTCCACATAACTATAAATCATAGTTAAGTACTATATAACTTACATAAGAAGTTATATGGAGGTAAATAACTTTATATTGTTTGAAAATTTTCAAGGAAAGTATAAGAATTGAACAGTATTTTGCAGGTACATGATTCAATCAGCAAAAGTAACAGAAGATTTTTAAGAAAAGGGTACTATGAGATCAAAGGCAGAAGGAGTTAGGGCATATGAGATTGCAGTGTTTGTGAACTTGTCTTTTTATTTAATTCTCTCATTGACTCTATGAGGTGGATAGTTGTGGATTCTAAAAGTCAAATATTTTAAGTAAATTTATAAAGTTCACACAACTATCACATGGTGAAGATAGTATTCAAATCCAGCTGTGCCCGCCTCTGAAAAATTGCTTTCTCCACAATAAGCTGATGTACCACAGGTGGAATTAACATGTGATTTTGAAATAGAGTAACCCTAAATCTAGATTGTGACAGGCCTTCAAAGAAGGCAGAGGAGGCATTTGACAGTTCTCCATTAAGTCACTATAACATTCTTTCTTTCAGCTCTCTATTTGGTGGAATTGAAGAGGCTATATTAAAATCAAGAGTTGGCAAAAAAAAGAAACCATATATATATATATATATATATATATATATGGCAAACTTGCTACTATTATTCTTTCCAGTGCCCATGACAGGCAATGCTATTAAAGCATATGCTATTTTATTTTGTTTTTTACTGGGCTTTGTTATGGCTTCAGTATCCTTATTAAAGAACATTCATTAGAAGTTTTTTGTTAATCCATAACCATTCCTTTTTCTTATATTACTCCAATTACTTTTTGGAAAATTATCTTGCCACCTATCTTGTAATATTTGAGAAAGCTTGATGAAACTCTAAAACAAGGTAAAGCACCCTCCTATTACAGAGGACAACGAGTTTCTTGGAGGCTGGGGCAGGATACTTCTGCCAGATCTCACTGTCTCAAGAGGACCAAGAAGTGAGCATGGCTTAGAAAAAAACATTCGTTCTAATGATAATCTTGAGCACAGTTATTCAGGATTGAAAACAAAACAAAACAAAACAAGCAAAAAAACTGTACATTTCTTTCAGAGAAGAAATCCTGATAGAGCAGTAGAGAATTACTTGTTGTACCTCTGATTTTCTTTTTACTACTAAGCATCTTCTCTAGCATTCCCTTCAGAATAATGGTCTTCTCAATGACATTATTCCAATCAGCTCTTTTTTTTAAACTTTTTATTGGAGTATAGTTGACTAACAATGTTGTATGAGTTTCAGGTGTATAGAAAAGTGATTCTGTTATACATATATATGTATCTATACTTTTTCAATTTTTTTTCCCATTTAGATTGTTACATAACATTAAGCAGAGTTCCTTGTGCTATACAGTAGGTACTTGTTGGTTATCCATTTTAAATATGGCAGTGTGTACATGTCAATCCCAAACTCCCTAACTATCTCTTGCCCCCACCCTACCCCCTGGTAACCATAAGTTCATTCTCTAAGTTGGTGAGTCTGTTTCTGTTTTGTAAATAAGTTCTTTTGTATCATTATTTTAGATTCTGCATGTAAGTGATATATGATATTTCACTTTCTCTGTTTGACTTACTTCATTCAGTATGACAATCTCTAGGTCCATCATGTGGCTGCAAATGACATTATTTCACTATTTTTAATGACTAATATTCCATTGTATATATGTACCACATCTTCTTTACCCATACATCTATTGATGGACATTTAGGTTACTTCCATGTCTTGGCTATTGAAAACAGTGCTGCAATGAACATTGGGGTGCATGTATCCTTTTGGACCGTGTTTTTCTCTGGATATATGCCCAGGAGTGGGATTTTAGGGTCATATGGTATCTCTATTTTTAGTCTTTTAAAGAACATCCATACTGTACTCCATAGTGGCTGTACCAATATACATTCCCACCAACAGTGTTTCCTTTGTTGTGCAAGATCTTTTGAGTTTTATTAGGTCCCATTTGTTTATTTTTGTTTTTATTTCCATTTTTCTGGGAGATGGATCAAAAAAGATATTGCTGCGATTTATGTCAGACAGTGTTCTGCCTATGTTTTCCTCTAAGAGTTTTATAGTGTCCAGTCTCACATTTAGGTTTTTAATCCATTTTGAGCTTATTTTTGTGTATGGTGTTAAATAATGGTCTAATTTCATTTTTTTACATGTAGCTGTCCAGTTTACCAAGCACCATTTATTGAAGTGACTGTCTTTCCACCATTGTCTTGCCTCTATATTTCTATTTTTGTGCCAGTACTATACTGTTTTGATGACTATAGCTTTGTAGTAGAGTCTCCCTGACTTCAGACTATCAGACTATACTCAGTGAGCCTTTTTTTCTTTTCTTTTTTTGCCCAAGTTAACCAGAGTCTATTTCTGTGACTTGCAACCAAAAAGTCATAATCAATATCACTTTTATTTAGTCATGGTTGACACATGATTTAGACCTATGCTAACAGGTCTATGATTAACACCAATGGCACATAATTTAGACCTAATAGGCTTTAAATATGGAAAATATTCTATGATATTTTTATACTGTGTCTACTTGACTAAGCTTGAACTATATTTCCCACAATCCCCTTCCCCATATGGCTTCAAGTTAAAGTTGGTTATAAGAGAAATTTTTTTGGTGAGATTTGGAAGGTAGAAGTGAAGCAGGAGCCATTATGAGCTTCTTCTTTGTCTTCCTTGTCATAAATATTTACAGACAGTTGCAGACGTGTCTTAACATCCCTGTTTATATCCAGACCTTCTTCATAAATGGCATCCTGAAACAATGGACTCTCCAGACTCACAAACAAGTGCAGAGTCAAGAGCCTTCCATCTTTTATTCCATCACCTTTCCTTGTGGTCCCATTCTGGAAGCTGGATATGCTTTGTCTTTAGGATTCCTTGAAAGACTAAAATTTGTACACACACTTCAGTGATTCAGAAAGGCACTTTTATCTGATTATTCAACTTATTCTTTTTGTCTGTTATTTATTCAATTTCTCTAACAATTGAGTAATGTCTTGCTCTTATAATAAATCTCTTATTCAATAACAGTCATATAGGTTCTGCTTCCATGATTGAACCCTGGTTGCTATAGCTATTGGTACCAAAATTGGTGCTTGTAGAACAGAACGTTAAAGATGTTCTCACTGCCAGTAGCAAAGGGGAAACTGGCAAGCCATGGTATGTGGTGGCAAAATCATTTCTTAAGTTATCATCTGTGGTTTCACCTATGATAAAATGCCTGTAGATGGCAAGACTTTGACTCACCAAGTAGTTGCTGCTGTAGAACACTTTAATTAAAATTAATATAATAGTAGTGGTTAGTTGATTCTAAGTGCATTGTAAATTTTGGAGAATGAAAATGAGCTCAAGGTTTTAAATTCCCAGATCAAGGTCTGGGTAACAAATTAGAATGCTTCTATGACTGCTCAGAGAGAAACCCGTATTTCTTACATAATTTCTTAAAACCAAACCCAAATTCTAATTTTCACAGTAGCTGAATTACAATTTAATCCAATCTTTAAGGGTTTCTTATATTAGAATTAAAGCATTGATTAGGAAGGAGTAGAGACATGAAAATTGGGATGGAGACATGTGGGTTGATTCTGATGATGTAGAGGAGAAAATTGGAATAGAGACACATGGGCTGATTCTGATGATGCAGAGGAACTTGAACCTTTATATTTTATTGAGCCTCGTTGCTAGTAGAGATATCTTTCCCTTAACACTGAGAAATTTGGTGTCCTCTTACCTGAGGAACTTAATTTTCCAAGTCTGTGGAACTTGATTTGCAGGAGAATGTGGATTCCCCTCAGATATATCTTACTACCTCCCCTTGTTTCTATATCTATGACAAGACTCAGATTATTGAATGCTCCTGGGAGTCAGATAAAAATTATGACTCAAAAGAAGTACTGCACAGACATAATGAATTATATTTATATGATTTATGTTCATATTAATAGAAAACTAGGGAATGTAAATGGAAATGGATTGAAAGAATGTTGAATCAGACAGGAGAAGGTAATGTTGGGTCTGTTTGAATTTATTAAAATTCAGTGTGTTTTAAGTGGCTGGTAAATAGTTCCAACTTTTGGCTTGGTTAGTTGACTAAAATGAAGTTGAGTTGTTAGAACTCCCTTGATATACTATATAGGACAATATCAAAAGGCTTGGGAGATATTTAAATGTGGGGATAGATTTATCTTTAAGACCTGCTAACCCACCCATATATGAGTCTGAATGACATTTCCTTTATCAAGGCTTTTAGAAATACATTGTTGAAGAGAGTACTGTCATTTTTGAAAAGATTTCTAGTGGCTCTTCTCTGCAGGCCATGAATGACAATGAGAAATGTTGCCATCAAAATAGAATACCTGAATTCAATAGGGATGATAGGATCTCAAAGTGGTAAGGGCCAAGTAGTGGTACTTAATTGAGACAACATGGGTAGAATTACTATAATGAGTAGCACATCTGAAGAGGTAATCAAAATGATTTCACCTGTAGAGAACTTTGTCTTTAACTAGCTGATTATGGTGTCCCAAGGACTGAAATATATGAGTGGTTTGCTAAAGTCTTGCTTGATTTGTGGAATGGAAAACCTCTAAGTCTGGTGAACAGAAATTTGACCTCAATCAAAAAATAGAGGATCAATTCCAATTCTTGAGATAGCTTATACCTCTAGAGTGTTCTGTGTCCAGAACTTAATTTATAAGGGTGGCTGAATGAAGACATGGAGACATTAATGCCATTGAAAGAAAAATTTAATGTCATTCACAGTTTCCCTAGAAAGAAGAGGGACATCTGGCCATGCAGGACCATAGGAAGGTCACCAAGTTTTTATCAGGAAGCAGAGGAGGAGTGAGTGAGAGATTTAAGCCAGATCCTTTATTGGGGTTTCTCTGAGAAAGGCAAGTCAGGGCAGGGTAAATAGTTTAGGATTGGCTAGTTTGAATAATGGCTCTAAGCTATAGAGATGGTCCCTAGGTTGTCTGTTATCTGGTCCTGTGATAATTAAGGTGGGGGAATATTGCCCCTAGGGTGAATGGGCCAGATAGAGGAGGTATGGTTCTGGACTGGTAAATTTGTTTATCAGAGGCTTGCTTTTGGCTGAGCCCTTTGCAATCTCTAAGAATTGGCTGGCTCTAGAAAGGGTAGTCATACTTTAGCCAGAAAGGTTTTATAAGATGTCAAAACATAAAATAGAGAAAATGGAAAAATATGATTAATACACAGGGCTCCTTGTATAAGGAGAGCTAGGTTCATTTAAGGAAAGATATTTCATTGCAAAGAACTCATCCAGTATACCTTTCTCTAGCCTTCTCCAAAAGGATCTGTGGCCATTCACAAGGGTGACAGTACAATGAGAAAGGGAAAATGATCATACTACTCAGGCATTACTTGACACTGTCTCTGAACTGCTATTAATTCCTAGAGACACAAAATGTCTCCAATCAGAGGAGAGATTTTGGAGATCAGAATTAATGATGTTTAAATTGATTTATCTCATAGGGGGATGACTGGGTCCCCAAACCCACTGTGTGGTTACTTCCCGTGGCAGAATGCATAAACAGAATAAACACACTTAAACATTAGCAAAATAGTACTAGCATTTGAATTAAAGTGGTCCCAGAAGAACAAGAGAGAGAGAAAAGGGTAGAAAATGTGTCTGATGAAATTATGGTTAAAAACATCATGAAGCTGAAGAAGTAAATATACTTCCAGGTATAAGAAGCACAGAGGATCACAAGTAGGATGAACCTAAGAGACCCACACAAAAGCATTGCATAATTAAGATAACAAAAGTTAGATAAAGAGAATTTTAAAGGCAACAAGGGTGAAACAAAGTCACATACAAAGGAATCCCAATAAGGCTATCAGCAGAAACTTTATTGACCAGAGAGGAGAGTGGCATGATATATTTAAAGTGCTGAAATGGAAAAACATACTAAGATACTCTACCTGGCAAGATCATCATTCAGAATTGAAAGAGAGATAAAAAACTTCTCACTTGAAAGAAAAACAAAGACTTCATCAATGCTCAACCAAGTCTACAAGAAATGTCAAAGGTTCTTCTCTAAGTGAAAAAGAAAAGGCTACAACAAGAAGAATTTAAAGGAAAGGGAAAATGCCACTAGTAAAGGTAAATATACAATAAAGGCTGTGGACCAACCAATTAAATAGACTAATAAGAATATCAAAAGATAAAATTATACAATCAACTATAACTACAATAAACAGTTAAGATATAGACAGGAAGATGTAAAATATGACATCAAAAACACAAAACATGGGGGAGGGGAGTAAAAATGTAGATATTTTAGAATGTGTTTGAAATTTAATGACTATCAGTTTCAAACAAGTAGATATAGTTATAGGTTAACATAAATGAACCTCATGATAACCACAAATCAAAAAAAAAAAAAAAAAGAAATACACAAAAATTAGAGAGAAAGGAGCACAAGCATACCACTAAAGAAAATCATTAAACCACAAGGTAAGAAACTGAAAGAAGAAAAGAACAGAGAAGAACTGCAAAATAAAAACCAGACGAGTAACAAAATGTCAATAAATACATACCAGTAATCACTTTAAATGGCAAAAGGCACGTGAAAAGATGTTCAGCATTGTTAATTATTAGAGAAATGTAAATCAAAACTATAATGAGGTTATCACCTCACACCAGTCAGAATGACCAAGATAAAATGTCTACAAATAATAAATCCTGGAGAGGGTATGGAGAAAAAGGAGCCCTCCTACACTGTTGGTGAGAATTTAAATTGGTACAGCCACTATAGAGAACAGTATGGAGATTCCATAAAAAACTAAAAATAGAGGTACCATATAATCCTGCAATCAAACTTTTGAGCATATATCTGGAGAAAACTATAATTGAAAAGACACATGCACCCCAATGTGCATAGTAGCACTATTTACAATAGTCAAGATGTGAAAGCAACCTAAGTATCCACTGACAGATGAATGGATAAAGAAGATGTAGTGTGTGTTTGTGTGTGTGTGTGTGTGTGTGTGTGTGTGTGTGTGTGTGTGTGTGTGTGTAAAATGGAATATTACTCAGCCATCAAAAAGAATGAAATAATGTCATTTACAGCAACTTGGATGGACCTAGAGACTATCACTCTAAGTGAAGTAAGACAGACAGAGAAAGACAAATATCATATGATATTGCTTATATGTGGAATCTTAAAAAAATGATACAAATGAACTTTTATACACAACAGAAATAGATCCACAGACATAGAAAAAAACTTATGGTTACCAAAGGGGAACAGGGGTGGAGGCATAAATTAGGAGTTTAGATTAACATGTACACACTACTATATAGAAAATAGATAACCAACAAGGACACACTGTATAGCACAGGGAACTATACTCAGTATTTTGTAATAACCTATAAGAGAAAAGAATCTGAAAAACCATATATATAACAATGATTTTGCTGTACATCTGAAACTAACACATTATAAATTAACAACAATTCATTTTTAAAAAAGTCTCAATGGACCAAATACTCCAATCAAAAACATAAAGTGGCAGACTAGCTTAAAAAACAAAAACAAAAATACTCCCAAGACCCATGTGCATGTTGCCTACAGGAGACTCACTTCAGAGGTTAACACAAACAGAGACTGAAAGCAAGGAGATGAAAAAAGATATTTCATGCAAATGGAAATGAATACTGGAGTAGCAATGCTCATATCAAAGTAGACTTCAAAACAAAGTCTATAGTAAAGGACAAAGAAGTATATCATATAATGATAAAGGGATCAATACAAGAAGAGAGTATAACATTTGTTAGCATATATGCACTTAATACAGGAGCACTTAAATATATAAAGCAAATATTAAGAGATATAAAGGGAGAAATCAACAATAATACAATAAAAATAAGGAACTTTATAACCCTACTTACATCAATGGACATATCATCCAGGCAGAAAATCAATAAAGACACAGTGGTTAATGACACATTAGACCAGTTGGACTTAGTAGATATCTACAGGAAATTCAATCAAAATAGCAGAGTACACATTCTTTTCAAGGGCACATGGAATATTCTCCGGGTTTGATCACATGCTAGGCCACAAAACAAGTCTCAACAAATTTAAGAGGACAAAAATTATATGAAGCATATTCTTTTTTCTGACAATAACATTATGAAACTAGAAATTAATCACAGGAAGGAAGAAAACTGGGAAAAACAAACAAGTGGAGACTATACAGCATGTTATTAAAAAACAATGGATCGGGCTTCCCTGGTGGCGCAGTGGTTGAGAGTCTGCCTGCCGATGCAGGGGACACGGGTTCATGTCCCGGTCCGGGAGGATCCCACATGCTGTGGAGCGGCTGGGCCTGTGAGCCATGGCCGCTGAGCCTGCGTGTCCAGAGCCTGTGCTCTGCAATGGGAGAGGCCACAATAGTGAGAGACCCGCGTACCACAAAGTAAACAAACAAAACAAAACAGTTGATCAATAAAGAAATAACCATAAGAAAAATAAATACAACTTTTGCAAATCTACGGAATGCAGCAAAAGCAGTTCTAAGCTGGAAAATTATAGTGATACAGGCCTACCTAAAAGAACAACAAAAAAATACAAATGAAAACCTTACCTATTGTACCATCTAAAGGAATTATAAAAAGAAGAATGAAGAAAGCCCAAAATCAGGGGAAAGAAGGAAATAATAAAGATCAGGGAGGAAACCAATTCGAGACCAAATAAAACATTAGAAAAGATTAAAAAAAACAAAAAATAAACAAAAAACAGTTGTTTTTTAAAAGATAAGCAAAATTGATAAAGTTAACTTAGCCTCATTAAAAAGAGAGAACCCAAATGAACAAAATAAGAAATGAAATAGGAGAAATTACAACTGATAGCACAGAGATAAAAAAAATCATAAGAGAATAATATGAACAGTTATATGCCAACAAACTAGACAAGCTAGAAGAAATGGATACATTTCTAGAAACATAAAACCTTCTAAGGCTGAATCAGGAAGAAAAAGATAATTGGAAAGACATCACTAGCAGTGAAATTGAATTGGTAATCAAAAAACTCTCAGAAAATAAAAGTCCAGGACAAGATATCTTCATGGGACAATTCAATCAAACATGTGAAGAAGTGCGAATACCTATCCTTTTCAAATGATTCCAAAAATTGAAGAAGAGGGAACACTCCCAAATTAATTCTACAAGGTCAACTTTACCCTGATACAAAAACCAAACATGCTACAAAAAAAGAAAATTATAGGCCAATTATCTGATAAATATATTATAGATGTAAAGCTCCTCAACAAAATATTAGCAAACATAATTCAACAATATATAAAAAGGATTGTGCATCATGATCAAGTTGGATTTACTTCAGGTATGCAAGGACAGTGCAATATCCACAAATCAATCAATGTGATGCACCACATTTTTAATAAAGGATAAAAGTCATATGATCATTTCAATAGATGCAGAAAAAACATTTGACTAAATTCATCATCCATTCATGATAAAAATGCTCATCAAAGTTGGTGCAGAGGAAATATATCTCAAAATAATAAAGGTCATTTATGACAAACCCACAGCTAATAGCATGCTCAATGGTGAAAAGCTGAAAGCTTCTTATCTAAAATCAGGAATAAGACAAGGCTGCCCGCTCTCTCCATTTCTATTTACTATAGTACCAGAAGACCTGGCCACAGTGATCAGAAAACAAAAAATAAAAAATGTCCAAATAGGAAGGGAAGAAATAAAACTCTCACTATTCCCAGATGACCTGATATTATATATAGGAAACCATAAAGTTGCCACCAAAAAACTATTAAACTAATGAATGAATTTGGTAAATTTATATGATACAAGATTAACATATGAAAATTTGTTGCTTTTCTATACATTGATAATAAACTATCAGAAATAGAAAGTAAGAAAGCAATCCCATTTAAAATTTCATCAAAAACAGTGAAATAGAGAGACATTAAAGATGGTAGAGGAGTAAAACTTGGAGATCATCTTCCTCCCCACATATACATCAGAAATACATCTACATGTGGAACAATTCCTACAGAACACCTACTGAACAGTGGCAGAAGACTTCAGACTTCCCAAAAGGCAAGAAATTCCCCACATACCTGGGTAGGGTAAAAGAAAAAAGAAAACACACAGACAATAGGGACGGGACCAGCATCTCTGGGAGGGAGCTGTGAAGGAGGAAAGGTGTCCACACACTAGCAAGCCCCTTCACTGGCAGAGATGGGAGTGGCGTGGGGGGAAGCTTTGGAGCAATGGGGGAGAGTGTAGCAATAAGCGTGCAGAGGGCAAAGTGGAGAGATTCCTGCACAGAGAACCGGTGCTGCCCAGCACTCTCCAGCCTGAGAGGCTTGTCTGCTCACCCGCCAGTGTGGGTGGGGACTGGGAGCTGAGGCTCGGGATTCAGAATTCAGATCCCAGGGAGAGGACTGGGGTTGGCTGCATGAACACAGCCTGACTGGGGCTAGTGCACCACAGCTAGATGGGAGGGTATTCAGGCAAAAGTCTGGAACTGCCTAAGAGGCAAGAGACCATTGTTTGGGATGCACAAGGAGAGGGGATTCAGAGGACCACCTAAATGAGCTACAGAGACGGGCACAAGCTGCGGCCAACACTCAGACACCAGAGATGGACATGAAATGCTAAGGCTGCTGCTGCAGCCACCAAGAAGCCTGTGGGCAAACACAGGTCACTTTCCATATCTTCCATCCCAGGAGCCTGTGCAGCCCACCATGGCCAGGGTCCTATGACCCAGGGACAACTTCACTGGGACAACACACGGTGCACTTCAGGCTGTTGCAACATCACATTGCCCTCTGTTGCCACAGGCTCACCCTGCATTCCATAGCCCTCCCTGCTCCCGGCCTGAGTGAGCCAGAGCCCTCTAATCAGCTGCTCCTTTAACCTTGTACTGTCTGAGTGAAGAACAGACACTCTCAGGTGAACTACATACAGAGGCAGGGCCAAATCCAAAGCTGAACCCCAGGAGCTGTGTGAACAAAGAAGAGAAAGGGAAATTTCTCTCAGCAGCCTCAGGAGGAACAGATTAACTTGCCACAATCAACTTGATGTACCCTGCATCTCTGGTATACCTGAATAGACAACAAATCATCCCAAAATTGAGGTGGTGGACTTTGGGAGCAAGTGTTGACTTGAGGTTTGCTTTCTGCATCTAATTTGTTTTCGGTTTTATGTTTATCTTAGTTTAGTATTTAGAGTTTATTATCAGTGATAAAATTGTTTATTGATTTGTTGCTCTCTTCATTTATATATATATATTTTCCTTTTTCTCTTTTTCTGAGTGTGTATGTTTCTTTGTGTGATTTTGTCTGTATAGTTTTTCTTTTACCACTTGTCCTAGGGTTCTGTCTGTCCTTTTTTTTTTTTTTTTTAAGTATGCTTTTTAGCACTGGTTATCACTGGTGAATTTGGTTTTTTGGTTTGGTTGCTCTCTTCTTTCTTTCTTTTCATTTTCTTTTTTAAAATTAGTTATTAATATTTTTTATTTCTAATATTTTTTATTAGTTTTTAGGTTAATAATGTTATTTTATTTTAGTTCAGTTTAGATTAGTTTTCTCTTTCTTTCTTTCTTCTTCTCTCCTTTTTCTTCTGAGTGATGTGGCTGGCAGCATCTTAGTGCTCCAGTGAGGTGTCAGGCCTTTGACTCTGAGGTGGGAGAGCCGAGTTCAGGACATTGGTCCACCAGAGACCTCCTGGCTCCATGTAATATCAAACAGCAAAAGCTCTCCCAGAGATCTCCATCTCAATGCTAAGAACCAGCTCACTCAATGACCAGCTCGCTACAGTGCTGGACACCTTATGCCAAACAAATAGCAAGACAGGAATACAAACTTTCCCATTAGAAGAGAGGCTGCCTAAAATCATAATAAGGTCACAAACACCCAAAAACACACCACTGACACAGTAGTGCCCAGCAGAAAGACAAGATCCAGCCTCATCCACAAGAACACAGGCACCAATCCCCTCCACCAGGAAGCATACACAATCCACTGAACCAAACTTAGTTACTGCGGGCAGACACCAAAAACAACGGGAACTACAAGCCTGCATCCTACAAAAAGGAGACACCAAACACAGTAAGTGCAGCAAAATGAGAAGACAGAGAAACACAGCAGATGAAGGATGAAGGTAAAAACACACCAGACTAAAGAAATGAAGAGGGAATCAGCAGTCTAGAATGAAGGAAATTAAAAATTCTCTAGAAGGAATCAATAGCAGAATAACTGAGGCAGAAGAACGGATAAGTGACCTGGAGATAAAATAGTGGAAATAAATACCACAGAGCAGAAAAAAGAAAAAAAGAATGAAAATAATTGAGGATAGTCTCAGAGACCTCTGGAAAAACATTAAACAAACCAACATGCGAATTATAGGGGTCCCAGAAGAAGAATAGAAAAAGAAAGGGACCGAGAAAATTTTGAAGGAGATTACAGTTGAAAACTTCCCTAATATGGGAAAGGAAATAGTTAATCAAGTCCAGGAAGCACAGAGAGTCCCATACAGGATAACTCCAAGGAAAAACATGCCAAGACACATATTAATCAAACTATCAAAAATTAAGTACAAAGAAAACATTTTAAAAGCAGCAAGGGAAAAACAACAAATAACACACAAGGGAATCCACATAAGGTTAACAGCTGATCTTTCAGCAGAAACTCTGCAAGCCAGAAGGGAGTGGCAGGACATTTTTAAAGTGATGAAAGGGAAAAACATACAACCAAGATTACTCTAGCCAGCAAGAATCTTATTCAGATTCGATGGAGAAATTAAAACCTTTACAGACAAGCAAAAGCTAAGGTAATACAGCACAAGCAAACCAGCTTTACAAGAAATGCTAAAGGAAATTCCCTAGGCCAGTAACACAAGAGAAGCAAAAGATCTACAAAAACAAACCCAAAACAATTAAGAAATTGGTCATAGTGACATACATATTGATAATTACTTTAACATAAATGGATTAAATGCTCCCACCAAAAGACATAGACTAACTGAATGGTTACAAAAACAAGACCCATATATATGTTGTCTACTAGAGACCCACTTCAGACCTAGGGACACACACAGACTGAAAGTGAGGGGATGAAAAAAGATATTACATGTAAATGGAAATCAAAAAAAAACTGGAGTAGCAATTCTCGTATCACAAAAAATAGACTTTAAAATGAAGACTATTACAAGAGACAAAGAAGGACACTACATAGTGATCAAGGGATCAATTCAAGAAGAAGATATAACAAATGTAAATATTTATGCACCCAACATAGGAGCAGCTCAATACATAAGGCAAATGGTAACAGCCATAAAAGGGGAAAACAACAGTAACAAAATCATAGTAGGGGACTATAACACCCCACTTTCACCAAAGGACAGATCATCCAAAATGAAAATAAATAAGGAAACAAAGTTTTAAATGATATATTAAACAAGATGTACTTAATTGACATTTGTAGGATGTTACATCCAAAAACAACAGAATACACTTTCTTCTCACATACTCATGGAACATTCTCCAGGATAGATCATATCTTGGGTCACAAATCAAGTCTTGGCAAATTTAAGAAAATTGAAATTGTATCAAATATCTTTTCCAATCACTATGCTATGAGACTCGATATCAATTACAGGAAAAAATCTGTTAAAAATACAAACAATTAGAGGCTAAGCAATACACTATTGAACAACAAAGAAGTCACTGAAGAAGTCAAAATGGAAATAAAAAAATACCTAGAAACAAATGGCAATGAAAACATGATGACTCAAAACCTATGGGATGCAGCAAAAGCAGTTCTCAGAGGGAAGTTTATAACAATAAAATCCTACCTCAAGAAAGAAGAAAAATCTCAAATAAGCAATATATCCTTACACCTAATGGAACTGGAGAAAGAAGAATAAACAAAACCTAATGTTAGCAGAAGGAAATAAATCATAAAGATTAGAGCAGAAATAAATGAAATAGAAACAAAGAAAACCACAGAAAAGTTCTATAAAACTAAAAGCTGGTTATTTGAGAAGATAAGCAAAGTTGATAAACCACTAGCCAGACTCACCAGGAAAAAAAGGGAGAAGTCTCAAATCAATAGAATTAGAAATGAAAAAGGAGAAGTAACAAATGACACTGCAGAAATACAAAGGATCATGAGAGCTTACTGCAATCAACTCTATGCCAATAAATTGGATAACCTGGAAGAAATGGACAAATTCTTAGAAAAGCACAACCTTCTGAGACTGAAACAGGAAGAAATACAAAATATACACAGACCAACCAGAAGCACTATAATTGAGACTATAATTAAAAATCTCCCAACAAACAAAAGTCCAGGACAAGATGGCTTCACAGGTGAATTCTATCAAACATTTAGAGAAGAGCTAACACCTATCCTTCTCAAACTCTTCCAAAATATAGCAGAAGGCAGAACACCCCAAACACATTGTAAAAGGCCACCATCACCCTGATACCAAAACCAGACCAAGATGATAGAAAGAAAGAAAACTACAGGCCAGTATCACTCAGGAGTATAGATGCAAAAATCATCAACAAAATACTAGCAAACAGAATGTAATAGCACATTAAAAAGATCATACACCATGATTAAGTGAGATTTATCGCAGGGTGCAACTCTACTTCAATATATGCAAATCAATGTGATATACCATATTAACAAACTGAAGGATGGAAAATATAAGATCATCTCAATAGATGCAGAAAAATCTTTTGACAAAATTCAACACCGATTTATGATAAAAACCCTACAGAAAGTAGATATACAGGGAATTTACCTCAATATACTAAAGACTGTATATGACAAACCCACAACCAACATCATTCTCAATGGTGAAAAATTGAAAGCATTTCCTCTAAGATCAGGGATAAGACAAGGTTGTCCACTCTCACCACTATTATTCAACATAGTTTTGGAAGTTTTAGTCACAGCAATCAGAGAAGAAAAAGAAATAAAAGAAAACCAAATAGGAAAAGAAGTAAAGCTGTCATTGTTTGCAGATGACATGAAACTATACATAGAGAATCATAAAGATGCTACCAGAAATCTGCTAGAGTTATCAATGAATTTGGTAAAGTAGCAGGATACAAAATTAATGCAGAGAAATCTCTTGCATTCCTATACACTAATGATGAAAAATGAAAGAGAAATTAAGGAAACACTCGCATTTACCATTACAACAAAAAGAGTAAAATATCTAGGAATAAACCTACCTAGGAGACAAAAGAACTGTATGCAGAAAACTATAACTTACTGATGAAAGATTAAAGATGATACAAACGGATGGAGAGATATACAATGCTCTTGGATTGGAAGGATCAACATTGTGAAAATGATTATGCTACTTAAAGCAATCTACAGCTTCAATGCAATCCCGATCAAACTACCAATGGCATTTTTCCAGAACAAGAAGAAAAAATTTCACAATGTGTATGGAAACACAAGAGACCCCGAATAGCCAAATCAATATTGGGAAAGAAAAACAGAGCTGGAGAAATCTGCTTCCAGACTTCAAACAATGCTACAAAGCTACTGTAATCAAGACAGTATGGTACTGGCACAAAAACAGAAATATAGATCAATGGAACAGGTTAGAAAACCCAGAGATAAACCCACACACATATGGTAACATTATCTTTGATAAAGGAGGCAAGAATATACACTGGAGAAAAGACAGCCCCTTCAATAAATGGTGCTTTGGAAACTGGACAGCTACACGTAAAAGAATGAAATTAGAACACTCCCTAACATCCTACACAAAAATAAAGTCAAAATGGATTAAAGATCTAAATGTAATGCCAGACTCCATCAAACTATTAGAGGAAAACATAGGCAGAACACTCTAGATATAAATCACAGCAAGATCCTTTTTGACCCACCTCCTAGAGAAATGGAAATAAAAACAAAAATAAACAAATGGGACCTAAAGAAAGTTAAAATCTTTTTCACAGAAAAGGAAAAACATAAACAAGATGAAAAGACAACCCTCAGAATGGGAGAAAATATTTGCAATGGAAGCAACTGACAATGGATTAATCTCTAAATTTTACATTGAGCTCATTGAGCTCAATATTTACATTGAGCTCAATATTGAGCTCATCCTGCTCAATATCAAAAAAATAAACAACCCAATCCATAAATGGTCAGAATAACTAAACAGACATTTGTCCAAAGAAGATATACAGATTGCCAAGAAACACATGAAAGGATGTTCAACATCTCTAATCACAAGAGAAATGCAAATCAAAACTACAATAGGTATCACCTCACACAAGTCATAATGGCCATCATCAAAAATCTACAAACAATAAATTCTGGAGAGAGTGTGGAGAAAACGGAACCCTCTTGTACTGTTGGTGGGATAGTGAATTGATACAACCACTATGGAGAACAGTATAGAGGTTCCTTAAAAAACTAAAAATAGAACTACCGTATGATCCAGCAATCCCACTACTGGGCATATACCCAGAGAAAACCATAATTCAAAAAGAGTCATGTACCACAATGTTCACTATAGCTCTATTTACAATAGCCAGGACGTGGAAGCAACCTAAGTGTCCATCGACAGATAAATGGATAAAGAAAATGTGGCACATATATACAATGGAATATTACTCAGCTGTAAAAAGAAACAAAATTAAGTTATTTGTAGTGAGATGGATGGACATAGAGTCTGTCATATAGAGTGAAGTAAGTCAGAAAGTGAAAAACAAACACCGTATGCTAACACATATATATGGAATCTAAAATTTAAAAAAAAAAAAAAGGTTCTGAAAAACCTAGGGGCTGGGTAGGTGTAAAGATGCAGACATAGAGAATGGAGTTGAGGATACAGGGAGGGTGAAGGGTAAGATGGGATGAAGTGAGAGAGTGGCCTGAACATATATACACTACCCAATATGAAATTGATAGCTAGTGGGAAGTAGCCACATAGCACAGAGAGATGAGCTCGGTGCTTTGTTACCACCTAGAGTGGTGGGATAGGGAGGGTGGTAGGGAGATGCATATGGGAGGAGATATGGGGATATATGTATAGCTGATTCACTTTTTTATAAAGCAGAAACTAACACACCATTGTAAAGCAATTATGCTCCAATAAAGATGTTAAAAAAAGAAAGAAACAATGAAATACCTAGGAATACACTTAACCAGGGAGACCAAAGACTTACACTCAAAAACTATCAACCTTTGACGAAGGAAATTGAAGATGATAGAAATGGAAAGATATCCCATGTTCATGAATAGAAGAATTAATATTGTTGAAATGCGCATACTTCCCAAAATAATCTACAGATTTAATCAATCCCTATCAAAATACCCATGAAATTTTTCACATAGCTAGAATAAATAATCTACATATTAATTCTAGGGAAAAGACAGTCCCTTCAAAAATCAGTGCTAGGAAATCTGGACAGATACTGGTAAGTAATGAAATTAGACATTTTCTCACACCATATACACAAATAAACTCAAAATGACTTAAAAACCTAAATAGTTTGGAAGCATTAGTGTGATGGGGGTGTGCTTGGAACCCTGGTGTGTAATGTTTTGTATTATAGTAATCCTGCTTTCATTCTGGTACCCTGTAGCCAGTATTGAATGTTTTAGATGAAATGTGAGGATCTTGTTCAATCTGAAACTGCCATTACCCTCCATCCCCCTTTTTTACTTAAACATTTTTTATGATACTTTAGATGGAAGTTGTTTTTTTCCAGTTAATGTTTGTTCCAGTCCTTCAAACTGTTCATATCTGTTTTATTATATTCACTCTACTAACCCTTCTTCGAATAGGCATGGGAGGTGGTGACACAGTTTAGTTGGGGTCCTCAATATAAAGTCTTAGTGAAAAACAAATAAATGATGTTCAGTCATTTAAAAAAACAAAAAACTCATAGAGTAAAACATTGCTAGAACATTCTTTCACTTAAGTTGTAGCATTTTGTTGTTGTTGTTGCTGTTCTGTCTCTTCAGACAAAGGAAACAAAAGGAAAAATAAACTAAAGGGACATAATGAATCTTCAAAGCTTTTGCATAGCAAAGGGAATCTTGGAAAAAAAGAAAAAAAACCACTGAATGGGATAAAATATTCATAAATAATATAATTTATAAGGGGTTAATATTCTAAATACATAAGCAGCTAATACAATTCAATATAAAAAAACAATTTTAAAAATGGGCAGAAAACCTGAATAGATATTTTCCCAAAGAAGACATACAGATGGCCAACAGACACAGGAATGTATCTGCATTTCACAGAACATGCCACTCCTCCACTATATTGATGATATTAATGTTTGTACCTGGTGAGCAGAAAGTAGTAACTACTTGGTAAGACACATGTGTATCTGAAGGTAGTACATAAATTAAATAAAAATTAAAAGGCCTGTACCTCAGCAAAATTATCTAAGTTTACAGTAGTTTGGGGTATGTCAAGATCTGTCCTTCTAAGGTAAAGGACAAGTTACTTTTTCTGGTCCCTCCTACCATGGAGAAAGAAGCTCAATGTCTTACATCCTCACGGAAGGTTCCTTTGGAATAACACACTGAGGAAGGATATTTCTGGACCTGGATTACAAATGGTTCTGAATGATAAGCTGACACTAACTTAAATGACTAATGGTTTGGTTTAGAAAGAACATGATTGGAAAACTTTTCTGCATAGGTGATATAAAGATGAATGCCTCCAAATGGACAAAGAGCATGAACATATCTGTGTCCTATGTCAGTGCTCAGTAAAAAGCATTCTTAGCACAGAAGGATCTTAATAACTAGGTGGCCAAGATCACTTGTTCTGTGAATGTTCGTCAGCCTCTTTCACTGGTTTCCCTATTCTAACCCAATCGATGCATGAATAAACAAAATGGTCATGAGTTCAGCAAACTGGATTTCTACTCACTAAAGCCGGTCTGGTTAAAGCCATTGCTGATTGCCATGTCTTCCAATAGCAGGAGCCAACACTTGGTTCCAACATGGCGTTATTCCCCAGGAAGTTCAGCAAGTTACCTGTTACAGCCAGTTATATGCAAATTGATTATGCTAGATCACTTCCATAATGGAAATGGCAGCACACACACAAAAAAATGGAATAGATATTCTGAATATGCATTTGCTTCCCCTGACCAAAATGCTTCTTCAAAAATCACGAACCGGGCTTCCCTGGTGGCGCAGTGGTTGGGAGTCCGCCTGCCGATGCAGAGGACACGGGTTCGTGCCCCGGTCTGGGAAGATCCCACATGCCGCGGAGCGGCTGGGCCCGTGAGCCATGGCCGCTGAGCCTGCGCGTCCGGAGCCTGTGCTCCGCAATGGGAGAGGCCACAACAGTGAGAGGCCCGTGTACCACAAAAACAAAACAAAACAAAACAAACAAAAAAAAACACGAACCATGAACTTTCAGATGCCGTATTCACTGTGATGGTAATTCACAAGCATTGCTTTTGATGTGGGAACTAATCTTATAGGAAGTAAAATATGTGATTGGTCCAAGCTATGAACCTTACTGATATTATCATGTTCTCCATCACCCTGAGGCAGCAGATCTGATAGATGGTGTAAAATGTTTTTTTGAATACTTAACTATAGCACCAGCTGTGTGGTAACATTTTGCAGGCTGGAGTAACTTCCTCTGGGCTATGGTATATGCTCTGAATCAGTAACTGACTCCTGATTCATTACAGTGCTGTTACACCCAAAGCTAGGATTCTCTGGTCCATGAATGAAATATTTCAAATGGGAATATATTTTCTTACAATTATATTTAGCAATCTACTATTTAAATTTTTATTTCTGTAACTTTGCATTCCCCTCATTGAGAGCTCTCCCCTACTCTATACCCAGTGCTTCTTCCATAATGCCAGGTGTATTTGACTTCTCATGTGAGAGGTTGCCTAAGTTTTATTTGAGTCTACCTGAGCATGATGATTAAGGAATACAAAACCAAGGAGAGAATGATACTGTATCTTGAAGATTCCACCTTCATTTCAGGTACACTACTCTGCTCAATGACCAAGAAATCTGGGTTTAAAATATGGCAATATCTATGACAAGGCATAGAGAATATCATCCTGTGATCCCTGGCATTGGCTATCACTTAAACCAAAGGACTCTCCTTTTATTCTCCAACAAAGTCACAGATCACTATTTTTGGTTTAAGATACTAAGTGATTCCATTTAGTTTGAACTTGTGTCTTCCCTTTCCAGGTTGAGAGAGATAGAAAAAAATGCCTCCTTTTCTTCTTTTTCTTAATTTTTCAAGACAGCTGGACTACTGCCCAGTCATATTGCCAAATCACAACCCTAATTTATGCAGGAGATGATAAATCCCCATCCTTGCTGATTTTTAGTGCAAAGAAGCATATGGAACCAAAAAGTGCCAGACCCAGCTTTGCACTCCAGGAATGTGTAGGAGGGCTTAACAGGGTGCAGGGTGAAGAGAAAGAAGAGGTGAGTGAAATTCATTAAAAAAGTGTAAGTTTTCTTTCATTACCCTCACTTTTGGGTATTTTAGGATATATTTCTGAAAGAAAAAAATATATAAAATATATAAGTATAATGCATTTCTTAAAATGCACTAGGTATCTTGCTATTTAAAGGCATTTCATTATTTTTTTAGGAATTTTATTATAAGGCTTTCTTTTAAAAATCCAATGTACATTATCACCAATGTTTTTTATTACCATTTTCCTTTATACCCATAGGAATCTCATGAAATTAGCATGTAGTTAAACACTATTTAATTCAATAAGAATTTTTCATTTAACTTTGAAAACTGAAAAATGGGGACTATAAAGTGAGATTTTATTTTCCACTTTAAATACAATGCTAATTTTTAATGCTCTAGTTGGTGAAATATACACCACAGAATAATTCTTGGATTTCTCCAGACACATTTTTATATTATATTCTCTTGTATTTGCTATAAACATTACACTGTGCCCAGTTCTTTCAGCACCTATTAACACTCATCCTGAGAATACAAACCCTCTCACTATATGAAGTCAATGAGAGCTCTAGTTAATTGGGCAAATCTATTTCCTGGAAGTTGAATCTAGTCTTGTCCTAAAAATAAATTTAAATATTTTGTTATGTTTCCAAGTATTAAGCAAGTTTTTAATAAAACAAACATTCCTATCCACTGAAGCAGACAGAAGCACTGAGCCTGTGTAAGGAAACAAAGCCCCAATCAATCAAGATAGGAAAACTTTCCAGATGAAAATGATACTTTCAGTCCCTTTTTTTAAAACATACTTTTATGTAAAGTGATATAAATGCAAACATAATATTTATTTGCAAAAATCACAGTGAAATTCTGTGTTATTATATTGCCATTCATCATTGTTTATTTATTCATTGTAGTGAACATCTATTACTTGCTTTCTAGCAAACATTTTCCTCTCTCTTGCTAATAGCTCTCTGATTTTCTTCCAGAAAATACCTCTTTTCCTTTTTCAGCTCTTTGCTTTAAGTGGAGCTCTTTCTCCAGCTCCAGAACAAAGCAAATGAGCCAGACTTCAGTCAATTAGTACATTGCATTCCTTTGGTGGCAGTGATTGGTCAGGGATGTTCATGTAATCCCATGAGAGTCAATGAAATTCAATGATGCTTTTTCCACATGTGCTAGGATAGACTGTGTTTTCTCTATTGGATATAAACCTCAGAGGATTAGTGACCACTGCTGTTGCAGTCATTTTGCAAACATATGGACAGTGGAGCCAACTTCAAGGTCGCATATCCAGAGAAATATAGACAAAGAAAATGACTTTTGGTATCACTGTTTGGGTCATTTGAGTGAAGACAAACGTGGTTATCTCTTTCTGGACTGCTTAGTTATTTGATACAACAAATCCTTCTCTCCTTCCTTTTTTGGTTTATGTTGTTATCAACAGCAGAAATAATTCTAACTGGTACATTCATCAAAATGAATGGCACTGCTTCTGGCCCTGGGGATACAGAGGGTTATAAAACACTGTTTCTAACTTTAAGGAATTCAGTTCTTGAGGGAACACACACAGACACACACAGACACACACACACACACACACACACACACACACACACACACACACAGGTTATTCCAAAGTATGAGAGTTATTCATGGAGTGATAATGAAGTACAAGTTGAGGAGGAAGCAGGCCAGAGAAGTGATCTCCAGAAAAGTGATACCTGAATTAATTCTTCAGGGAAATGCACATTTAAACAAAATTGGCCTGATTTCTACCTGTTTTAGTTCCTCCCAAAGCCATTTCTGACACAAGAATTTGGGTATAGGTAATTTATTTGGGAGATAATTCCAGGAAGCGCAAGTGAGAGAGTGGGTGAGACAGGAATGGGAAAAAAGCCAATAAAGAGCACATTAATGGCTAAATTAGTATGAACAACTGAGACTCAGTCCCATTGGCGACTCTTTGAGAATCCGTTTTGGCCAAGGAAGTCCGTGAATTTACCCACGACTCCCATTCCTTCCTGGTTGAGGATTGCCCTCAGGGACTTCATCTCCCTTAAAATTCTTGGTTTCACCTGTGTGGAGTGGCGCATGCTCCTGTGGTTCTGGAGAAAATCCTCAGGGAGAATAAAAGAGGCCCATGCTGTTGGTGCTCTGGGAACCACCTGGAAAGAAACTGAAGGATGCCTAAAGGTTATGGGGTAGGCCTCAGTCTTCATCTGCCGCAATTCCCATTTTCTGTGGGAAGACTTATCCCCTCCCCGTGGTTTCTGTGAATTCCAAGACACTTATATTCTCATGACTTTGGTTAGTTCTGAGCTCCTAGTGAATTATCTCATTGTAGCTGTTCTTCTCCTTCTGCTTTGTGCCAACCCCATGTAGATCTCAGCCGTTTATCTTTGATTTTCCTCTGAAAACTTAAGGAAGACATTTTTAAGGGTGTGTTTCTTTTTTAAAGATTTTTTTGATGTAGACCATGTTTTTAAAGTCTTTATTGAATTTGTTACAATGTTGCTTCTGTTTTCTTTTGTTTTTTGGCTGCTAGGCATGTGGGATTTTAACTCCCTGACCAGGGATCAAACTCACAACCCCTGCACTGGAAGGTGAGGTCTTAACCACTGGACTGACAGGGAAGTCCCTCAGCGTGTGTTTTGATGGATACATATGTACAGCACAAGCTTTAGAAGATGAGGTTATTGGGAGAGTTTTTAATCTCTGAAATTAAAATATCTTAAAATTTAGTATTATGCAATTTTGGTCTTGAAAATCCTAGATTGCTATCCTGAGACAAGGATTCTTGCGGCTCTAGTGAAGTCTGTAAGGGAATGAAGAAAGCAGGATAGGAAAAGAGGAAAAGCTAGGTAAACCATGGATCCCACAGTGAGCTCTGGAATAAAATTGGCATCACAGTATTGTCCTTGCTAGGGACAAGGGGCCACGTCTTTTATGCCCTTGCATTAGTCAGTCACTGACTGCAGGCTACCTCTCAGGCAATTTTGGATTAAGTACTCCTGTTTTTAACAGGCATTTTTCATGAGAAAGGTGTAGCTGAGAGATGTTAGCATCCAATGCTCAGAGAAGATGGTGGAATGGGTGTACCTATACTTGCTTGTCAAAGGGGATGTGGTTGGAATGACAAAAACCTCTACTATGGCCACTTTGTCATGATGATTTCTCACTGGATAGACTCCTCCAGAAGCTCTGGCCTTCTGCGATAGTGCTCATCTCCATTTTTTTCTCTCAAGACTCCCTTGATTCTCCAACTTCTGGTCAGCCCTATGACTTCTAAATACAAATTGACTTTTGATATTACACAAAACAATTGACTCTCAGTATCCTTCTAAAAGAAGGTCTTCCTTTGCCTACCCGAAGTATCACAAATGTGCTGAGCTAAATAAAGGGCTACTCACTCAACTCATTCTGGTTCTTGTTTAGCTTTATGGAAAAGTTTACAGACACCTTGGAATTTCTTTATCCATTTCTGAAAGTGGAGACATAGTTTATAACTGAAATAAATACCTGCATTAATAGAAGTGTCTATAGTCAGTTTGCTTTTAAACAGCAATGATTTTATCTCTGTAAAAGATGATTAACAACTAGATGAGGAGATAAGCTTGCTTTTGGTGGATAAAGCAGTATATGTTAAGATGCAGAAAACTGACCTTGGTAAGCTTAGGAAACATGGATATGGGTCATAGTTTTAATGGTCTAATATGTGATGTCAAGGACTATAGACCTTGCCCTGAAAATATGTCATGTTCAGATCAGCATTTAAGAAAGACCATTCTCCATCTTCCCTTTGGAGTTTGGACTTGAGAAGGGAAACAATGGGATAGGGACATCAGTTATGTAGCTTTCCTACAAAAACATGAAAAATGATGCCATTTCTAAATTAACATTATGACAGTAGTGATATAGAGAATGGTAAGTTTAGATGACATATAAAACGTACAAAGGACAGGACCAGATGATGAATAGGATACAAATAAGGGGCAGTGAGTATGCAGGGGAGGTTATCAAGTTTTGGGCTTGCATAATATTCTCTCTTCCCCTATTCTTGTCCTTTCTACACTCTCAATAAAACAAAAATGGTATTATGCTCTACATATTGTTTTATAACCAATGAAAGCATAAACATCTTTCATTATAGTAAACATGATATAAAATATTAATTTAAATAACTGCTCAGTGTTTTATTATACAGATGTAGAATAATTTATTTAATCTTCTATTATTGACATTTAGATTATTTACTGTCTAAATATTACAAACATTTAGTTAAAATCTTTAAAGCCAAATGTTTATTTATGTTCTTAATTATTATTTCAGGATATTTCTATAAGAGGAATTGTTGCATTTTTAAGGCTTCTGATAAATATGGCCAAGTCGTTCTCCAGAAGGTTTATGTACCAAAATATTCACAAAACCACCCATCCTTTGATTTGAAGTGCCATGGAAATTCTACTCTGTGAATGGTGCTTTCACAGGATAAGGTAAGCTCTAGTGGCATAAATTTAAATATTTTGATGGCTACTTTTACTTTAGTCTAATTTCTGTGGAGGTATTTGGGGGACTTAAGGATTTTTATGGTTTTATGGACTTAAGGTTTTTACGGTTGTGGTAAGGCATATTGTCCTTTCAGTCCTGTATATAGTTTGGTCTTCTTTTTGGAAAAATAGAAAATAATCTCAAAAAATCAATTTCAAAATTTATTTGTATAGTACTTATCAATCAATAATTAATAAATTTTTATATGCTTATTCATTAACTCAATAAATATTTATTTAAGGCTCACACTTATTCTAGATAATGTGAACAAAACCCCTTTTCCTAAATTTTGTAGTTCACATTCATCCAGTGATCATGATGAAACAATGACGATCATAACAGGACCTGACATTTATATGGTTTTTCCTATGGGTCAAGCACTATTCTCTCATCAATCCTATGAAACAATTCATATTATTATCTTTAAGAAGCAGACAAAAAAGAAAATAAGATACTTCAATGAAAAACAGTATGTGTTAAAATGCTGTAAGTCACTTGCTGCACTAGGAATACACTGAAGGGGTTCCCAATTAGTTTTGCAAGGGTGGGTCTTAGTAGAGGCTTTCTGGAGGAGTCAGTATGTAAACTGAGATATTAAGGTTGAAGAAATGTTAGCTTATGCGCTCTCAAAGCTTTTCTTTTTTTCTTTTTTAAATATTTATTTCTTTATTTATGTAAGTATGTATGTTTGTATTTATATCCATGAGTGTGGTCTTTTTAATTTTGCAAATATTACAGAAGCAGGGAATCAATATTTATTGAACACATCCCTTGTCTGATGCCATGCTTAGTATTTCACATCCTTCCTCATTTGTAAAATGCGAAGACTCCTGTTTTGCAAGTCTGTTGGGAGACCATCAGGAATGAAGCATCTAGTCCTCGGTGAGAGTTTGGTAACAGCAGCCAGGGCCCCAACAGCTTTCTCATTTGACTTTCCCATTTTACACATGAAGAAACTGAGGTTCAGCAAAGTAAAGGAAGTTGCTCAAGGTCAGCCAGGGAACAGTGGAGGCAGGATTTCACACTAGGCTCCCATGAACTGTCTCTCAGCACACCTACCCCTCCTCTGCCCATCACAGGGGTAAACCAGGAGCAAAAACTAAAGAAGGTGCGGCCATAGGTAGGTCAAGAAAGCTGAGCCACACTGCCATGGTTCCCCATCCAAAAATCCAAGGGCCTCCACTCTCTTCTTTAATTCTTCTGAGTGGAGAGTGTTCAGCTGGCCTCCACTGAGATCTTGAATTCCTTTTTCCAGTAGAAAGTGAGGGACAACTTGAAGTGCCCCAAGTTGTTAAAGATTTTATTTTTTTTAAAACACTTCAGGACCTCATATTTACTTTAAGTAGTGTCTACCATGAGGAAATGTTGCCTTTTTCTGTGACATAAGGTAGGTAGAATGATTCTTGATTCTCCTCTTTAACAGTTTTTAATTCATTATTTCCACTCCCATTTTGTATTCAATCCTCTGACTTCTGTATTCTGGCCTATCATCCTACAAAAAGAGTATAAGTAAAGCTTACCAATGACTTTCTAACTGAAAAATTCAATGTTAATGTTTTAGTCATTGTATTATTTGGCATCTTTCAGAAATTAAAAAAAAAATTCAATATTCCTTCCCTTTTGAAAATCTCTACTATCCATCTAATGACCTAAACCAGAAATTTGGAAACCATCCCATAATATTTAGTTTCCCTCACCCATCTCATCTATAAACTCTTATCTTTATCCCTTGCATTTACATGCCTACCTTTCCCACTGGACAAACATATGGGTCCTATTTCATTTAATTTCTAAGGCAGTCTAATTTGGCTATCCCAAGCCCCAAGCCTTTCTTACCAATAAGGTTTAGAACTAAGACTGATACCCAAGATGTGGGACAAATCAAATAATTGATGTATTTCCATATTGTTTTGAAAATCTTTACTCCAGTTGCACCTGGAAACTGGTGAATTAGAGATAAACCACATATTCAAGTCTCATTAACTCCTCTTGTGTTGTTTCATCAGGTTGATTCACTGGCTTACACGAACACTTGGGTTGGAGTCCTTTCTCCAGCCCATCAACAGCATCTACTTAACTTTAGGATAGATATTCAAACTCTGGAAGGATTAGTTTTCTCATATATAATTTTGGGCTAATAGTACCCATTTCATAAGATGGTTTTGAGGGTTAAATGAGCTAATGCACATAAAGCACTTAGTTTGGTGTCAGGCATGGTATAATTCCTCAAACTATTACATATTACTATTATTTTTACATTTATTATTGTTATTATAGTTACTACTATCCTATTTGCCTGGGAGCCCTGTTCTGAACCTCAGTTTTCATGACTTGGGTTCTCCTAGGACTGTAGTCTCTGCATAACCTCTATTCACTATCCAGTAAGAGCAAAACCTCTGGAAATATGGCTGCAGCCTGGTTAACTCTTGAGTTGGATCCATTGTCATACCTACAGATTAAACTTCCATACTGACTGAAATATTTCTGAACCCTTGTGATATTTTGGTTTCAGTTCAACTAGAGCTCCTGCTCAGAGTCCACATTTCTCACCTTGGTCAATTGACTCTCTCTAATGTCCATTTGGATTTTCTTTCTCAGGGGATGATTGGCTACTTGGCTTTTGCATATCACACGCATAATCATGTCTCCACTGAAATATAGGATGATTTTGGAGGACAGAAGAGTGAAGTACTTCTTCTATAAGGAGAAAACAGAGAAAAAACTGGGTGGAATCTGAGCTTGAGATGATAGAAGTATAGAGAAGATTCCAGAGATGAGTAGAAGTATGACTAAAATATTGGTGGCACAAAAATGAGATGACAGTGATGGCCCTGATTCCAGAATTTCTAGTTTGATTATATTTAAGTATGTCAAATACAGCTGAAATTCATGCTATCGGAGCAGGACGTGTTTCTTGTCTACTTCCTCCATGATTCCAAACTAAATTGAACTCAGAGATAAGATTAAAACCTGTCCAGCTTCACTCAGTTCTTGTGACAATCTATCTACACAATCAAAGGGGAGATGTGCCCTTTGTTCTTATTGGTTAAGCGTCTTATAATTTTTCCTCTCTATTTTTGCATGATTTCATTCTCATATCACTGTCAGCATCTCTTTTATTTTAGGGGGCTATAGAATGGTGTTGAGTACAGTGAAGAGAGTATTGAACTGTTATTGAAAATATAGGGATCTCATTCTGTTTCAGACTAGGTACTTTATATCTCAGGTCAGGAATTGGCATACTATAGCTTGTGGCCAAATCTGGCCTGCCTCCCACTTTTATTCAAACTTTGAGCTAAGAATGGATTGTCCATTTTAAACTTAGGTTTAAAAAAAGATCAAAAGAAGAAGAATAATGCATGACACATAAAAACTATATGGGATTCAAGTTTTCAGCATTCATCAATAAAGTTTTATTGAAATGCAGTATAGTTATATGTCTCCATAGTGTCTATGGTTGCTTTCATGCAACAATAGCAAAGTTGAATATCTGTGATAGAGACAGTATCCTCTGTCTCAATCAAAATCAAAATGAAAAATATTTACTATCTGGCTCTGAATTTACAGAACAAGTATGCTCACCTCTGCCTTGGGTCTTCAGTTTCCTTCATAAGATATATACCTAGACAGACATTTCATGAATGCTATCTTCTCCTTTATCTTATAAAAAAGAATTCACTTTTAAAAGTATAAAGGCTGTTTCAAACACTATTGAATATACAAGGCAGAATGTAGCTAAGCTGTAAAAATGTTCAATTGTACATTATTTTCGAAGCCTCCTCCTCATCTACTATAGGGAATATAGGCATAGAAACTTGCTCTAGTAAAAGAAGTAACAGTCAGTAGGAATGGAACAAGTGTCCTCACACATTGCCTGCATAGCTGTCCACTGGTTTGTAGGATGTTTTCTGAGGGTGGAGATGGTGTCATTTACAACTTAATTGTTGTCCCTCAGCATCTGAAAAGGAACCTTTGGAGGTTTGCTTTTTGGAGCAGTAATATTTGTCTTGACAGCCTCAGTCAGTCAATTTTAATCTTTGACTAAGCACTAGGATAGTAATCTCTGAATGATTGAATAAGTCACCCTGGGTCCACTCTCTGATTTAAACACAATTGAATCAGATTTGCTTTTTAAACTGGGACTTTAGAAACAAAGCAAAATAATTAGAAATAAGAACCAAGGCAAAATGCAGGACACAATGTGTATGTCTCCACTAAGTAAGTAGGTTTATATATCTGTCTTCATTGGATTGAGGTTACCTCTAAGAAACTTCATAATTCAGTTCTGACTCTCCAATGCCTTATACAGCACCTAGTGAGTAAATTAAAAAAGTAAATAAAAGAAGGAAGAAAAATTATATAGTGATAAAGAAAGACACATTTTTCCAAAGCAGAGAACAATTGAATATATAAATCAACATATGAACAATAATGTTGACATGTTCTAGCTTTAAAAAGTGAAATTTTCTCTTTTTACATAGCTGATTACATTGAGAATGTTGGTTAAAATCAAGTTTCCAATGTCTTTTCTACAACATTCTGTTTTATTTTGACTTGAAGTGCTCTCTTCTTGAGTCTGTTCTTCTAAATTCATATATTCTCTACCAACTGTGTAGATTAAGAGATGGCTGTCATATTTACTAAATATCTAGTTACCCTATTCCAAGGACATTCTGGAAAACAAATGTAGTGGTGACAACAGTATTGTTTGGGTGGTGGTACATTTGAAAAAAATTACCTCTGGTCAATTTACACAAAGACAAATGTCAAGGAATTACAGAAAATTTTTTGAAAACTACTGTGTGCGAGACATTTCTGAAGTCTTATTGTATTTAATCCTCACAGCAATCCTAAAAGGTGCTTTATAGATTAGGACACTGAGACAGAAAGAAAATAAGAACTTTCTCAAAGAAGGAAAAAACTGACATGTTTAATTCTATGGCCCAGATGCCCAAGTGAGACATCTTAATGGGTAGCATTCTTGACCTGATTTTTTGTGAGATGATAGCACCTCAGGGGATTCAGTTAAAGACTAAAACCACAAGCTTTATAAAGTGTCTCTGAATACTTTGTATTTTCTCCTTCACCCTCATGCTGCAGTGATGATTAGTCAGATTGGAAGAAATGCCTGCCACTGACAGGTGGCCCACATAGAGAAGCATTTGCTTCTGTCCTGAATCTGAAATAAGGCCTCTAGAGTAATAAGATCAGCCGTGTCAATTAATGAAGAAAAACTTCAGGACTGGTTCATTGTGATTTCCTGGCTAGAAGTGCTGGAAAGCTATTTGCTATTATTTTAAAGGAAGCTAGTTTACATGAAACCAAAGAAAAATAATATTTCAAAAAAGGGAGGAAACATTAAATGTCAACCTGACAAGTTATTTTTTGATACCACTATGATAAGCATTACTCACAATGTGCTTAATTCACTTTAAAGGCTATTGAAGCCTCTACTATATTTTAAAATAAACCAGAATGAGTATTTGAAAGTAACAGAGCTATTTGGGCCAGTTAAAAAAAACATTTGTTTCACTTTCCTATGGTGATAGTGTAAGTGCAACATTGCAACATTTCTGCTAAAGACAAAATCATATTGACTTCAGTGAGCTTTTGGACTAAGGGAGCCATCAAGGAAAATAGTACTGATTTAAGTGCCTTTCTTTACTTTCACATGGATATCAACAGAAAAATACAAAGAAATATTAATTGGCATGCTGCTATGTAATAGCTTGTTTCTAGACCAAGAAAAAGGCAATTCTACTTAACGATAAGAATATATTTTGGAAGAATCAACATTGTGAAAATGACTCTACTACCCAAAGCAATCTGTAGATTCAATGCAATCCCTATCAAACTACTACTGGCATTTTTCACAGAACTAGAACAAAAAATTTCACAATTTGTATGGAAACACAAAAGACCCTGAATAGCCAAAGCAATCTTGAGGACGAAAAAAGAACCTGGAGGAATCAGGCTCCCTGACTTCAGACTATACTACAAAGCTACAGTAATCAAGACAGTATGGTACTGGCACAAAAACAGAAAGATCAATGGAACAGGATAGAAAGCCCAGAGATAAACCCACGCACATATGGACAACTTATCTTTGATAAAGGTGGCAGGAATGTACAGGGGAGAAAGGACAGCCTCTTCAATAAGTGGTACTGGGAAAACTGGACAGGTACATGTAAAAGTATGAGATTAGATCACTCCCTAACACCATACACAAAAATAAGCTCAAAATGGATTAAAGACCTAAATGTAAGGCCAGAAATCATCAAACTCTTAGAGGAAAACATAGGTAGAACACTCTATGACATAAATCACAGCAAGATCCTTTCTGACCCACCTCCTAGAGAAATGGAAATAAAAACAAAAATAAACAAATGGGACCTAATGAAACTTCAAAGCTTTTGCACAGCAAAGGGAACCATAAACAAGACCAAGAGAGAGAGAGGAAGATGGCGGAAGAGTAAGACGCGGAGATCACCTTCCTCCCCACAGATACACCAGAAATACATCTACACGTGGAACAACTCCTACAGAACACCTACTGAACGCTGGCAGAAGACCTCAGACCTCCCAAAAGGCAAGAAACTCCCCACGTACCTGGGTAGGGCAAAAGAAAAACAAGAAAAAACAAAGACAAAAGAATAGGGACGGCACCTGCACCAGTGGGAGGGAGCTGTGAAGGAGGAAAAGTTTCCACACACTAGGAAGCCCCCTCGCGGGCGGAGACTGTGGGAGGCGGAGGGGGGAGCTTCGAAGCCGCGGAGGAGTGCACAGCAACGGGTGCAGAAGGCAAAGCGGGGAGATTTCCGCACAGAGAATCGGTGCTGACCGGGACTCTCCAGCCCGAGAGGCTTGTCTGCTCACCCGCTGGGGCGGGCGGGGCTGCGAGCTGAGGCTCTGAGGCTCGGGTTTCGGTTTCGGACGGAGCGCAGGGAGAGGACTGGGGTTGGCGGCTTGAACATAGCCTGAAGGGGTTAGTGCACCACGGCTAGCCGGGAGGGAGTCCGGGGGAAAGTCTGCACCTGCCAAAGAGGCAAGAGACTTTTTCCTCCCTCTTTGTTTCCTGGTGCGTGAGGAGAGGGGTTTAAGAACGCTGCTTAAAGGAACCCCAGAGACGGGCGCGAGCCGCGGCTAAAAGCGCGGACCCCAGAGACAGGCGGGAGATGCTAAGGCTGCTGCTGCCGCCACCAAGGGGCCTGTGTGCGAGCACAGGTCACTCTCCACACCCCTCTTCCGCGGAGCCTGTGCAGCCCGCCACTGCCAGGTTCCCGGGATCCAGGGACAACTTCCCCGGGAGAACGCACGGCGGGCCTCAGGCTGGTGCAAAGTCATGCCGGCCTTTGCCGCTGCAGGCCCGCCCCGCACTCCGTGCCCCTCCCTCCCCGCCGGCCTGAGTGCGCCAGAGCCCCCGAATCAGCGGCTCCTTTAACCTCGTCCTGTCTGAGCAAAAAACAGACGCCCTCCAGCGACCTACACGCAGAGGCAGGGCCAAATCCAAAGCTGAGCCCCGGTGAGCTGTGAGAACAAAGAAGAGAAAGGGAAATCTCTCCCAGCAGCCTCAGAAGCAGCAGATTAAAGCTCCACAATCAACTTGATATACCCTGCATCTGTGGAATACCTGAATAGACAACCAATCATCCCAAATTAAGGAAGTGGACTTTAGGAGCAAGATCTATGATTTTTTCCCCTTTTCCTCTTTTTGTGAATGTGTATGTGTATGCTTCTGTGTGAGATCTTGTCTGTATAGTCTTGCTTCCACCATTTGTCCTAGGGTTCTATCCATACATGTTTTTTTTAAAATTTTTTTCTTAATAATTAATTTTAATTTTAATAACGTTATTATACTTTACCTTCTTTCTTTCTTTCCTTCTTTGCTTCTTTCTTTCTTTCTTCCTTCCTTCCTTCCTTTCCTTCCTTCCTTCCTTCCTTCCTTCCTTCCTTCCTTCCCTCCTTTAGACAACTAATCATCCCAAATTGAGGAGGTGGTCTCTGAGAGCAAGATTTATGATTTTTCCCCCTTTACCTCTTTTAGTGAGGGTGTATGTGTATGCTTCTGTGTAAGATTTTGTCTGTATAGCTTAGCTTCCAACATTTGCCCTAAGGTTCTATCTTTTTTTTTTTCTAAATAAGAATTTTTTAATTCAATAACTTTATTATACTTTATTTTATTTTTACTGTATCTTCTTTCTGTCTTTTTTCCTTCTTTCCCTCCTTCCTTCCTTCCTCCCTCCCTCCCTCCCTCCTTTCTTTCCTTCTTGCCTTCTTTCTTTTTTCTTTCTTTCTTTCTTTCTTTCTTCCTTCCTTCCTTCCTTCCTTCTTTCCTTCCTTCCTTCCCTCCTTGCCTTCTTTCTTTCCTCATACTTCTAATTCTCTCTACTTTTTCTCCCTTTTATTCTGAGCCGTGTGGATGAAAAGCTCTTGGTGCTCCAGCCAGGAGTCAGAGCTCTGCCTCTGAGGTAGGAGAGCCAACTTCAGGACACTGGTCCACAAGAGACCTCCCAGCTCTACATAATAACAAATGGTGAAAATCTCCCAGAGACCTCCATCTTAACACCAGCACCCAGCTTCACTCAATGACCAGCAAGCCACAGTGCTGGACAACCTATGCCAAACAACTAGCAAAACAGGAACACAACCCCGCCCATTAGCAGAGAGGCTACCTAAAATCATAATAAGGCCACAGACACCCCAAAACACACCAACAGACGTGAACCTGCCCACTAGAGAGACAAGATCCAGCCTCATCCACCACAACACAGGCACTAGTCCCCTCCACCAGGAAGCCTACACAACCCACTGAACCAACCTTAGCCACTGGAGACAGACATCAAAAACAGCGGGAACTACGAACCTGCAGCCTGCAAAAAGGAGACCCCAAACACAGTAAGATAAGCAAAATGAGAAGACAGAAAAACACACAGCAGATAAAGGAGCAAGATAAAAATGCACCAGACTAACACATGAAGAGGAAATAGGCAGTCTACCTGAAAAAGAATTCAGAATAATGATAGTAAGGATGATCCGAAATCTTGGTAATAGAATGGACAAAATGCAAGAAACAGTTAACAAGGACCTAGAAGAAATAAAGATGAAACAAGCAACGATGAACAACACAATAAATGAAATTAAAAGTATTCTAGATGGGATCAATAGCAGAATAACTGAGGCAGAAGAAAGGATAAGTGACCTGGAAGATAAAATAGTGGAAATAACTGCTGCAGAGCAGAATAAAGAAAAAAGAATGAAAAAAACTGAGGACAGTCTCAGAGACCTCTGGGACAACATTAAACGCACCAACATTCGAATTATAGGGGTTCCAGAAGAAGAAGAGAAAAAGAAAGGGACTGAGAAAATATTTGAAGAGATTATAGTTGAAAACTTCCCTAATATGGGAAAGGAAATAGTTAATCAAGTCCAGGAAGCACAGAGAGTCCCATACAGGATAAATACAAGGAGAAATACGCCAAGACACATATTAATCAAACTGTCAAAAATTAAATACAAAGAAAGCATATTAAAAGCAGCAAGGGAAAAACAACAAATAACACATAAGGGAATCCCCATAAGGTTAATAGCTGATCTCTCAGCAGAAACGCTACAAGCCAGAAGGGACATACTGAAAGTGATGAAGGAGAAAAACCTGCAGCCAAGTCTACTCTACCCAGCAAGAATCTCATTCAGATTTGATGGAGAAATTAAAACCTTTACAGAAAAGCAAAAGCTGAGAGAGTTCAGCACCACCAAACCAGCTTTACAACAAATGCTAAAGGAACTTCTCTAGACAAGAAACACAAGAGAAGGAAAAGGCCTATAATAACGAACCCAAAACAATTTAGAAAATGGTAATAGAAACATACATATCGATAATTACCTTAAATGTAAATGGACTAAATGCTCCCAACAAAAGACACAGCTTGGCTGAATGGATACAAAAACAAGACCCTTATGTATGCTGTCTACAAGAGACCCACTTCAGACCTAGAGACACATACAGACTGAAAATAAGGGGATGGAAAAAGATATTCCATGCAAATGGAAACCAAAAGAAAGCTGGAGTAGCAATTCTCATATCAGACAAAATAGACTTTAAAATAAGGACTATTAAAAGAGATAAAGAAGGACACTACATAATGATCAAGGGATCGATCCAAGAAGAAGATATAACAATTGTAAATATTTATGCATCCAACATAGGAACACCTCAATACATAAGGCAAATACTAACAGTCATAAAAGGGGAAATCGACAGTAACACATTCATAGTAGGGGACTTTAACACCCCACTTTCACCCATGGACAGATCATCCAAAATGAAAATAAATAAGGAAACACAAACTTTAAATGATACATTAAACAAGATGGACTTAATTGATATTTATAGGACACTCCATCCAAAAACAACAGAATACACATTTTTCTCAAGTGCTCATGGAACATTCTCCAGCATAGATCATATCTTGGGTCACAAATCAAGCCTTGGTAAATTTAAGAAAATTGAAATTGTATCAAGTATCTTTTCTGACCACAACGCCATGAGACTAGATATCAATTACAGGAAAAGATCTGTAAAAAATACAAACACATGGAGGCTAAACAATACACTACTTAATAATGAAGTGATCACTGAAGAAATCAAAGAGGAAATAAAAAAATACCTAGAAACAAATGACAATGGAGGCAGAACGACCCAAAACCTATGGGATGCAGCAATAGCACTTCTAAGCGGGAAGTTTATAGCAATACAAGCCCACCTTAAGAATCAGGAAACATCTTGAATAAACAACCTAACCTTGCACCTCAAGCAATTAGAGAAAGAAGAACAAAAAAACCCCAAAGCTAGCAGAAGGAAAGAAATCATAAAAATCAGATCAGAAATAAATGAAAAAGAAATGAAGGAAACAATAGCAAAGATCAATAAAATTAAAAGCTGGTTCTTTGAGAAGATAAACAAAATAGATAAGCCACTAGCCAGACTCATCAAGAAAAAAAGGGAGAAGACTCAAAAATCAATAGAATTAGAAATGAAAAAGGAGAGGTAACAACTGACACTGCAGAAATACAAAAGATCATGAGAGATTACTACAAGCAACTCTATGCCAATAAAATGGACAATCTGGATGAAATGGACAAATTCTTAGAAATGCATAACCTGCCAAGACTGAATAAGGAAGAAATAGAAAATATGAACAGACCAATCACAAGCACTGCAATTGAAACTTTGATTAAAAATCTTCCAACAAACAAAAGCCCAGGACCAGATGGCTTCACAGGCGAATTCTATCAAACATTTAGAGAAGTGCTAACACCTATCCTTCTCAAATTCTTCCAAAATATAGCAGAGGGAGGAACATTCCCAAATTCCTTCTACGAGGCCACCATCTCCTTGATACCAAAACCAGACAAGGATGTCACAAAGAAAGAAAACTACAGGCCAATATCACTGATGAACATAGATGCAAAAATCCTCAACCAAATACTAGGAAACAGAATCCAACAGCACATTAAAAGGATCATACACCATGATGAAGTGGGGTTTATTCCAGGAATGCAAGGATTCTTCAATATACGCAAATCTATCAATGTGATAAACCATATTAACAAATTGAAGGAGAAAAACCATATGATCATCTCAATAGATGCAGAGAAAGCTTTTGACAAAATTCAACACCCATTTATGATAAAAACCCTGCAGAAAGTAGGCATAGAGGGAACTTTCCTCAACATAATAAAGGCCATATATGACAAGCCCACAGCAAACATCATCCTCAATGGTGAAAAACTGAAATCATTTCCACTAAGATCAGGAACAAGACAAGGTTGCCCACTCTCACCACTCTTATTCAACATAGTTTTGGAAGTTTTAGCCACAGCAAGCAGAGAAGAAAAGGAAATAAAAGGAATCCAAATCAGAAAAGAAGAAGTAAAGCTGTCACTGTTTGCAGATGACATGGTCCTATACATAAAGAATCCTAAAGATGCTACCAGAAAACTACTAGAGCTAATCAATGAATTTGGTAAAGTGGCAGGATACCAAATTAATGCACAGAAATCTCTGGCATTCCTATATACTAATGATGAAAAATCTGAAAGTGAAATCAAGAAAACACTCCCATTTACCATTGCAACAAAAAGAATAAAATATCTAGGAATAAACCTACCTAAGGAGACAAAAGATCTGTATGCAGAAAATTATAAGACACTGATGAAAGAAATTAAAGATGATACAAATAGATGGAGAGATATACCATGTTCTTGGATTGGAAGAATCAACATTGTGAAAATGACTCTACTACCCAAAGCAATCTATAGATTCAATGCAATCCCTATCAAACTACCACTGGCATTTTTCACAGAACTAGAACAAAAAAATTCGCAATTTGTATGGAAACACAAAAGACCCCGAATAGCCAAAGCAATCTTGAGAACGAAAAAAGGAGCTGGAGGAATCAGGCCCCCTGACTTCAGACTATACTACAAAGCTAGAGTAATCAAGACAGTATGGTACTGGCACAAAAACAGAAAGATAGATCAATGGAGCAGGATAGAAGGCCCAGAGAAAAACCCACGCACATATGGACACCTTATCTTTGATAAAGGTGGCAGGAATGTACAGTGGAGAAAG
This sequence comes from Stenella coeruleoalba, assembly GCF_951394435.1. Lineage (NCBI taxonomy): Eukaryota > Metazoa > Chordata > Mammalia > Artiodactyla > Delphinidae > Stenella > Stenella coeruleoalba. The sequence continues at coordinate 48,883,507 of NC_137163.1, forward strand.
GACAGCCTCTTCAATAAGTGGTGCTGGGAAAACTGGACAGGTACATGTAAAAGTATGAGATTAGATCACTCCCTAACACCATACACAAAAATAAGCTCAAAATGGATTAAAGACCTAAATGTAAGGCCAGAAACTATCAAACTCTTAGAGGAAAACATAGGCAGAACACTCTATGACATAAATCACAGCAAGATTCTTTCTGACCCACCTATAGAGAAATGGAAATAAAAATAAACAAATGGGACCTAATGAAACTTCAAAGCTTTTGCACAACAAAGGAAACCATAAGCAAGACCAAAAGACAACACTCAGAATGGGAGAAAATATTTGCCAATGAAGCAACTGACAAAGGATTAATTTCCAAAATTTACAAGCAGCCCATGCAGCTCAATAACAAAAAAACAACCCAATCCAAAAATGGACAGAAGACCTAAATAGACATCCCTCCAAAGAAGATATACACACTGCAAACGAACACATGACAGAATGCTCAATGTCATTAATCATTAGAGAAATGCAAATCAAAACTACAATGAGGTATCATCTCACACCTGTCAGAATGGACATCATCAAAAAATCTAGAAACAATAAATGCTGGAGAGGGTGTGGAGAAAAGCGAACACTCTTGCACTGCTGGTGGGAATGTGAATTGGTTCAGCCACTATGGAGAACAGTATGGAGGTTCCTTAAAAAACTACAAATAGAACTACCATATGACCCAGCAATCTCACTACTGGGCATATACCCTGAGAAAACCAAAATTCAAAAAGAGTCATGTACCAAAATGTTCATTGCAGCTCTATTTACAATAGTCTGGAGATGGAAACAACCTAAGTGTCCATCATCGGATGAATGGATAAAGAAGATGTGGCACATATATACAATGGAATATTACTCAGCCATAAAAAGAAACGAAATTGAGCTATTTGTAATGAGGTGGATAGACCTAGAGTCTGTCATACAGAGTGAAGTAAGTCAGAAAGAAAAAGACAAATGCCGTATGCTAACCCATATATATGGAATTAAGAAAAATAAAATGTCATGAAGAACCTAGGGGTAAGGCAGGAATAAAGATGCAGACCTACTAGAGAACGGACTTGAGGTTATGGGGAGGGGGATGGGTGAGCTGTGACAGGGCGAGAGAGAGTCATGGACATATACACACTAACAAACGTAGTAAGGTAGATAGCTAGTGGAAAGCAGCCGCATGGCACATGGATATTGGCTCGGTGCTTTGTGACAGCCTGGAGGGGTGGGATAGGGAGGGTGGGAGGAAGGGAGATGCAAGAGGGAAGACATATGGGAACATATGTATATGTATAACTGATTCACTTTGTTATAAAGCAGAAACTAACACAGCATTGTAAAGCAATTATACCCCAATAAATATGTTAAAAAAAAAGAATATATTTTGCTATCAATAAAATTATCATGTGACTTACTAATTTTCTGGTAAGAGCAACTTATTTGGTGAATTTTTTTTTGCAAAGTGTTATCCAATATGGAAATAGGGCTGTTAGTAAAAGCAAACAGTGGACATAAAGTATATATTTCACTTTAAAAATTAGACAACTTTTGTATGATTATTACAGATTTAATATTCCTATTTTTCTTTAAAATATCATACTCACTGGGTAGGCTGATAATTTATCCTCCATAAATGTACAAATCTCTCTCTCTCTCTCTGTAGTGGTGGTGGTTATAGTCCATTTGATTTTCTGTTGGAGATAGTGTACATTATTTCTTTTATTACAGAAAAAGCAAGGTTTATCACTCAGGAGAGCAGGAAACTTCCAAACCAGTCACATAAGGATTAAATAAGGAGAAAAGCTTCATTTTAACAAAGGAGTATTCTAGTTGGAGAGTTAATGACCTATCATGATGAGACGAACACCTGGGCATTTGTGTTCAGTTCCACTTTCACCCAAAGTCAAGACATATCTCATTGTACTTCTTTCTGGAAGAAAGCTGTTCAGGTGTCATCTTCTTATTATGGAAGGATATTAGGGCATGGGCAGGTTTTTGGCCATGAGCCACCATCATTTAAATAACTGGTGGTTAAGTTGGGAAATAAACTCAGATATATTTGAATTCCAAGGTTTAAATAAACTTTGTGGTTACAGACGTAAGAAATTCAAGATAGAATATTCACCATTTTGAAATTTGATAGGTTTATAAAAATTCTATTCAACTGCTAAAAAAAATGGTACCTTCATTTTTCACCAGTGTCAACTAAATTATTCACATTATTTTATGAAGGCTGCTGGGTTTCCATAAGTTCATACTTAAAATATAACAGGCTCCTTCCTGGAAGCAAATATATGCAGACTTCCTCCCAAATAGTCCTATGAAATATAGTTGTAGACTTTAAAAGGTAAATTTTATAGTATGTGAATTATGTCTCAATTAAAAAATACGCAAGTAGGAAGTAGAAGAAATATATAAGATTATTTTTTAACAGACAGGCTGTTATGGGCTGAATTGTATCCTTTCAAAACTCATATGTTGAAGTCCTAACTTCCAGTACCTCAGAATGTGACTGTATTTGGAGATAGGGCCTCTAAGGAGGTAGTTAAGGTAAAATGAGGTCATATTGATGGGCCCAAATCCACTATAACTGGCTTCCTTATAAAAAGAAAATTAAGACTCAAATACAGAGAGGAGACCATGTGAAGACAATGAAAGATGTCTATCTACAAGCCAAGGAGAGAGGACCTCAGAAAATATCAATCCTATCCCCACTTTGACCTCAGACCTCTAGCCTCCAGAACTGTGAGAAAATAATTTCTTGTTGTTTAAGCATCCTAGTCTGTTGTACTTTGCTATGAGGGCCCTAGAAAACAAATATACATGCTATCCCAATTTTAATAGTTTTAGCTTGATCTCTTTTATAAGGCAGCATATATTTTTATGCTAAATAGCCTAAAGTGTCAGAAATCATTTCCCTCCTCTTTTTCAGGTGTTTTATTTGTTTATATCTGTTCAGATAGTGCAAGTGATATGAGAGCCACTTGTTTAACTTTTAATTTCCTTATTGTATTATTCTTAATTTACTTGAAATGATTTCTTTAGTGATCTCTTTTTCTTTGTTATTAGATGTAGTGATTGGATTTTACCGTAAACTCGAAATTTCTACTTGAAAGGTGCTTTGTTTCCTACTCATTTTCATCTTTTAAAGTGCCCTGATTAATGATAAAAACAAAGAAATTGGAAGCATAGTATTAGCATTTGAACATAGCACAGTAACTGTTTACCTTACTCTTCCCATGTACACACACAGCATTTTTTGGAATGGTTGTCAGATTCCACTAAGCTCGAATGGCTTTCAACAGCCTTAGTTTGGGCTTGCTTATAAACAATGTAAAAAGAAGTGAGGCCTCCTGACAGCACCTAACCTTTACTTAAGGAGACTCTTAGAATTTGTCATGTGATGGTTTCTTTAAAGAAAACTCAGCCGAAAGTGTTATACTCAGGCTCTTTTCTTTGAGAAGAAAATATGGAGGTCTGATTTTCTTGACTTTACTTATTTCCTACGTAAGTTTTTTAAAAATTAAGAAATATGCTAACCAGCTGTTCTCAGAATTTTCTCAAAATTTTCTTCTCAATGTGTGACTTTGAGACATATTGGCAGGAGAAGGTGTGAATATTCAAATGAATTTTCCTAGAAAGGATCTAAAATCTACTGAAATTTTGAAAAATCTCTTTAGCACAATTTTTTTTTTCCTACTGGAAAGTGCAAATGCATTAGGTGGAAGCAAATCCTCATTGTAAAAGCTACTTTGGGGGAATTCACAAATATTCATACACATTTTCCTTTTATTTATATAGTAAATATTTCTCTTCTATCTCATAAATACAGGCATTGCCTAGGCCCTGGAAATGTAGCTGGGCAGAAACATAGATAAGCAATTAGGTTTATGAGCAGTTTACAGTTTAGTAAGGAAGATGGACATTAAACAAATAATGACACAAATAATCACATGCATTATGACATAAATGATTAATTATTGGTTCGATGTGGTCCTAAAGGAGAGAAACAAAGAGTTCTGAGAATGTAGAATACTGAGATTTATCTCTGTGTAGCCAGTAAGTCTTCCCTAAGACTGGTGAGGGGAATGACCAACGCATTCCAAAGTGTCTTCACTTCACACACTCAACCTTGGGGTTGCACCACCTGTAGGGTACTGGGTTAAGATGGCTCCCTGTTCCAGGTGTGGTAGCAGCACTGTACCTGGAAAGATTCTTCATTTCCATCTCACAGGACTCACATCTGTCAACTCCAGGTAACCATTCACACTCCTTCCTTTTTTGCTGAATTCTTTTTCAGGGGCTTTGTTGTAACTTTGTGCAGCATGGTTTATATTTGGGGCTCCCCAAGTCTATCAGAAATGTTCATGTATCATGCATTTTCTTCTCCATAATGGCAAGTTCCAGTCTCTTTTCCTTAGTGTCCACACTCCTCCTCAAGTCTCCTTGGACTATTTATAAATAAATACATGCAGGTAGATCTTGAGAGAATGAGTGACCTGACTCAATATGGCTCTATAGTTGTGAGATAATTATAAATTATATGAAAGTATTTTGCTTTTTAATTTCTCATATCGAATATTTGAAGACAACATAAGGCTCACAAAAGACAGTTGAACTTCACTGACTTTATTTTTAAATTATTTTTTTTTTTTTATATGGGAGTATAGTTGAGTAGAAATGTTGTGTTAGTTTCAGGTGTACAGCAAAGTGATTCAGTTATACATATATGTGTATCTATTATTTTTCAAATTCTTTTCCCATTTATGTTATTACAGAATATTGAGCAGCATTCCCTGTGCTAAACAGTAGGTCCTTGTTGTTGGTTATCTATTTTAAATATAGTAGTGGGTACATGTAAGACTTTAAAATAATAATTCTCAATAAAGGGGTGGGTATGTGGGTGGGTAAGATACCACTTCCTGGTATGGGAAAATAGGTAGCAACAGAATGTATCCAGTAAAATCAGGGAAACTTTTCAGGCTACACATGTACCCAAGGCACTCCTAGATCTTCTTTCAGACTCTGCTAATAAGGATAATGTTTTAAACTTATATATCAGCCCACCACAAGAAATTTTTTTTTCTATGCTACATGAATTTCTATGAGTTTGTCATGATGAATTTGGTTTTTAATCACTATTTTGGGTACTAGTTTTTCTTGGATATTTTGAACTGGTTTTGGGTAGAAAGTTGTATTTGCATGTCTTAAAATATGGGAGGTGCCACAGAGCCTGTAGAAATATTCAATTATTGATTCTGTGGGATTATTACAAGATTACATTTCTTTTGGCATTTAAAAAGACAGACACAGCAATTTATATTTATAATGGAAAGAGTCTCAGCATTAGGTAACTCATTAACTTGTAAATGTTTAACCAACTCACAGGAAGCTGTAGAATTAATAATTATTGTAGAAAAGTAGTTTTTGTAAGTCTGGAAGATTTAAAAATTTTTGAAAATGTAATTTTATTCCTATTATATTTAACAAGCATTTATGTAACTATAATTATTATATAATGTTCTTAATACTTTTATAGCAATTGATATAGAAGTAGCTCTATAGCTAAAATAATCACATTCTTTTGAAAACAAATATAATTTTTCCCTGTTTCAGATCTTTTATACAGTTTAGAACTCTATATTATTTATCCTTTACTATAGGTTTTTGGGAGAGAGCAATATATAGTGTCTTTTCACTACTACTTTAATTATACATTTATTTTGTTTGAATTATATGGGGAACATCTACAATGATTCCTTACAACAACTGTATTTCAACAGAATTACACAGTAATAACTAAAGTTCCTGGATAGTTATAGAGAAAAATATAGAAGAGTATAGTGGCATGCATGTGCCATGTTGGATAAATTGAAATTAAAATATTAATTTAAATTTAAGATTTTGACTGAGTATAGTTTAATAGTGTTAAAACTAGGGTTACCAGATAAAATAAATAATATTAATTTAAATTTTAGATAAATAGCAAATCCTTTTTTTTTTTTTAGTATAAATATGTCCCCCAATTGCATGGGACACACAAAAAAGGAGGATGAGTAAAGGAAAAATTCAGTTGACATATTTTCTAAATAATGAAAAATGAAAGGTTATATTACCTGTAATATATTTCTTATCTCATCTATCTCTTTATTCCCATCCATCCACTACAGGTGCACACAACTTTATGCAGTAGCTACCATAACAAAGTTCCTCATACAATCAATGTTGAGCAACAGTTTTAAAAGCAATAATGCATTCTACTATTTCTTCCTCTTTTCAATGTAAAATTTCAAACAGTTTATCAATATCAGGCTGCGTGAAACACACTCTTCCACAAATATATCACATAGAAAAGTTGTCTGGCTCAGTCTCCTAAGAAATCAAGGAGGAAAGAGCTCATAATTTTCTAGAAATTGTAGTTTGTTTTGATAAGCAGTTGTATTTTTCTCCTTATCCAAAAATTCATCATACATCTATGTTCTTAATATTTCCTTTAACTGTCAGTTGGCTATATTTTTTGGAGATGATAACATTGAGCAAGATTTAATTAATGCAGCAGACATGAGAACCTACTATAAGAAGATAGCACTTTTTAAACTACTGTGGTTAATTTAAGTATGTACATTTAATTTTTGCTCTCAAGACATTTATACTGCTCAGGTGGCAAGGCATGTGATTAAGTGTGATGAAATATAAAATGCCATACATTTTAGAATTAAAGGAATAATGTAGTACTATGCATGCAAGGATTACGGAGAAGTGAATCAGGGTTGAGATAAGGAATTTAGGGAGGCCCCCTGGAAGGCAGTCTACTTGGTAGAGCCTTTATGAGTACAGATAGAATTTGTTGAGAGAAATTTTCCAGACATAAAAAAATAGTATGTAAACAAAGGTGTAGAGATAGAGAAATAAATGAGTGTGGGGAAGTGAGCACTCTAGTTTGTCTAAAGTTTTAGATGAAAGCATGAGTTAATGAGAGATAAGACTAGATCAGTAGGTAGGAGTAAGTTTGTAGAGAGTCTGAAAGTCAAGCACTTTAGACTTTATTAACCAGGCTACTTCAGGGCTTGAATAGGAAAGTGACATGAAGGAACGTGAAAAGGGCAACAGTGGAGAAGAATCAGTTGAAGAATAAGCAGGCTAGATTAATAAATATTTCTATTACTTTTTCTTGTTGTTATTCTCCTCCTAAATTCACCTCAGGAAAGCAGATTTAAGAGCTGTTGGGTTCTGCCCACACCTATGTGAATTTACGCTCCGTACTTTTTAAATGGAGTCATAGAAAAATAAATAAATAAAAGTGTATCCAATTTCCCTCTCTGCACATGTCCTGTGCATTCTGATTTTCCTGTGGCTATTTCTGTTCTCTTCTGAGCACTGGGATTGGAGAGAACAGCCTGGCTAGCACATGATGTTCCTCCTTGCCTGATTATTTAGTTGTTTCTGCAAAACCAAATCCTTCTTAGCTTTCTAGAATTTACTGCCCTATCATGTTCCCTGGTCAAGGCCTGAAAGAATCCTGAGTAAAACACAATCCGTAGTCAGTGGATGAAATAATGTGTTAAGAATTCATCTTTGTTTTATGTAGCTGGAAAGTCATGCAGTCAAATTAAATTTCAGAAAAATACTTTAAAAAGAGGATTGATAGGTTTTTATTTCCCTAATTCACCCACTGATCTTTAGGGATATTTGATATGATAATTCATTATTTACTATTTTTCTGCAGTAACAGTGTTCTCTGAATAGAAGATGAGAAAGAGAATAAAAAATTGCATTTTATTAGGGCTGCTCACAATTGCAGTAGTGACTAGCTGATATTTGACTAGGGATCTGCCAGTATTCTTTTATCAGGGGTTAGGATTGGCTCTTAAAATAATGCTACATAAAAACTGGAGAAATAAGGTTTTATATCAGAAGTGCTTTTTGAGAAAAATAAGTTACTTTAAACTGATTGCTTTGGTATATATTTTCAAAGTGGTGGCTTTAATAGAATTATTGAGTGGGGAATTAAATGCTTTTTCATTTTTAAATAACTACCATTAAAAGTTGTGGTTTTAGGCTTCCCTGGTGGCGCAGTGGTTGGGAGTCCGCCTGCCGATGCAGGGGACACGGGTTCGTGCCCCAGTCCGGGAGGACCCCACGTGCCGCGGAGCGGCTGGGCCCGTGAGTCATGGTCGCTGAGCCTGCGCGTCCGGAGCCTGTGCTCCGCAACGGGAGAGGCCACAACAGTGAGAGGCCCACATACTGCAAAAAAAAAAAAAAACCCCAAAACCCCCAAATAGTTGCGGTTTTTCAGGTGGCTTTTTACTTCCTCTGCAACAAATTTGGTGCTTTCTGTAGAAATGCTTTGTGGGTCAGCATTTCCTTTGTAGATTATTAATGAGGTCTGAAAGTTTAGTATAAAATAAAAGCATGTTTCCTGGAAAGATAGAATTGAATTTCTATTTTCTTTTAAAAAAATGGGATATGGAGGAAGGCACATATAATGACTTTGTGGTACTAACTAATATATCTCTAATAAAGCCACAAGTTGAACACTATAGTTTAAAAGTCACTTCTGCTACATATTATCTTTGCTTCTCTATTTTAAAGGTGGCCTTAAAGTTTACTTGGGCATATGTATTGTGAAATTTTGAAACAGACATCTTTATCCACTCAGATTTACTTACCTAATTTTGTTTAATAAAATATTGGTACAAACAAAGCCTTCATGCTAATAAAATTTATAAAAGAAAAATTTACATGTTAGTGTGAAAGTTAAGGACATTTGCTAATTTGCCTTGTTATTGGTTAATACATATTTTTTGTCTATGTTCACTTTTATTTTTAATTAGGAGGGCAAGTGTTATTTTTGTACTGTATAGATGAAGAGACTGAGACTAAAGAAAATTAGATGATTGTGCCAACATCACACTAACAATAAATGATTGAACTTAGAATTCAAATCTTTAGATTCCTGGTTCAATACTCTGAAAAATGCTGCCACTTGCTACTAAATCTAATTTATAGTATAATTTGGCACAATACTATAGACACTGTTTCTGGGAAAAAGAAGAATGATATTATTATAGCAAGTTCTGAAATATAGATTATTCTGTTGACATGAACACTGAGAACTATGATACCAGGTTGTAGTGTATTGATGATAAGAGCAAAGCATACTGGTGGACTTAATTAGGTACAATTATTGGAGTTCTGAGGCTTAATTGTAGCCAAAATGTGTGTGTGTGTATATGCATATCAATTTAATAACATTACATAAATTTCTTTTCTTTCCCCTCTCTTCCTCCCTCCCTTCCTCTTCCTTCCATCTTGCCCTACATAAAAAGTGAACTATTTGTTGGGGAGCAGTAATCCTTGATGATGTTATTCTTCATCTCTTAACCCTGGTGCCTAATGCAGCACCTTTGTCAGTAGTCCTTCAGTAAAAATCTATTGAATTAATTAATAAATCTTTATTCAGAGTGAAGGGAGCTGTTTGGTTTCCTTTTCTCCCTAAAACTCTTATATAAGTACTTTTAATATCTATATATAATAGTATGACTAGAATGGAGCCTTTTATAGAGTAACTTAACCTACAAAAAAACCTTTGATGTTTGATGCCCTAACATTTCTTAAAAGGAAATATAAAATTAGACAGAGGAACTTTTCCTTTCTACAGTCTAAGGCCTCAGCCAAATTTCTGCCATTTTCCCCAATGCATGTTAAATAGCATAGAGATCCATTTTTACAATAGATTAAATATTTGACATTTTTCACTAGTTCATATTCATATTTTGAAAGAGATCCCATACCATCCAGACATGCACTTAAAAGTGTTTCAGTTCCATATGTTCATTCTTCACAGGGTAGGTATTCCATTACTCACAATCAAAAATGTAGAAAATATGCAAATCCCTCATATAAAGCCCTTAGCCAGAAAGAATTCTATCTCCATGGAATTTCATAAATCTCTGGCAATTTATAAGCAAGAATTATACAACATTCCAGTAATATTTCCAAATAAATTCTTTTTCTTTTTCTGAAATTTCTTTCTCAGTAGTTTTAATATTTCCAAAAGGCTCAATCAATGTTCCCAATCACTAGTCCTTAGACAATTTTAAAATATAGTAAATGCCATATTATTTAAAGTGTGTAAAGGTGCTATCATCATCACAGAGAGAAAATAAAATCATGTGCAGCCTGATTTGTCTCTTCAAACTTTGAAATGCTTTAAAACCTATCTGGTTGTCCTGATGAGAAGAGATTCTTTGAGTCTGGTGTAAGAGATACCTGTTGTAGATAACATAAAGGGAAGATACAGAGGAGACAAATTTTCTATCAAGGCTTAGGGCCAGTTCTGGCAAATATTCTTATAAAAGGTAAAGTTAGATAGACTGAACTGGATGGAATATAGATATATAAAGGAGTAAAAATTCAATAAACATTCAATAAATGGGTAAAGAAGAAAGAAAGGAGGGGAAGGAAGGAAGGGGGAAGGAAGAAAGAGCGGGCTAATGAAATGTATGAATGTGTCATCTCACAGAGAAGGCTTTGGCTTTTATGTCTTTTCTTTGCCACCTCCTAAAATATCGTCTCAAATTAATTGTTATTGATTTTTTTGAGAATACTTTAAATACCCTTTAAAAAGCCTCAGTAGCCTTAAATGTTTTTTTTTTAAATTTCCATCATAGATGTGCTTGTCCCTTTAAGTAAAGAAACTTGCCTTCACTGGCGCTAGATGTGATATCAACTTTCAAGAAGTGTGAGTGTATTTCAAGTAACCCCTGTAGAGCACAGTTAAATTCTAGAGGTTTCATTTATAATAAAAAGTTCTGTATTTTTAAGAAAGAGTAATAAGTAATTCTTTTATGATTTTAGAATAGATGATGGTAGTCATGATCTTAAGATATAGATAAAAACATTATATGGTATTATTTGTTTGTTTATTTATTGAAATTGAAAGTTAAAGACAGACAACATAGAAAGAAATATGTGTATTTTTCTCATATAATTCAGTATTTCTGTTAGATGAGAGAGGAAGAGATTAGATTCAGTGTTTTGATAAATTCTAAGTTGAAAAAAATTGTCCACTGAAGTCATACTACCATTGACAGGGAATTAAGTTGCATCCTGCAGGGTCCCTTATCACTGAACAACTTGAAAATCAAGGAAGACCACATAACCCTTGGGATATCAAGCTTTATATAAAATCTTTGAACTGAGAATAAGCTCCAGAAGGAATGTGATTACAAAAACGATTTCAGCAGAAGTTGTACAAGTATTAAATCTAGTCTAGTAGTTTGATTTTTTTAATATTTAGAATTAAATATTATAGTTTTCAAATATTTAATTATGTAGGTTACATGCATATATAAATCTATATTATACAACAATAAATATATATTATATATTATACATATTTAATTATGTATATGTTACATGTATATATAAATCTATATTATATAATACACTCAATTCTCATTAGCTACAGTAGTTATGTTCCATGTCATGATGAATATTGATTTAGAGAATATTGAACCGTTTCGCCTAGGGAAAATCCTCTGAGCCTCTGATCACAACATTTTCATCAATTGACCAATACATATCCTTGTTTCATGTGTGTTTCTGTTTAAAGACACCTTATTTAATAGTTATGGTTGATTCATGGATAGATATGGAACTCATGGACAACAGCACTATAACTCATGCCTCAGTAAAGCTTATCTCACACACATATTTTCCCTTTAAGGCACATTACAGTATTCTTGCACTTAGGAGCACTAGGCAGCACTGCAACACTATACTTGGTGGCCATTTAAAATAGCAAATTCACCAAAAAAAAAAAAAAGTACAAGATGTGAATGACATGGCACTAATTATACCACAAATAGAACACTCACTTACAGTATGAAAGTTGATATAAGAAGGCAAAGCATTGTCTTCTTCCATCTCAGCTGGGAACAGTGCATGTCAGGTGATTCAAATTTTTCACAACCCTACACATACACATGCCCACAAATGATTGTGAAGCATCAAAAGCACTGATTTTGAGGTTACAAATAAATTTTAGCTATCAGGTAAATTTGCAAATATGCAATCCATGAATAGTGAGGAAAAACTGGGTATGTGTGTATGTATGTATGTGTCCATGGGTGTGTATGTGTGTGTGTATATTTGCTTAATAAATTATTCATTCTTCAGTGGTAACTGTTTCTGCCATTTTGTTAAAAAGGAAAAAACAAGATGTTTTTAAACAGACTTTTCTATAGATTTTGGAAAAATCATAGTGTCATATGTCTACAACCACAGTTCCATACAAAACATTTCTACCCCAAAAAACTTCCTTCGTGATAATCCAGTATAAGCAACCTCTCTTCCTACCTCACAATCCCTAGCAACCACTGATTTGTTTTCTGTACCTATAATCTTGCTTTTCTAGAATGTCATCTAAATGGAATCATATCTTATGAAGGCTTTTGAGTCTGGCTTCTCTCACTTAGCATAATGCTTCTGATATTTACCCATACTGTTGTATGATTCAGTCATTTTTTCTTGTTATTACTGAAAAGTATTCTATCATATGGATGTACTAAAGTTTGTTTATTCATGTACTTGTTGAAGAATACATGAATTACTTCAAGTTTTTAGCAGTTATTAAGAAAGCTGCTTTAAACAGTCATATACAGGTTTTGTATGAACTAAAGTTCATTTATCTTGAATGAATGCTTGAGAGTGTAATTGCTGTCCCATTGCATTCTCACCAGCATTGTATGAGAGTTCTAGCTGCTATATATTCTCACTGGTGCTTGGTATTATCACTTTAACTTTGTTTTACTTAAAGTTTAGCCATTTTAATGAGTCATTTGTGATATCTCATTGTGATTTTAATTTACATTATCTGAATTGTGATGTCAAACATATTTTCATAGATTTGTTTGCTATCCATATATATATATATTTTAGTGAAGTGACTTTTCAAAACTTTTACCTATCTTTAAAACCAGTACTGTTTCTCACTGGATTAAGGTTGAAAGTAATTTACATATTCTGAGCACTAGTTTTTTGTCAGAACTGTGACTGCTCTTTTCATTCTCTTTCAGAGAGTATGAGTTTCAAATATTGGTGAAATCCAATTATCAGTTTTTTTTCTTGTCATATCTAATAATTTTTGCCTAATCTAAGGTCATAAAAATTTTCTCCCATGTTTTCTCCTAGAGGTTTTATAGTCTATGTTTCACATTTAATTTAAGGTAATTATCAATATGTATGTTCCTATTACCATTTCTTTTTTGTTTTGAGTTTGTTTTTGTAAGTCTTTTTCTTCTTCTTCTCTTGTGTTTCCTGCCTAGAGCAGTTCCTTTAGCATTTGTTGTAAAGCTGGTTTGGTGGTGCTGAATTCTTAGTTTTGCTTGTCTGTAAAGCTCTTGATTTCTCTGTCAAATCTTAATGGAAGCCTTGCTGAGTAGAATATTCTTGGTTGTAAGGTTCTTCCCTTTCATCACGTTAAATATATCATCCCACTCTCTTCTGGCCTGCAGAGTTTCTGATGAGAAATCAGCTGATAATCTCATGGGAGTTCACTTGAACATTATCAGTTTCTTTTCCTTTTTTGCTTTTAATATTTTTTTCTTTATTTTTAATTTTTGTTAATTTGATTACTATGTGTCTTGGTGTGCTCCTCTTTGGGTTTATCCTGCCTAGGACTCTCTGTGCTTATTGGACATGGTTGACTGTTTCATTTCCTATGTTACAGAAGTTGTCAGCTATTATTTCTTCAAATATTTTTCTCAGGTCCTTTCTCTCTCTCTTCTTCTGGGAGCCCTATAATGCAAATGTTGGTGCTTTTAGTGTTCCCCAGGGGTCTCTTATACTGTCTTCATTTTTTTTTCATTCTATTTTCTTTATTCTGTTCTGTGGCAGTGATTTCCACCATTCTGTCTTCCAGGTCACTTATCTGTACTTCTGTCTTAGTTATTCAGCTATTGATTCCTTCTAGTGTATTTTTCACTTCAGTTACTGTACTGTTCATCTCTGTTTGTTCTTTAGTTCTTCTAGGTTTTTGTTAAATATTTCTTGCATTTTCTTGATACTTGCCTCCATTATTTTTCTGAGATCTTGGATTGTCTTCACTATCATTATTCTAAATAAAACTCTTAGAGGAAAACAAAGGCAGAACACACTTTGACATAAATTGCAGCAATATCTTTTTTGATCCATCTCCAAGAATAATGGAATTAACAACAAAAATAAACAAAAGAGACCTAATTAAGCTCAAAAGCTTTTGCACAGCAAAGGAAACCATAAACTAAACAAAAAGACAACCCACAGAATGGGAGAAAATACTTGCAAGTGATATGAAAAATAAGGGATTAGTCTCCAAAATTTACTAACAGCTCATGCAGCTCAATATCAAAAAAACAAATAACCCAATCAAAAAATGGGCAGAAGACCTAAATAGAAATTTCTCCAAAGAAGACATAGAGTTGGCCAAGAGGCACATGAAAAGATGCTCAACATCAATAATTATTAGAGAAATGCAAATCACAACTACAGTGAGGTATCACCTCACACCAGTTAGAATGGCCATCATCACAAAATCTACAAACAATAAATGATGGAGTGGTTGTGGAGAAAAGGGAACCTTCCTACACTGTTGGTGGGAATGTAAATTGGTACAGCCACTATGGAGAACAGTATGGAGCTTCCTTAAAAAACTAAAAATAGAACGACCATAGACCCAGCAATCCCACTACTGGACATATATCCAGAGAAAAGCATGGTTTGAAAGGATACATGCACCTCAGTGTTCATTGCAGCACTCTGTCCAAAGGCCAGGACATGGAAGCAACCTAAATGTCCATCAACAGACAAATGGATAAAGCAGATGTGATACATATATACAATGGAATATTACTCTGCCATTAAAAAGAATTAAATACTGCCATTTTTAGCAACATGGATGGACCTGGAGATTATCATCCTAAGTGAAGAAAGTCAGACATTTGATATATCATATCAAATATCATATGATACCCCTTATATGTGAAATCTAAAAAAAAAATACTAATGAACTTATTTACAAAACATAAACAGACTCACAGACTTACAGAATGAACTTATGGTTGCCAGGAGAATAGGATGGTGGGGAGGGATAAATTGGGAGTTTGTGATTGACATGTCCACTGAGCTATATTTAAAATAAATGCCTGTTTAAAAAAAAAAGTTATCCACCCTGAAGCGAAAAAAAAAAAAAAAAGAAAGAAAGAATTCTTAATGAAGAATGAGGTGAGAGTTCAGAAATTTTCCATATGGATTTAATTCTGGAAGAATTACTTGGGCTTTGAAATGTGGAACCTATGCATTTGGAAACTCATTTAATTTCTCTGAGTCTGAGTTACATATAAAATTCATTTTTCCTACTTAATTTGATCAGTTATCTTCATTATGTGTCAAATCTTGCTTTTCTTCACCCATGATTCCCCTGAGACCACATACATGTGCAAGTGTCTGTGTATGTGTGTGTATGCAATACAGTGTATAGAGTGTGATTATTCAATAGTCACTTATGTAATAAATGAAAACACATAAATATATATTCTGTAATCAGGAATATCAATATGAATCAATGAATATTGAAATATATATGTATATGCTACATAATCAGGTAGTCTACATTTAACTGCAGTATGTAATCATTGATGGAACTTATCAACTCACTGTGATTTTTCTATATTATAAAGTGTTTGATGGTGGCACAGTGGTTAAGAATCCACTTGCCATTGCAGGGGACACAGATTCAAGCCCTGATCCAGGAAGATCCCACATGCTTCAGAGCAACTAAGCACATGTGCCACAACTACTGAAGCCTGCGCGCCTAGAGCCTGTGCTCCACAACAAGAGAAGCCACCACAATGAGAAGCCAGCATACAGCAATGAAGAGTAGTCCTGCTCGCCACAACTAGAGAAAACCTGCGCACAGCAACAAAGACCCAATGGAGACAAAAATAAATAAATAAATAAATAAAAACACCACACAAACAGCACCCAAAAGAAAGGTGAATACATATATATATGAATATATATTCCACATGAAATATAATAAAGTCAGAAATGATTATCAGAGATTAGAATAGATACTACATAGTGGGAAAAAAAGCTATAAGAAAGGGTATAATTTGAATATGTATAACTTATATACTTTGCTGTACAGCAGAAACTAACACAACATTGTAAACTAACTATACCCTAATAAAAAAAAAAGAAAAAAAAAGTAAAAAATAAATAAAGTTTAAAAAAGTAAAAAAAAAAAAAAGTGTTTGCCATGCCAATATTAAGAGAAACTGAGCTGTGCATGAACACTGATCACCAAAAATTTTGGTGTAAAGATATGGGACTTGTACTAGAAGGACATTTCTAGGCAAGCTCTCTGCTCTAACCCAGAGAAAAGACTGCAATGAGGTTCAAACCCAGAAACACGATAACTCCTGTCACCAGGCTGGTGAGTCCCACTGCTGGAAGCCTGTTCCTCTGCATTTTAACAGCAAACATAAAGCAGAGGAATGATAACAAATGAAAACTTGCAGGTTGGAGGGATCTTCAAGATGTCAGAGGAGTAAGATGTGGAGGTCACCTTCCTCCACACAAATACATCAAAAATATTTCTACATGTGGAACAACTACAGAACACTTACTGAATGCTGGCAGAAGACCTTAGACTTCACAAAAGGCAAGAAAATCCCCATATACCTGGCCATATGGATAACAGGGTCTTGGTGATCTGGCCTGGTGTCAGGCCTGAGCTTGTGAGGTGGGAGAGGTGAGTTCAGGACACTGGACAACCAGAGACCTCCGGACCCATTTAATATCAATAGGCGATCACTCTCCCAGAGATCTCCATCTCAACACTAAGACCCAGCACCACCCAATAACCTACAAGCTCCAGTGCTGGGCACCCCATGCCAAAAAGTAGCAAGACAAGAACACAACCCCACCCATTAGCAGAGAGGCTGCTTAAAATAATACTAAGTTCACAGACACCCCAAAATACACCACCAGACGCAGCCCTGACCGCAAGAAAAACAAGATCCAGACCCACCCACCAAAAAAAATGGCATCCGTCCCCTCCACCAGGAAGCCTACACAAGCTGCTGAACCAACAATAACCACTGGGGGCAGACACAAAAAACAATGGGAGCCATGAACTTGCAGCAGGCAAAAAGGAAACCACAAACAAAGTAAGTTAAGCAAAATGGGAAGATAAGGAAATATGCAGCAAATGAGGGAGCAAGGTGAAAACCCAACAGACCAAACAAATGAAGAAGAAATAGGCACTCTACCTGAAAAAGAATTCAGAGTAATGATAGTAAAGATGATCCAAAACCTTGGAAATAGAATGGAGAAAATACAAGAAACATTTAAAAAGGACCTAGAAGAACTAAAGATGAAACAAACAATGATGAACAACAACAAAAAAATGAAATTAAGAATTCTCTAGAAGCAGAATAACTGAGGCAGAAGAAATGATAAGTGACCTGGATGATAAAATAGTGGAAATAACTACTGCAGAGCAGAATAAGGATAAAAGAATGAAAAGAACTGAGGTCTGTCTCATAGACCTCTGGGACAACATTAAATGTACCAACGTTCAAATTAGAGGGGTTCCAGAAGAAGAAGAGAAAAAGAAAGGGAATGGGAAAATATTTGAAAAGATTATAGTTGGAAACTTCCCTAACATGGGAAAGAAAAAAGTCATTCAATTGCAGGAAGCACAGAGAGTCCCATACAGGATACATGCAAGGAGAAACACGCCAAGACACATATTAATCAAACTATCAAAAATAAAATACAAAGAAAAAAATATTTAAAACAGCAAGGGAAAAATAAAACAAATAACATACAAAGGAATCACCATAAAGTTAACAGCAGATCTTTCATTAGAAACTCTTCAAGCCAGAAGTGACAGGCAGGACATATTTAAAGTGCTGAAAGGGAAAAAAAAAACTACAACCAAGATTACTCTACACAGCAAGGATCTCATTCAGATTCGAAGGAGAAATTAAAACTTTACAGACAAGCAAAAGCTAAGAGAATTCAGCACGACCAAACCAGCTTTATAACAAATGCTAAAGGAACTTCTCTAGGCAGGAAACACAAAAGAAGGAAAAGACCTGCAATAACAAACCCCCCAAAATTAAGAAATTGGTAATAGAAACATACATATCAATAACTACCTTAAATGTAAATGGATTAAATGCTCCAACCAAAAGAAATAGACTGGTTGAATGGATACAAAATCAAAACCCATATATATGCTGTCTACTAGAGACCCACTTCAGACCTAAGGACACATACAGACTGAAAGTGAGGGGATAGAAGAAGATATTCCTTGCAAATGGAAATCAAAATAAAGCTGGAGTAGCAATCTCATATCAGACAAAATAGAAATTAAAATAAAGATTATTACAAGAGACAAAGTAGGACACTACCTAATGATCAAGGGATCAATCCAAGAAGAAGATATAACAATTGTAAATATTTATGCACCCAACATAGGAGCACCTCAATACATAAGGCAAATGCTAACAGCCATAAAAGGGGAAATCAACAGTAACACAATCAATAGGGGACTCTAACACCCCACTTTCACCAATGGACAGATCATCCATAATGAAAATAAGTAAGGATTCACAAACTTTAAATGACACATTAAACAAGATGGACTTAATTGATATTTATAGGACATTCCTTCCAAAATCAACAGAATACACTTTCTTCTCAAATGCTCATGGAAAATTCTCCAGTATAGATCATGCCTTGGGTCACAAATCAAGCCTTGGTAAATTTAAGAAAATTGAAATCATATCAAGTATGTTTTACAACCACAATGCTATGAGACTAGATATCAAGTACAGGAAAGAAACCGTAAAAAATACAAACACATGGAGGCTAAACAATAAGCTAACAAATAACCAAGAGATGATGGAAGAAATCAAAGAGGAAATCAAAAAGTACCTAGAAAGAAATGGCAATGAAAACACAAAAACACAAGACCTATGGGGTGCAGTGAAGGCAGTTCTAAGAGGGAAGTTTATAACAATACAATACAATCTCAAGAAACAAGAAACATCTCAAATAAACAACCTGAATGTACACTTAAAGCAATTAGAGAAAGAAGAACAAAAACCCCCAAACTTAGCAGAAGGAAAGAAATCATAAAGATCAGATCAGAAAAAGCCACAGACATAGAGAATGGACTTGAGGACTTGGGGAGTGGGAAGGGTAAGCTGGGATGAAGCGAGAGAGTGGCATGGACATATATACACTACCAAAGGTAAAATAGATAGCTAGTGGGAAACAACCACATAGTATAGGTGGGTCACCTCAGTGCTTTGTGACCATCTAGGGAGGGTGGGAGTGAAACACTGAGGGAGGAGATATGGAGATATAAGTATAGCTGATTTACTTTGTTATAAAGCAGAAACAAACACATCATTGTAAAGCAATTATACTCCAATAAAGATGTTTTAAAAAATATGATAATCCAAATTAATGCAGGAAAAGATTCCGACAAAATTCAACACCCATTTATGATAAAAACTCTCCAGAAAGTAGGCATAGAGGGAACCTACCTCAACATAACACAGGCCAAATATGAGAAACCCACAGCCAACATCTTTCTCAGTGTTGAAAAACTGATATCATTTCCTGTAAAATACGGAACAAGACAAAGATGCCCACTTTCACCACTGTTATTCAACATAGTTTTGGAAGTTTTAGCCACAGCAATTAGAGAAGAAAAAGAAATAAAAGAATACAAATCGGAAAAGAATAAGTTAATCTGTCACTGTTTGCAGTTGACATGATACTATATATAGAGAATCCTAAAGATGCTACCAGAAAACTACTAGAACTAATCAATAAATTTGATAAAGTAAGGGATACAAAAATAATGCATAGAAATCTCTTGCATTCCTATACACTAATGATGAAAAATCTGAAAGAGAAATTAAGGAAACATTCCCATTTACCACTGCAACAAAAAGAATAAAATACCTAGGAATAAACCTACCTAGGTATATCTAGTCAAGGAATAGGAATAAACCTACCTATATATCTAGTCAAGAGAACACTCTTTGACATAAATCACAGCAAGATCCTTTTTGACCCACCTCCTAGAGAAATGGAAATAAAAACAAAAGTAAACAAATGGGATCTAATGAAACTTAAAACTTTCACAGAACAAAAGGAAACCATAAACAAGACGAAAAGACAAACCTGAGAATGGGAAAAAATATTTGCCAATGAAGTGACTGACAAAGGATTATCTCCAATATATATAAACATCACATGCAGTTGAGTATTAAAAAAAACAAACAACCTAATCCAAAAAAAGCAGAGAAGATCTAAATAGACATTTCTCCAAAGAAGATATACAGATTGCTAACAAACCCATGAAATGATGCTTGACATCACTTATCATTACAGAACTACAAATTAAAACTACAATGTGGTATCACCTCACTCTGGTCAGAATGGCCATCTTCAAAAATCTATAAAAAATAAATGCTGGAGAGGGTGTGGAGGAAAGGGAACCCTCTTGTACTGCTGATGGGAAAGTAAATTAATACAGGCACTATGGAGAACAGTATGGAGGTTCCTTAAAAAACTAAAAATAAAACTACCATATGACCCAGCAATACCACTACTGGCATATACCCTGAGAAAACCATAATTCAAAGAGTCTTGTACCAAAATGTTCATTTCAGCTCTATTTACAATAGCCAGGAGATGGAAACAACCTAAGTGTCCATCATTGGATGAATGGATAAAGAAGATGTGGCACATATATACAATGGAACATTACTCAGCCATAAAAAGAAACGAAATTGAGCTGTTTGTAATGAGGTGGATAGACCTAGAGTCTGTCATACAGAGTGAAGTAAGTCAGATCACCCAAACAGAAAATAAGGAAATACAAGATTTAAATGACACAATAGACCAGATAGACTTAATTGGTTTTTATTGAACATTCTAACCAAAAGTGACAGAATACACTTTCTTCTTAAGTTCACACTCAATGTAGAAAACCTGAAAACATTTCCTCTAAGATCAGGAACAAGACAAGGATGTTCAATCTAGCCACTATTACTCAGCATAGTTTTGGAAGTCCTAGCCTTGGAAATCAGAGAAGAAATAGAATACAAATTGGAAAAGAAGAAGTAAAATTGTCACTGTTTTCAGATGACATGATATTATGTATAGAAATCCTAAATATGCTACCAGAAACTACTAGAGCCAATGAAAGTAAGTGTCCTGTATTCTGATACACTAACAACAAATGATCAGAAAGAGCAATTAAGTAAACAATAACATTTACCATTGCAAAGAAAGAATAAAATACATAGGAATAAACCACCTTAATGAGGCAAAAGACTTGTACTCAAAACCCTATAAAAAACTGATGAAAGAAATCAATGATGACACAAACAGATGGAGAGATATATCATGTTCTTGAATTGGAAGAATCAATATTGTGACAATGACTATGCTACCCAAAGCAATCTATAGATCACTTGAATCCCTATCAAATTACCAATGGTATTTTCTCACAGAATTAGAACAAAAAATTTTACAACATGTATCAAAACACAAAAGGCCCTGAATAGCCAAAGCAATCTTGAGAATGAAAAACAAACCTGGAGGAATCAGGCTCCCTGATTTCACACTATACTACAAACCTATAATAATCAACACAATATGGTGCTAGGACAAAAACAGAAATATAGATAAATGGTACAGGACAGAAAGCTCAGAGATAAATCCACACACCTATGGTCACCTAATCTATGACCAATGAGGCACGAATATACAATGGAGAAAAGACAGGCTGTTCAATAAGTGGTGTTGGGAAAACTGGACATGTAAAAGAATGAAATTAGAAAATTCCCTAACACCATACAAAAAATAAACTCAAAATGGATTAAAGACCTAAATGTAAGTCTGGACACTATAAAACTCTACGAAGAAAACATAGGAAAAACACTCTTTGACATAAAACACAGCAAGCTATTTTCTGACCCTTCTCCTTGAGTAATGAAAATAAAAACAAAAATAAACAAATCGGACCTAATAAAATTTAAAAGCTTTCGCACAGCAAAGGAAACCATAAACCAGATGAAAAGACAACACTCAAATGGGAGAAAATATTTGCAAATGAAGCAACTGATGAAGAATTAATCTCCAAAATATACAAATAGCTCATGTAACTCAATATCAAAACAAACAACCCAATTAAAAAATGGGTGCAAGACCTAAATAGACATTTCTCCAAAGAAGACATATAGATGGCCAACAGGCACATGAAAAGATGCTCAACATCACTAATTATTAGAGAAATACAAAACAAAACTAGAATGAGGTATCACGTTACACCAGTCAGAATGGGTATCATCAAAAAATCTACAAACAATTCATACTGGAGAGAGTGTGGAGGAAAGGGAGCCCTCTTGCACTGTTGGCGGGAATGTAAATTGATACAGTCACTATGGAGAACAGTATGGAGGCTCCTTAGAAAACTAAAAACAGAACTACCATATGACCCAGCAATCCCACTACTGGGCATATGCCCTGAGAAACCATAATTCAAAATGAGTCATGTACCACAATGTTCACTGCAGCACTATTTACAATAGTCAGGACATGGAAGCAGCCTAAGTGTCCATAGTCAGATGAATGGTTAAAGAAGATGTGGCACATATTTACAATGGAATACTACTCAGCCATAAAAGGAAATTAAGTTGGGTTATTTGTAATGAGGTGGATGGATCTAGAGTCTGTCATACAGAGTGAAGTAAGTCAGAAAGAGAAAAACAAATATATTTGTATATTTATATATTTATGCCCATATGTGTAATCTAGAAAAATGATACAGACATAACTATTTGCAGAGCAGGAATAGAGATGCAGAGGTAGAGAACGGATTTGTGGACACAGGGGAAAGTGGGATGAATTGGGAGATTAGGATTGACATATATACACTACCATGTACAAAATAGGTAGCTAGTGGGAACATGTTGTATAGTACAGGGAGCTCAGCTCTGTGCTCTGTTATGACCTAGGTGGGTGGGTTGAGGGGGGCATGAGAGGGAGGGCCAAGAGGGAGGGGATATATGTATACATAGAGCTGATTCACTTCATTGTACAGCAGGAAAGAACACAACATTGTAAAGCAATTATACTCCAATAAAAAATAGACTATAAGTGGTCACATATGCATACATAGAGAATTTTTAATATCATTTCATGTGACATGTATTTACATTAATTGTATTATGTTTTTACACCATTGAACAACTGTTGCTTTTCCTCAAGAATTATTTTTTTGGTTTATCTATGTTGAACTGGCTCCTTTATTTTACTCATCTATTGTTTTATATATACATGCTACTTTTGTTTATCCAGTCCTCTTTTGATAGATACTTTGGTTGTTCCCATTATTTCACAATTACAAGGTGGCAGTTAATTTTCCATGTACATGTTTCATTATTTTATGTGCTAGTGATCTCTCTAGGAGCAGATACTAGCAAGAGGAACTGTTAGGTCACTTAATTTCTTTACACAGTAGTCCCATCTTCACTTTTTATGTGTGTTGCCTAATTGCTTTCCAAATGGTTGAACAATTCCCCTTCTTTCAGGGAGTACCTGTCAGCATTTGACAATATACAGTGGATGCTCGAACAACATAGGGGGTTGTAGACACTCTCTACAGTCAAAAATCCATATATAGGGCTTCCCTGGTGGCGTAGTGGTTGAGAGTCCGCCTGCTGATGCAGGGGACACGGGTTCGTGCCCCAGTCCGGGAGGATCCCACATGCCGCAGAGTGGCTGGGCCTGTGAGCCATGGTCGCTGAGCCTGTGCGTCCGGAGTCTGTGCTCCACGATGGGAGAGGCCACAACAGTGAGAGGCCCGTGTAACGCAAAAAAAAAAAAAAATCCACATATAAATTATAGTCAGCCTTCTGTATCCATGGTTCCTCCATATCCCAGTTCCACTACCATGGATTCAACTAACTGCAGCTTGTGTAGTCTTTACTAGTGAAAAAAATACACATATAAGTGGACATGTGTAGTTCAAACCCACGTTATGGTTTAACTGTACAGACTTCTTAATTTTTTTCAGTCCAATGGGAAAAATGTTATCAGTTTTAATTTTCACTTGCCTGGTTGTTGGTAAGATTGAGAATCTTTTCATTTATTTATTAGTGTTTGAATTAGATTTTCAAAAATTGTAAGTTTACATACTGTCCATAATTTTTGATTAGATGATTTGTAATTTTCATATTTATATGTAGGATTAGAACAATTATTCACAGGTCATCTATGAGGCAAGTATTTTCTCCTAGCATGTGGTTTCTTTTAAAACATAAAGTTGACTTTATTGTTAGTAAAGTTTTAATCACATTTAGATGTCTTTTTCTTTATTACTATACTTTTCAGTTCTTTTTTTTTTAACTTTTTATTGGAGTATAATTGCTTTACAATGTTGTGTTTCTGCTGTATAACAAAGTGAATCAGCTATATGTATACATATATCCCCATATCCCCTCCCTCTTTCATCTCCCTCCCATCCTCCCTATCACACCTCTCTAGGTGGTCACAAAGCACCGAGCTGATCTCCCTGTGCTATGCGGCTTCTTCCCACTAGCTATCTATTTTACATTTGGTAGTGTATATAGATAGGTTCATTCCACTCTCTCACTTCATCCCAGCTTACACTTCCCCCTCCCCATGTCCTGAAGTCCATTCTCTACATATGCATCTTTATTCCTGTCCTGCCCCTCGGTTCTTCAGAACCATTTTTTTTTAAGATTCCATATATATGTGTTAGCATATGGTATTTGTTTTTTATCTTTCTGACTAACTTCACTCTGTAGGACAGACTCTATGTCCATCCACCTCACTACAAATAACTCAGTTTCATTTCCTTTATGGCTGAGTAATATTCCATTGTATATATGTGCCATATCTTTTTTATCCATTCAGTTGTCGATGGACACTTAGATTGCTTCTATGTCCTGGTTGTTGTAAATAGAGCTGCAGTGAACATTGTGGTACATGACCCATTTTGAATTATGGTTTTCTCAGGTTATATGCCCAGAAGTGGGATTGTTGGGTCATAAGATAGTTATACTTTTAATTTTATAAGGAACCTCCATACTGTTCTCCATAGTGGTTGTATCAATTTACATTCCCACCAACAGTTCAAGAGAGTTCCCTTTTCTCCACACCTCTCCAGCATTTATTGTTTGTAGATTTTTTGATGATGGCCGTTCTGACTGCTGTGAGGTAATACCTCATTGTAGTTTTGATTTGCATTTCTCTAATGATTAGTGATGTTCAGCATTCTTTAATGTGTTTGCTGGCAATATGTAAATCTTCTTTGGAAAAATGTCTATTTAGGTCTTCTGCCCATTTTTGGATTGATTTGTTTGTTTCTTTGATATTGAGCTGCATGAGCTGTTTGTAAATTTTGGAGATTAATCCTTTGTCAGTTGCTTTATAGGCAAATATTTTCTCCCATTCTGAGGTTGGCTTTTCATTTTGTTTATATTTTCCTTTGCTGTGCAAAAGCTTTTACATTTCATTAGGTCCCATTTGTTTTTTTTTTTTTTTCTAATTCCATTTCCTTAGGAGGTGGGTCAAAAAGGATCTTGCTGTGATTTATGTCATAGAGTGTTCTGCCTATGTTTGCCTCTAAGAGTTTTATAGTGTCTGGCTTTATGTTTAGGTCTTTAATCCATTTTGAGTTTATTTTTGTGTATGGTGTTAGGGAGTGTTCTAATTTCATTCTTTTATATGTAGCTGTCCAGTTTTCCCAGCATCATTTAGTGAAGAGCCTAATTTTCTCCATTGTATATTCTTGCCTCTTATATCAAAAATAAGGTGACCATATATGTGTGGGTTTATCTCTGGGCTTCCTATCCTGTTCTGCTGATCTATATTTCTGTTTTGTGCCAGTATCATACCGTCTGGAATACTGTAGCTTTATAATACAGTCTGAAGTCCAATAGCCTGATTCCTCCAGTTCCATTTTCCTTTATCAAGATTGCTTTTGTTATTTGGGGTCTTTTGTGTTTCTATACAAATTGTGAAAATTTTTGTTCTAGTCTGTTAAAAATGTCATTGGTAGTTTGATAGGGATAGCATTGAATCTGTAGATTGCTTTGGGTAGTAGAGTCATTTTCACAATGTTGATTCTTCCAATCCAAGAACATGGTATATCTCTCCATCTTGTTAATTTCTTTGTATCATTGTTAATTCTTTCATCAGTGTCTTATAGTTTTCTGCATACAGGTCTTTTGTTTCCTTAGGTAGGTTTATTTGTAGGTATTTTATTCTTTTTGTGGCAATGGTAAATGGGAGTGTTTCCTTATTTTCTCTTTCACACTTTTCATCATTAGTGTATAGGAATGCAAGAGATTTCTGTGCATTAATTTTGTATCTTGCTACTTTGCTAAATTCATTGATTTCCTCTGGTAGTTTTCTGGTGGCAACTTTAGGATTCCCTATGTGTAGTATCATGTCATCTGCAAACAGTGACAGTTTTACTTCTTCTTTTCCGATTTGGATTCCTTTTATTTCTTTTTCTTCTCTGATAGTTTTGGAAGTTTTAGCCACAGCAATGTTGAATAATACTTGTGAGAGTGGACAACCTTGCCTTTTCCTGATCTTAGAGGAAATGGTTTCAGTTTTTCACCATTGAAGACGATGTTGGCTGTGGGTTTGTCATATATGGCCTTTATTATGTTGAGGAAAGTTCCCTCTATGCTACTTTCTGCAGGGTTTCTATCATAAATTGGTGTTTAATTTTGTCAAAAGCTTTCTCTGCATCTATTGAGATGATCATATGGTTTTTCTCCTTCAATTTGTTAATATGGTTTATCACATTGATTGATTTGTGTATTTTGAAGAATCCTTGCATTTCTGGGATAAACACCACTTGATCATGGTGTATGCTCCTTTAAATGCGCTGTTCAATTCTTTCTGCTAGTATTTTGTTGAGGATTTTTGCATCTATGTTCATCAGTGATATTGGCCAGTAGTTTTCTTTCTTTGTGACATCTTTGTCTGGTTTTGGTATCAGGGTGATGGTGGCCTCATAAAATGAGTTTGGGAGTATTTCTCCATCTGCCATATTTTGGAAGAGTTTAGAAGGACAGATGTTAGCTCTTCTCTAAATATTTGATAGAATTTGCCTCTGAATCCATCTGGTCCTGGGCTTTTGTTTGTTGGAGGATTTTTAATCACAGTCTGAATTTCAGTGCTTGTGATTGGTTTGTTTATATTTCTTCCTGGTTCAGTCTCGGAAGGTTGTGCTTTCCTAAGAATTTGTCCATTCCTTTCTTTAAAAAGAGGGAAGTTCTTCCCTCTCTCCTGGTCAGCAGTGTGCTTAAGAGCTCAGAAATTAAGGTAAGAAAATTGAATGCCTATATTTGAATCCTGAATCAGTCCCTTGACCCTAACCCTAATCCTATCCATAACTGTGATCCTTCAGTAAGTTTAATAAACTCTCTGTGCCATAATTATCTTCTCTGTAAATTAAATAATAATAAAAATAATAATTGGATTTACCTCCCTAAAGAGGTTATTGATAAAATTAATGTCTGTATTTTATTTAGAAGAATGTCTAAACTATGGCAAGCACTATATAACTGTTAAAAAGGTATATTATTTTCTAATCATTTAAAAGCTTACTCTTCCTTTTTTTAGGACATTAATTCATTGGAGTATATTTTTGGATATGTTGTGTTATAGTCATATAGTTTTTCTTTTCCATATGGATAATCAATTTTCCTAATAGCATGTTTTAACTAGCTTATTTTATAACCACTGCTTAGTAAATCCTATTCTGTTAGTCATTACAATTCATAGATAAATTTTGGGTTCCCTATCCTATTCCATAAATCTATTTGTCTATTGCTGTGGTAATATCACACTGCCTAAATGGTTAAAACTTTATAAAGTATTTTGATATCTGGCAGGGCACTGTTGTGTCATCCTCAACAAACTTTGTTTTTATTTTTCAGAAATGCCTTGCCATATATTACATTTTTATATTTATTTCTATATACTTATGTATTTTATATTAATTTCCACATAAATCTTATAATCTACATAATTTTATGTTTTGTAATTTCATAATAAATATTATATTTACAGAGTGACTTGGAGAGAATTGGCTTTTTACAATGTTTTCTTCTCATAAATGAATATGTTAAATATGTACAAAACTTAAAAAAAATTAGGCTTAAAACTTCAACTCAATTACTGAATTATATGTGGATGTGCAGAATAAAACTTGGAGAAAAACCTTAGAAGATACCTAGTCCTTTTTTGATAGATGAGGAAATTGAGGCTGAAGAGAAGTATAAAGTTGTTTTTTTCAGGATCAATAAGGTAGTAATTTGTGGCATAAATCTTTGTCATCTGATTTACTTTTAATTCTTTGGATTTTTTGGCATATATTTGGCCAAACTCTCCTGCTTCTTATTTAACATCCCATGCTCAATGATGAGTGAGAGGGTCCACACACAGCAGATGAATAAAATACTATCCTTGCCATTGAGGGGCTTAGAGTAGAAGAGATAAATGGAAGAAGCAGGCAGATACTTTCACTGCTACATGATAACTAATAACAGCAACTATGAAAGGGAATCGAACAGGGAGTGAGCAAGCAATCATTTGTGGAGTAAGGGGGAAGGAGATGTCAGTTAATGTGAATGTTAAACAATGAATATGCTTTCTTCAAGGAGAAGGTAGGAGGAAAGACATTTTAGATAGATAGTATACCATGAATAACATTGAGGCTACATGGGCAAATGTGCTGTGCTCAGAGTTAGAGGAAAGTTTTTCCAAAGAATTAAGTGAAGTGTGGAGGAAGGAGATAGGCTTGGGCCAGATGGAGATGCCTAATGTGTGTTTTTAAAGAGCTTGAATTTTTTTCTGTAGTTATTGAGAAGATATTAGACATAAAAGACAGTGGCATAGATTTGCAGTTTAGGAAAGTAGGAGGTCATAGAGTTGGTGGGTTAGAGAGAATAGACTGTAGGTGAAGAGGTAAGTTAAGTGAGAAGTAATTAAGTCCTTATCTATGGCATCTGTAGTAGAAATGGGGAAGAATGTGTTTTGATCCAAGCAGAATACACTATTTACAGATCTTGAGCATAGATAGAGTGTCTGTGTAGGATGGTAGTATATGGGTTGAGCGAATTTTTATTTAATAAATTGGGAACTATATGAAGAATAAATTATAAGAAGGAAGAAGGGAAGAGAATAATGAAATTCACTGAATACAGAGTGTGAAGTACCTTTGAATCTTTCAAGGTTGTGGTTCAAGTAGGCAACTGGTTAAATGGATCTGGAAGATTCACCTGGGGTAATATCAACATAGAGATGGATTTGAAATCAAAGGTAATTCACACTGTCTCAGGGAAAGGGTTTATGGCAGTAAGAAAAGTGATCTGAAAATTGAATCCCAGAAAAATCCTTAGCATGTAGGGACCAGGCAGAGGAAGATAAACCTATTAATGAAGGCCAATCAGAGAAGTAGAAGGAGTAACAGGTAAAATTGCAATTGCAGAAGGCAATAAAGCAACAACAGTTTTATTATTATCTCCCTTTTTTTAAAGGGCTCACACTTTATGCACTGAATATATTTGGAATGACAGACTTATTGAGTCAGACAACCTGCATAGAAAGTTCCCTTTAGGGTTCAGTGATATGAATTTTGGGAAATTTTAATTCTAGGCTTGTTCATAAGATGACTGTAATTTATCTTCTTAATTCTTCCCTTGTAGCAGTAGAATGTTTCATTTCCCTTAATAATCATGTTTCATACTTTCATTCTTGGCCCATGTTACCAACTAATACCATATTTCCTATTCAATTTTCATATTTGATGTAGTCACATAAGGATACTATAAATTATATATATATATATATATATATATATATATATATATAAATCTAGTGTATGACATTACTGTTGTCATTATGTTGACAGTAATTTATGCCTCCTTGCAGTTGGAGGAATTCTGTCATAGCACAGCTGAGCAGCTTACTATTGGTGGCAGGGGGTGGATGACAGAGCCCGGTGGGCTTTTAATCCAACAGACTATGCTGTCTCTATTGCTCTTTTCCTGGTCATTGGGCATGTAGCACCATCACTTCAAGCACATCAGTCTTTAAATATGCAATTAGAAGCACACTAATAGACACAAAAAACATCATTACTCAAAAGCACTTAAATCATTTCTCTAATAGCTCCTCTGCAGTGCAGTAATAAGCCAGTGCTGGGCAGTGAATAAACATCTTAAAGTTTTTGAAAATTCCCATTAAAAAATTCAGACAATTTTATTTCTCTCTAATGAATATGTTTCAGCACATTCAGAATCACATTATCCTATTTCTTCTGGCAATCCTTACAAGCTAAGTCCCCACAGGCAGACCCACTGAGAAAAGTCTCAGTGCCTTGAGAGTTAAACAGCACTTTCTCCATAGCCTGCTAGGCTATTACTTGGGACATTCAGGGGTACCAGGTTGGATGGCTTTCTACATAACTGTCCTTCTCTGTTATTTAGTTTAAGAACAGCCTGTTGTTCTCCCTCTCGTGGCAGTAGCTGATTAAGTCAGCCTACACCAGTATGAACTGCTGACTTGTTAAAGCTCCTTCAGAACATTGCTTTGCCATTCGTTTTGATTTTCATGAAATTATTGGAACTGTGATCGTAATAGTCCCATTTAGGCTAGTTATTTATTTTTAGTCATTTCAAAGTGGTCCCATTTTTCCATGTTGTAAAACTTAAATTAGAACACCCTGGGTGCTTAATATAAGAAGTGACAGAACAGCGCTGATAAAATCTAGGTATAGTGTAGAAACTGTCAGTGAGAGGGTTTCTGCTCAGCTCTGCCAGGCCAGAGGAGTGGAAAGAGACATGATCTTTTAGAGTTTGAATATATAATATTTAAAATCAACTCATATCTTGATACATTGAAAAATTTCTGAAATGAAAGTCAGAAGATATGTCAAAAATTGTTTCCAGCAAAAACTGTCACACGGGGGATTTGAGAAGATGGCAGAGGAGTAAGATGCGGAGATCACCTTCCTCCCCACAGATATATCAGAAATACATCTACACGTGGACCAGCTCCTATATAACACCCACTGAACACTGGCAGAAGACCTCAGACCTCCCAAAAGGCAAGAAACTCCCCACATACCTGGGTAGGGCAAAAGAAAAAGAAAAAAAACAGACACAAAAAAATAGGGACAGGACCTGCACCAGTGGGAGGGAGCTGTGAAGGAGGAAAAGTTTCCACACACTAGGAAGCCCCTTCATGGTTGGAGACTGCGGGTGGCAGAGGGGGGAAGCTTCAGAGTCACGGAGGAGAGTGCAGTAACAGGGCTGCAGAGGGCAAAGTGGAGAGATTCCCGCATAGAGGATCGCTGACGACCAGCACTCACTAGCTCTGCTCACCTGTTGGGGCGGGCGGGGGCTGGAAGCTGCGGCTCGGGCTTCGGTCGGATCGCAGGGAGAGGACTGGGGTTGGCGGCGTGAACACAGCCTGAAGGGAGCTAGTGTGCCATGGCTAGCTGGAAGGGAGACTGGGAAAAAGTCTGGACCTGCCGAAGAGGCAAGAGACTTTTTCTTCCCTCTTTGTTTCCTGGTGAGCGAGGAGAGGGGATTAAGAGTGCTGCTTCAAGGAGGTCCAGAGACTGGCACGAGCACGGCTATCAGTGCGGACCACAGAGGTGGTCATGAGACGCTAAGGCTGCTGTTGCCAACACCAAGAAGCCTGTGTGTGAGAACAGGTCACTCTCCACACCTCCCCCACTGGGAGCCTGTGCTCCCCGCCACCGCCAGGGCCCCATGATCCCGGGACAACTTCCCCGGGAGAATACATGGCGTGCCTCAGGTGGGTGCAATTTCACACTGGCCTGTGCCACCGCAGGCTCGCCCCGAACTCTGTACTCCTCCCTCCCCCCCGCCTGAGTGAGCCAGAGCCCCCGAATCAGCAGCTCTTTTAACCCCGTCCTATCTGAGTGAAGAACAGATGCCCTCAGGTGACCTACAGGCAGAGGCGGGGCCAAATCCAAAGCTGAACCCTGGGAGCTGTGTGAACAAAGAAGAGAAAGGGAAATCTCTTCCAGCAGCCTCAGGAGCAGCGGATTAAATCTCCACAATTAACTTGATGTACCCTGCATCTGTGGAATACCTGAATAGACAACAAATCATCCCAAATTGAGAAGGTGGGTGTTGGGAGCAAGATATATTATTTTTTGCCCTTTTCCTCTTTTTGTGAGTGTGTATTTGTATGTTTCTGTGTGAGATTTTGTCTGTATAGCTTTGCTTTCACCATTTGTCATAGGGTTCTGTCCGTCCATTATATTTTTCTTTTTTTTTTAATTTTTAAAGTTTTTTTCTTAATAATTATTTTTTTAATAACTTTATTTTTTCTTGCTTTATTTTATTTTATCCTCTTTCATTCTATTTTTTCTCCCTTTTATTCTGAGCCATTTGGATGAAAGGCTCTTGATGCTGCAGCCAAGAGTCAGTGCTGTTCCTCTGAGGTGGGAGAACCAACTTCAGGACACTGGTCCACAAGAGACCTCCCAGCTCCACATAATACCAAATGGCGAAAATCTCCCAGAGATCTCCATCTCAACACCAATACCCAGCTTCACTCAACGACCAACAAGCTACAGTGCTGGACATCCTATGCCAAACAACTAGCAAGACAGGAACGCAACCCCACCCTTTAGCAGAGAGGCTGCCTAAAATCATAATAAGTCCACAGACACCCCAAAACACACCATCAGACGTGGACCAGTGCACCAGAAAGACAAGTACCAGCTTCATCTACGAGAACACAGGTACTAGTCCCCTCCACCAGGAAGCTTACAAAAACCACTGAACCAACCTTAGACACTGGGGACCAAAAATAACGGAAACTACAAATCTGCAGCTTGAAAAGGAGACCCCAAACACAGTAAGATAAGCAAAATGAGAAGACAGAAAAACACAGAGCAGATGAAGGAGCAAGGTAAAAACCCACCAGACCTAACAAATGAAGAGGAATAGGCAGTCTACCTGAAAAAGAAGATCCAAAATCTTGGAAATAGAATACAGAAAATGCAAGGAATATTTAACAAGGACCTAGAAGAACTAAAGAGGAAACAAGCAATGATTAACAATACAATAAATGAAATTAAAAATACCTTAGAAGGGATCAATAGCAGAATAACTAAGGCAAAAGAACAGATAACTGACCTGTAAGATAAAATAGTGGAAAAAACTACTGCAGAGCAGAATAAAGAAAAAAGAATGAAAAGAAATGAAAGCAGTCTCAGAGACCTCTGGGACAACATTAAATGCATCAACAATCGAATTATAGGGGTCCCAGAAGAAGAAGAGAAAAAGAAAGGGACTGAGAAAATATTTGAAGAGATTATAGATGAAAACATCCTTAATATGGGAAAGGAAATAGTTAATCAAGTCCAGGAAGCACAGAGAGTCCCATACAGGATAAATCAAAGGAGAAACATGCCAAGACACATATTAGTAAAACTATCAAAAAATAAATACAAAGAAAACATATTAAAAACAGCAAGGGAAAACCAAAAAATAACACAAAAGGGAATCCCCATAAGGTTAACAGCTGATCTTTCAGCACAAACTCTGCAAGCAGGAAGAGAGGGGAAGGACATATTTAAAGTGATGAAGGAGAAAAAACTACAACCAAGATTACTCTACCCAGCAAGGATCTCATTCAGATTTGATGAAGAAAGTAAAAACCTTAGAGAAAAGCAAAAGCTGAAAGAATTCAGCACCACTAATCCAGCTTTACAAAAAATGCTAAAGAAACTTCTCTACACAAGAAATACAAGAGAAGGAAAAGACCTACAATAACAAATACAAAACAATTAAGAAAATGGGAATAGGAACATACATATTGATAATTACCTTAAATGTAAATGGATTAAGTGCTCCCACCAAAAGACATAGACTGGCTGACTGGATACAAAAACAAAACCTGTATATATGCTGTCTACAAGAGACCCACTTCAGTCCTAGGGACACATACTGACTGAAAGTGAGGGGATAGGAAAAGATATTTCATGCAAATGGAAATCAAAAGAAAGCTGGAGTAGCAATTCTCATATCAGACAAAATAGGCTTTAAAATAAAGACTATTACAAGAGACAAAAAGAACACTACAAAATGATCAAGGGATTGATCAAAGAAGAAGATATAACAATTGTAAATATTTATGCACCCAACATAGGAGCACCTCAATACATAAGGCAAATACTAACAGCCATAAAAGGGGAAATCGACAGTACCACCATCATAGTAGGGGACTTTAACACCCCACTTTCACCAATTGACAGATCATCCAAAATAGAAATAAATAAGGAAACACAAGCTTTAAAAGATACATTAAACAACATGGACTTAACTGATATTTATAGGACATTCCATCCAAAAACAACACAATACATATATTTCTCAAATGCTCATGGAACATTCTCCAGGACAGATCATATTTTGGGTCACAAATCAAGCCTTGGTAAATTTAAAACAATTGAAATCATATCAAGTATCTTTTCCAACCACAATGCTATGAGACTAGATATCAACTACAGTAACAGATCTGTAAAAAATACAAACACATGGGTGCTATCCAATACACAACTTAATAACCAAGTGATCACTGAGGAAATCAAAGAGGAAATCAAAAAATACCTAAACACAAACGACAATGGAGACACAATGACCAAAAACCTATGGGATGCAGCAAAAGCAGTTCTAAAGGGAAGTATATAGCAATAAAATTCTACCTTAAGAAACAGGAAACAGCTCAAATAAACAACCTAACCTTGCATCTAAAGCAATTAGGGAAAGAATAACAAAAACCCCCCAAAGTTAGCAGAAGAAAAGATATCATAAATATCATATAACAAATAAATGAAAAAGAAATGAAGGAAATGATAGCAAAGAACATAAAACTAAAAGCTGGTTCTTTGAGAAGATAAACAAAATAGATAAACCATTAGCCATACTCCTCAAGAGAAAAAGGGAGAATACTCAAATCAAAAGAATTAGAAAAGAAAAAGTAGAAGTAACAACTGACACTGCAGAAATACAAAGGATCATGAGAGATTAGTACAAGCAACTCTATGCCAATAAAATGGACAACCTGGAAGAAAAGGGCAAATTTTTGAAATGCACAACCTTCAAGACTGAACAAGGAAGAAATAGAAAATATGAACAGACCAAACAAAAGCACTGAAATTGAAACTGTGATTAGAAATCTTCCAACAAAAAAAGCCCAGGACCAGATGGCATCACAGGTTAATTCTATCAAACCTTTAGAGAAGAGCTAACACCTATCCTTCTCAAACTCTTCCAAAATATAGCAGAGGGAGGAAAACTCCCAAACTCATTCTACGAGGCTACCATCACCCTGGTAACAAAACCAGACAAAGTTGTCACAAAGAAAGAAATGTACAGGCCAATATCACCAATGAACATGGATGCAAAAGTCCTCAACAAAATACTAACAAACAGAATCCAACAACACATTAAAAGGATCAGACACCATGATCAAGTGGGGTTTATTCCAGGAATTCAAGGATTCTTCAATATATGCAAATCAATCAATGTGACACACCGTATTAAAAAATTGAAGGAGAAAAACCATATGATCATCTCAATAGATACAGAGAAAGCTTTCATCAAAATTCAACACCCATTTATGATAAAAACCCTGCAGAAAGTAGGCATAGAGGGAACATTCCTCAATATAATAAAGGCCATATATGACAGACCCACAGCCAACATCATCCTCAATGGTGAAAAACTGAAACCATTTCCACTATGATCAGGAACAAGACAAGGTTGGCCACTCTAACCACTATTATTCAAGATAGTTTTGGAAGTTTTAGCCACAGCAATCAGAGAAGAAAAAGAAATAAAAAGAATCCAAATCAGAAAAGAAGTAAACTGTCACTGTTTGCAGATGACATGACACTATACATACCAAATCCTAAAGATGTTACCAGAAAACTACTAGAGCTAATCAATGAATTTGGTAAAGTAGCAGGATACAAAATTAATGCACAGAAATCTCTGGCATTCCTATACACTAATGATGAAAAATCTGAAAGTGAAATTAAGAAAACACTCCCGTTTACCAAGGCAACAAAAATTAAAAAAATCTAAGAATAAATGTACCAAAAGTGGCAAAAGAACTTTATGCAGAAAATTATAAGACACTGATGAAAGAAATTAAAGATGATACAAATAGATGGAGAGATATACCATGTTCTTGAATTGGAAGAATCAATATTGTGAAAATGACTCTACTACCCAAAGCAAATTACAGATTCAATGCAATCCATATCAAACTACCACTGGTATTTTTCATATAACTAGAACAAAAAATTTCACAATTTGTATGCAAACACAAAAGACCCCGAATACCCAAAGCAATCTTGAGAATGAGACACGGAGCTGGAGGAATCAGGCTCCCTGACTTCAGACTATACTACAAAGCTACAGTAATCAAGACAGTATGGTACTGGCATAAAAACAGAAATATAGATCAATGGAACAGGATAGAAAGTCCAGAAATAAACGCACGCATGTATGGTCACTTTATCTTTGATAAAGGATGCAGGAATGTACAGTGGAGAAAAGACAGCCTCTTAAACAAGTGGTGCTGGGAAAACTGGAAAAGTACATGTAAAAGTATGAAATTAGAACACTCCCTCACACCATACACAAAAATAAACTCAAAATGGATTAAAGACCTAAATGTAAGGTCAGAAACTATCAAACTCTTAGAGGAAAACATAGGCAGAACACTCTATGGCATAAATCACAGCAAGACCCTTTTTGACCCACCTCCTAGAGAAATGGAAATAAAATCAAAAATACAAAAATGGGACCTAATGAAAGTTAAAAGCTTTTGCACAGCAAAGGAAACCATAAACAATACCAAAAGACAGCCCTCAGAATGGGAGAAAATATTTGTAAGTGAAGCAACTGACAAAGGATTAATCTCCAAATTTTACAAGCAGCTCATGCAGCTCAATAACAAAAAAAACCCCAAACAAATCAATCCAAAATGGACAGAAGACCTAAATAGACATTTCTCCAAAGAAGATATACAGATTGCCAACAAACCCATGAAAGAATGCTCAACATCATTAATCATTAGAGAAATGCAAATCAAAACTACAATGAGATATCATCTCACAACAGTCAGAATCGCCATCATCAAAAAATCTAGACACAATAAATGCTGAAGAGGGTGTGGAGAAAAGGGAGCCCTCTTGTCCTGTTAGTGGGAATGTAAATTGATACAGCCACTATGGAGAAGAGTATAGAGGTTACTTGAAAAACTAAAAATAGAACTACCATACAACCCAGCAATCCCACTACTGGGCATATACTCTGAGAAAACCATGATTCAAAAAGAGTCATGTACCAAAATGTTCATTGCAACCATATTTACAATAGCCAGGAGATGGGAGCAATCTAAGTGTCCATCATCAGATGAATGGATAAAAAAGATGTGGCACATATAACAATGGAATATTACTCAGCCATAAAAAGAAATGAAATTGAGTTATTTGTAGTGAGGTGTATGCTAACACATATATATGGAATCTAAGAAAAAAAAAATAGAGAAAAGGGTCATGAAGAACCTAGGGGTAAGACAGGAATAAAGACACAGACCTACTAGAGTGTGGACTTTAGGATATGGGGAGGGGGAAGGGTAAGCTGTGACAAAGTGAGAGAATGGCATGGACATATATACACTACCAAACATAAAATAGATAGCTAGTGGGAAGCAGCCGCATAGCACAGGGAGATCAGCTTGGTGGTTTGTGACCACCTAGAGGGGTGGGGTGTGGAGGATGGGAGGGAGGGGGACACAACGGGGAAGAGATATGGGAACATATGTATATGTATAACTGATTCACTTTGTTATAAAGCAGAAACTAATGCACAATTGTAAAGCAATTATATTCCAATAAAGATGTTAAAATAAAAAAAAACTGTCATACTGACATAATTCCGTTTTAATACCTTCTACAGTCCCATGGTCCTGACTTTACATCTCTTAACCTAATAACTCATTCTACATATAAAATTAAGTTCAATAAAGTACAGAAACTTCTATAGGGAGAAAGCAAATATGTTGGAAATAATTTTGAGGATTTCATTTTTATGTAGGAAGTACAGGTTTCCTCTGTTATATTTTTGCTTTCATTAGAAATATTTTCTCCACAGGAATTGAAATTTAATGGAGGCCAGACACCCTGAGAAAGAATACTCATTGATTTTTCTTGGTGATTATCTTGATATGCTGGTTTATAACTTCTAGTTCCATGAAATAATAAAGAAGGATACTTTTTAAAATCAAAAATACTGCATTGCTTTTCAACATTCGTGTATACAGTAGAGATGTGTAAGGGGAGTTGAAAGTTTAATTCACAAAAAACATCAAAGCTCTTTGGGCTAGGTTAAGATTCACAAATAACCCACCATATTGGTCTACATTTTTCTGTCTTTCTTTACCTAAGTTATCTTTTGGAAAGGAAAATCTCAGTGTATATAGAAAATACAAAACAGAACTAATTCTTAAAATTGTTCAATTAAAATAATTCAATGATATCAGTTCTATAAATTCTAAAAACTGTTCTAAGTGGGAAAAGATGGACAAAATGTTTAACTTTTAAGACTCCTTTGTCAACAAAGAAGCTGTATTTCCTTTTTTATGACCTAAAAGGTTCATTTTTCCATTTTGTAGAGCAAATATCAGGAGTAATAAGAAAGAAAAATGTGTTTTATGACTGAGAAATGTTATTGTGCTACGTTTTAGCAATTTACCTCATCTTCAAGGTTATGGAAAGGAATCTTGAAGAAGTATGTTTTAAAAATAACATCCTAATAACACATACAGGTTTATGCTGGGCCAACTTAGCTGTGCTCTAACAATCTTTCCAAGAATCCCCTTCCCAGCATTGTTCTAGTCTATAGATGACCACAAAAAATTTTGCATGTGATCTGGCAGGCAGAAGTGAGAGAGCATTGACAGTGTTTCATATTTTGAAGGTTGGCTTGGGGCACCAAACACATGGTAATGTCGGCTTACCTTTTTGGCACAGCTCAACATGCAGGTATGCAGCATATTTCTCTCCTGTTGAATGTTCTTCCCTGGATTCTCCAAATCCTGGGCCAGGAGTATGAGCAGATCTATGCTCAAGGGAGTCAACTTCTCCTCCACGGCAAAACTAGCATTGAAGTAGATAGAAGAGACAGATGTAAGTTCCAGCTCATCATTGTGGTTCTGGTTTCTTATTGCTTTCCTCCACATTCAGCTTTCCTTTTGGACCCCTGGCCTGGAGAAGTCATACCTTTTGTGGTTTGACCTCAGATTTAGACAATATCCTTGCATACATAGACTTCACCACCTCCATTCCTGCTTAGAGTTGAATCTCTATAATAAATACCTCATTCTGTATTATTTGTAATGGTTCTTAAGTATTTGTATAGCTCATCTGATAGAACCTTTAGTGACACCAACAAAGTTTTGCAAAAAAATGGATTATCCTGTGTCTGGAGTTAGAATTTGAGGTGATGGTGGCAGAAGTTGAGATAGAAGAGTTAAATATGATACAGGCCATTGAACAGATTATAATTCATGATGAATTTATACACATTTTATAGAGTGAATCTCTTAGAATGAAACATCTTAGGTGAGATGGAATATAAGACCGAGATGGAGTGTGTAGATGTTTTTACTAGTTGTTCCCTAAGAACCAGTTCCCAGTTACTTAATATAAGAATTTGAGTTTTATCTGGACCTGTGGATTGAGGGGAAAAAAAAACTATCATATTTCTTAGCTACCACCTTCCCCTCCTTCTTAAAGTTAATCTATGGCCAATAGACACTGTAAGCAGAGATGTCTGTGAAATTTCTAGCAAGTATTCTTAGAATGCGGAAGACGCTGTTTTATGTTTTAGCCCTTCCATTTTCCTGCTGCTTAGTATGGAGAAGAGATGGCTGAAGTTGGAGCAGTCATTTTCAACCATAAGATGGAAGCTATATTTCTGAGACTGGTGAAGTAGCAGGAATGAAGGAGTCTGAGTTCCAATAATTTTGCGAAACTTCCTGATCAGTCCTGGAGTTCTTACATCCAAACTTTACACAATAAGGAAATACACATCAAGTATATTTTATTCACTGTTATTTTGAGTGTTGTGTTTCTGTTTGATTCTATCATATACAATCAAAAGAGAATTTTAAGTAAAATTATATATGTCAGGTCTACAACCTGATATTTTGGTATACATATACATATAGTGAAATGATTACTAAGTCCAGCTAATTAATATATTCATCTCCTCACATAGCTAACATTTTTTTTGATAAAAACATCTGAAATCTACTCTTAGCAAATTTCCAGTGTACAGTATACAGTGATATTAAGGATAGTCATCCTGCTGTACATTAGATCTCTAGAACATATTCATCCTACATAACCACAGCTCTGTACTCTTTGACCAACATATCTTTATTTCCTCCACCTCCCTGCCCTTGGTAACCACCTTTCTACTCTCTGCTTCTGTGAATCAACTTTTTAGATTCCAGAGGTAAGCGAAAACATGCAGTATTTTTCTTTCTGTGTTTGTCTTATTTCCCTTAGCATAATGTCCTCCTGCTTCACCCATGTTGTTTCAAATGGCAAGATCTCCTTTTTTAAGGCTGGTAATATTCCTATATATTTACCCAAGAGGAATAAAACAAAGATTTGCAAACTAATCATAGATTTATCATAGTAGCTCCAAAACTGGAAAACAGCCCAGTTATTTCTCAATAGCAGAATGCATAAACACCTTGTGGAATATTCATACACTGGATATCAACAATTCTAAAGAATGCATTTACTATAACAAGCAATGACATGACTGGATCTCAGAAATGTTATCATAAATGACATAAATCAAACACAAGAGTAGATATGTACTGCATGATTCCATTATAT
Organism: Stenella coeruleoalba; assembly: GCF_951394435.1. Classification (NCBI taxonomy): domain Eukaryota; kingdom Metazoa; phylum Chordata; class Mammalia; order Artiodactyla; family Delphinidae; genus Stenella; species Stenella coeruleoalba. Next base: position 48,924,638 of record NC_137163.1, read on the forward strand.
GAAACTTTAGAAAAGATAAATCCAATCCATAGTGTATAAAACATATCAGTGTTTGACTATATCTGAGGGTATGGAGGCGATTGAGAATAAGCACAAGTGAACATTTTTGGATGATGGACATATTCTATATCATGATCATGGCAGTGGTTACATATATGTATATGTGTCAATGCTCATCAAACTCTACATTTAAAATGATTTTATTAGATTGATTTTATGGAATTTATATCTCAACAAAGTTAAGTCAGAAATTGTAAAGGGTCTGAGTTTTTACCCAACTTGCCAGCATATATATGCTTCTTTCTTAATCAGTTTGGCCTGCTATAACAAATTACTATGGACTGGATAGATTAAACAACAAAACTTTATTTTCACAGTTCTGGAGGCTAGGAAGTCCAAGATCAAGGTGCTGGTAGATGGGATGTCTGGTGAGAACTGTCTTTCTGGTTTTCAGATGGTCTTCTTGTTGTGTGCTCACATGGCAGGGAGCAGAGAGAGAGAGCAAGCTCTCATGTTTCTTCTCATAAGAGCACTAATCCCATTTATGAGGGCTCTACCTTCATGACATTGGGATGAGGATTTCAAAATTTGAATTTTTCGGGGGGAGGACCCAAACATTCAGTCTATAACAATATACATAAAATCATAAGACATCTAGGTGAGAGATAAAGTTTATTACTTACAGCAAAAACATCAGCTAGAGTAAATTCATAACACCAGTTCCCTGGGTCTCAGTCTCCACAGGGTGATGTACTGAAGGTTGAATGTTACCTGCCATGCAATAGATTAAGGGGGTAAACCTTAGAATTAGGAAACTCTGACCATATATACAGCTGCTGATGAACTATTCATCCACTTTGAGAGACAGACCTTAACTTTACTTCAGAGTGTAAGCAAATCTCCAGGAAGAGTTCTTTATCTTTACCACTCTGGAATATCTTAAGGGAAGGAGACAACTCCAAACTTTACTATCCCACAATATTAGCTTATATAAAAACATTCTTAAATTGTCTGTAAATACCTTTGCTCAGAAGATCCAGATCAGGCAAAATGTGAGATATTCATGGCTAATTATTTCCCAATCTAGAGTTGATTTTAAAATTGACTATAATTAATGACCTGAAATATCTTCTGTTAGTTCAATAAAATATTTCAAAGAATATATACAATTTAAAGATACCAAGTTAATTTCATGCCAATTTTTTGTGCTTCATATTCAGGAAGTTCATATTACCTAATTGCATTTCCATATATTTCAAAATAAAGTTTAGACCATTAGAACTTCAGAAATTCTTTGGATACTTCACTAATTTCATAAGAAATCCTCTTTCCAGGGCTTCCCTGGTGGCACAGTGGTTGAGAGTCTCCCTGCCGATGCAGGGGACGCGGGTTTGTACCCTGGTCTGGGAAGATCCCACATGCCGCGGAGGGGCTGGGCCCGTGAGCCATGGCCACTGGGCCTGAGCGTCCGGAGCCTGTGCTCCGCAACGGGAGAGGCCACAACAGTGAGAGGCCCGCGTACCGCAAAAAAAAAAAAAAAAAAAAGAAATCCTCTTTCCAATGTGTACTACAATTGTTTTCAGAATTTAAAAATGTCATCATGCATTTAATATAGGATAATTTCTCTTTCTCCTGTGGATACAATTATACTATGTAAAGCAGCATCATTAAACACATGAAAGGATCACAATATTGCCATTTTATTTGTGTGTGTGTGTGTGTGTGTGTAGTTAATCTTATGCATTTTGTATTCATTCAGTGCTGTTTATTTAACTGAATACATACTATGTGTCTAGGTGTCGGGTTCTATGGGCACTGTCCCTAGAGTGAAACTGGGTATTCAGTTCACTGAGAGTTTTTACTTTGGAGGATCAGTTCTCATGGCAGCCTGAAGTATCCTAGCTTGGACTTTAAAATATGTGGCTGGATAATAAGAATTATTTTCAAGTGAACCAAGCTTCAGTGTTGAGAAGAAAAATCACAAATGTTAAATCTTTGGGTAAAGAAAGGATGAAAACTTGGAAATAATTTAACAAGTTAGTGACTGGTACATATTGGAGTTGGTGGAAATAAGCTTTGATGACTCCTTGAGGCAAAAATGTGAATGAGTAAGTGTGCTTAGTTAGGGGGTGATTTGGTATCAGATTATGTGTCTGGCTGTCTTCTAAGGAGGTGGCTGTCCAGGTTGTGAAGGCAGAGAGAACAGCTTTGTGGAGTCCCAAAGACTGGACTAAAAGCCTCAGAAATGGTGCTAGTGAGGAAGTGTTGATAGCTCTGTCTGTCCTTTGACTACTAAGACTAACTCAGCGTGGAGATAGAAACAAACTTTCACATATAGGATCAGAGTGGGTAGATTGGGAATGTATAAAAATAAATCAAGGTCCTAAAGAGTGTTGGAATGTTAGTAGGTACTTTTCCACTTACAAAATTTAACCAATAGACTCTTGGAGGAGAAGGTATTAGAATCATAGATAAAATGTAAATTTGAACAATATTGTAGGTATTTATTTGACCATTTTCTGACCAACAATATTTGAGAGCTCTGGATAATAATAATTAATGATAGAAACACAATATTTTTCTAGTATTTACTATATCTCAGTTATTTTCTAAACATTTTACACCTATAAACTCATTTAATTATTACAGAACCTCATCATATATGTACTATTATTATCCTAATTTTACAAATGACTAAAATATGACACAGAAAGATTAATTAACATGCTCACAGCCACATAACTAGTAAATAAAATAATCAGCATATTCTGATTTGTAAACTTGATGAAAGAACTGCCTGTTCATAGGAATCCTTAACTGTTAAAAAAAAAATCAGCCCACTTTATATCTAAGATGTTTAATGCTTGTATTTTAAATGTTATTCCTATTCAGAGAAGTATCAGTACTCACAGTCTGTCCCTGGCAGTTCTTGGTTCCTAAATGGTTTCAAATTAGTTTATATCTAGATGTGATTGTCAAAGCATTAAATTCAATCTCTAATTGTTTGGCTTATAGTTCTAAGGCTCAAAAGAAACTGAAGGAGCACTATGTTTCTTTATCAGTAAATAACTACTAAAATTTAGGTACTATTGTGATTCTGTTTGGTTTTGACATGGTATTAAGCTAGCCAGTTAAAACCATGAGCTCTAGAACCAGGTCATTTAGTTCAAATTGTGGCTCTACCATTTATATAGATAGTTAAGTTCTCTATACCATAATTTCTTCCATAGCGCTTCAATATATCTACTTCAGGGAAATGTTGTTAGATTAAATGAGTTAATATAAATATATCATTTAGAACAGTACTAGAAACAGAGTAAACATGCAATAAACATTCAATATTATCATTATTTTTATCTTCATATTATGTGAATGGCTTCACCTCTGGGAACAATAAATTTACATTTTTAGCCTCTTCTTTGAACATTAAAAATATAATACAATACAATACAATACAATAAGGGTTTCAAGAATACCTTTGGAAATTGTACCTCCTTTTATTCATATGACAGAATTCAATAACCTCATTTTGCTAGTTCTTACTTTGCAGCTGCCAGAGTCTTGTAATGCACCCAGAAAATGATGGATACTGTCTATTAGTTGGAACACACAGACCAAGAGTGTGATGAGCAGTTTTGTGTAGGCCTTTATGTGACCCAGTTTTATAATTTCTCTAAAGCGTGGCTCTCTTACCATTGATTTATTGAAAAGACCACACAACCTGTCTGATAGTCAACTTTGGTGTATTATTGTTTCTTGATTAGCCAGTGGTTAAGTGGAGAAGTCCTCTTTTGGATGGAACATCCTTGGACAAAGCTGTAGTCAGGTGAAAGATAGGCATGCATAAGAATATCTATCTAGTAAGTAAGCAAGGGGAAGGGTCATAAGACAGAGAGCACTCTCATACCTGCTCTGAAATCTGGGGAATAGTGCACGATCAAATCCAAGAACAAGAGTTTGGCATGTGTTGGACTGTACAGAGGAGAACTTTCTTTGAAGAGTTCATATTCAATTATTGATGGTCCCTCTCAAGAAGGGCATTTGGAATTACCCAGATATTGTTTAATACGTGTTGCTAAGAGTAACTTCTTGGAAAAATGGGGTGCTGAAGAATCAAGCTTAGAAGCAACCATTTTGCTGTGAGTACCTGTTACTCCCAGAATAGAGAGCAGTAGCCCATAATGAAATGAGTACTATTCTGAGTGAGGCATCTGGCCCTATACACATGACCAAGTCACTCCAGCATTTTCAAATCTGTGCAAGTAGGCTCTCTCTCTATTGCACAGGTGGGATTTTTTATTATTAAAGTATAGTAGTTTTATAATGTTATATTAGTTCACAATATTCTATTAATTATGACATAGGGATTCAATAGTTTTACAGATTATACTCCACTTAAAGTTATTAAAAAATATTGGCTGTATTCTCTGTGCTGTACAATGTATCACTGTATCTTATTTATTTTATTCAAAGTAGTTAGTCCTCTTAATTTCCTACATACCTCTTGCCCCTTCTCCAAACCCTCTTCCCACTGGTAATCACTAGTTTGTTCTCTATATCTGTGAGTTTGTTTCTGTTTCTTTATATTTATTCATTTATTTTTTAGATTCCACATAGAAGTGATAACATACAGTATTTGTCTTTCTCTGTCTAAATTATTTCACTAAGCATAATACCCCCCAGGTCCATCCATGTTGTTGCAAATGACAAAATTTTCATTCCTTTTTTTAATGGCTGAGTAATATTCCATTGTGTATATACAGCACATATCCTTTACAATTAATCTGTTGATGGACACTTAGGATTCTTCCAATCTTGTTTATTCTAAATCATGCTGCTATAACCATTGCAGAACATGTATCTATTTAAATTAGAGTTTTAATTTTCTTTGGATATATACCCAAGAATAAAATTTCTGGATGATATGGTAGTTCTATTTTTTAGTTTTTTTTTTTTTGTTTGTTTGTTTTTTTGGAATCTCCATACTGTTTTCCATAGTGGCAATACCAATTTACATTCCCAACAAAAGTGTACTGGGGTTCCCTTTTCTCCATATCCTCACTAACATCTGTAATTTGTCATCATTTTGATGATAGCTATTCTGGCAAGTGTGAGGTGATATCTCACTTTGGTTTTGATTTACATTTCCCTGATGATTAGTGATGTTGAGCATCTTTTCATGTGTCTATTGGCCATCTGTGAGTCTTCTTTGGAAAAATGTGTATTCAGGTCTTCTGCCCATTTTTAATTAAGTTGTTTGTTGTTTGATATTGATTTGTATGAGCTGTTTATATATTTTAGTTGTTAACCCCCTTATCAGACATATAATTTGCAAACATTTTCTCCCATTTTGTAGGTTGTCCTTTCAATTTATCAATAATTTCTTTTGCTGTGCAAAGGCTTTTAAGTTTAATTGGGTCCCATCTCTTATTTTGCTTTTGTTTCCTTTGCTTGAGGAGACAGATCCTCCAAAAAATATTGCTACAATTTATGTCAAAGTGTGTTTTGCCTATGTTTTCTTCTAAGAGTTTTATGGTTTTTGGCCTTACATTTAGGTCTTTAATCCATTTTGAGTTTATTTTCGTATATGGTGTGAAGAAATATTCTCATTTCATTCTTTTACATGTAACTGTTCAGTTTTCCCAGCACCACTTACTAGAGATACTGTCTTTTCTCCATTGTATATTCTTGCCTCCTTTGTTATAAACTACTTCATCATAAGTGTGTGAATTTATTTCTAGTCTCTCTATTCTGTTCCATTGAACTATGTGTCTGCTTTTCTTGCCAGTACCATGATGTTTTGGTTACCATAGCTTTGTATATAGTCTGGACTCATGGAGCATGATACCTCCAGCTTGTTCTTTTTCTCAAGATTGCTTTGGCTATTTGGGCTCTTTTGTGGTTTCATATAAATTGTAGGACTATTTGTTCTGCTTCTTTGAAAAAGGTCATGGGTATTTCAATAAGGATTGCATTAAGTCAGTAGACATTTGTTATGGACATTTTAACAATATTAATTCTTGTAATCCATGAACACAGGATATTTTTCCATTTCTTTGTATCATTTTCAATTTCCTTCATCAATTTTTTTAACATCTTTATTGGAGTATAATTGCTTTAAAATGGCGTGTTAGTTTCTGCTTTACAACAAAATGAATCAGTTATATATATACATATGTTCCCATATCACTTCTCTCTTGCATCTCCCTCCCTCCCACCCCCGCTATCCCACCCCTCCAGGTGGTCACAAAGCACGGAGCTGATCTCCCTGTACTATGGGGCTGCTTCCCACTAGCTATCTACCTTACGTTTGGTAGTGTATATATGTCCATGCCTCTCTCTCGCTTTGTCACAGCTTACCCTTCCCCCTCCCCATATCCTCAAGTTCATTCTTTAGTAGGTCTGTTTCTTTATTCCTGTTTTACCCCTAGGTTCTTCATGACATTTTTTTTTCTTAAATTCCATATATATGTGTTAGTATACGGTATTTGTCTTTCTCTTTCTGACTTACTTTACTCGATATGACAGACTCTAGGTCTATCTACCTCATTAAAAATAGCTCAGTTCTTTTCTTTTTATAGCTGAGTAATATTCCATTGTATATATGTGCCACATCTTCTTTATCCATTCATCTGATGATGGACACTTAGGTTGTTTCCATCTCCAGGCTATTGTAAATAGAGCTGCAATGAACAATTTGGTACATGACTCTTTTTGAATTATGGTTTTCTCAGGGTATATGCCCAGTAGTGAGAATGCTGGGTCATATGGTAGTTCTATTTGTAGATTTTTAAGGAACCTCCATACTGTTCTCCACAGTAGCTGTATCAATTTACATTCCCACCAACAGTGCAAGAGGATTCCCTTTTCTCCACACCCTCTCCAGCATTTATTGTTACTAGATTTTTTGATGATGACCATTCTGACAGGTGTGAGATGATATCTCATAGTAGTTTTTATTTGCATTTCTCTGATGATTAGTGATGTTGAGCATTCTTTCATGTGTTTGTTGGCAGTCTGTATATCTTCTTTGGAGAAATGTATATTTAGGTCTTCTGCCCATTTTTGGATTGGGTTGTTTGTTTTTTTGTTATTAAGCTGCATGAGCTGCTTATAAATTTTGGAGATTAATCCTTTGTCAGTTGCTTCATTTGCAAATATTTTCTCCCATTCTAAGGGTTGTCTTTTGGTCTTCTTTCTTGTTTCCTTTGTTATGCAAAAGCTTTGAAGTTTCATTAGGTCCCATTTGTTTATTTTTGTTTTTATTTCCATTTCTCTAGGAGGTGGGTCAAAAAGGATCTTGCTGTGATTTATGTCATAGAGTGTCCTGCCTATGTTTTCCTCTAAGAGTTTGATAATTTCTGGCCTTACATTTAGGTCTTTAATCCATTTTGAGCTTATTTTTGAGTGTGGTGTTAGGGAGTGATCTAATCTCATACTTTTACATGTACCTGTTCTGTTTTCCCAGCACCACTTATCAAAGAGGCTGTCCTTTCTCCACTGTATATGCCTGCCTCCTTTATCAAAGATAAGGTGGCCATATGTGTGTGAGTTTATCTCTAGGCTTTCTATCCTGTTGCATTGATCTATATTTCTGTTTTTGTGCCAGTACCATACTGTCTTGATTACTGTAGCTTTGTAGTATAGTCTGAAGTCAGGGAGCCTGATTCCTCCAGTTCCGTTTTTCGTTCTCAAGATTGCTTTGGCTATTTGGGGTCTTTTGTGTTTCCATAAAAATTGTGAAATTTTTTGTTCTAGTTCTGTGAAAAATGCCAGTGGGAGTTTGATAGGGATTGCACTGAATCTGTAGATTGCTTTGGGTAGTAGAGTCATTTTCACAGTGTTGATTCTTCCAATCCAAGAACATGCTATATCTCTCCATCTATTTGTATCATCTGTAATTTCTTTCATCAGTGTCTTATAATTTTCTGCATACAAGTCTTTTGTCTCCTTAGGAAGGTTTATTCCTAGTTATTTTATTCTTTTTGTTGCAATGGTAAATGGGAGTGTTTTCTTGATTTCACTTTCACATTTTTCATCATTAGTGTATAGGAATGCCAGAGATTTCTGTGCATTAATTTTGTATCCTGCTACTTTACCAAATTCATTGATTAGCTTTAGTAGTTGTCTGGTAGCATCTTTAGGATTCTCTATGTATAGTATCATATCATCTGCAAAGTGTGACAGCTTTACTTCTTCTTTTCCAACTTGGATTCCTTTTATTTCCTTTTCTTCTCTGATTGCTGTGGCTAAAACTTCCAAAACTATGTTGAATAAGAGTGGTGAGAGTGGGCAACCTTGTATTGTTCCTGAACTAAGTTGAAATGCTTTCAGTTTTTCACCATTGAGGATGATGTTGGTTGTGGGTTTGTCATATATGGCCTTTATTATGTTGAGGAAAGTTCCCTCTATGCCTACTTTCTACAGGGTTTTTATCATACATGGGTGTTGAATTTTGTCAAAAGCTTTCTCTGCATCTATTGAGATGATCATATGGTTTTTCTCCTTCAATTTGTTAATATGGTGTTTCACATTGATTGATTTGCATATATTGAAGAATCCTTGCATTCCTGGGATAATCGCCACTTGATTATGGTGTATGATCTGTTTAATGTGCTGTTGGATTCTGTTTCCTAGTATTTGGTTGAGGATTTTTGTATCTATGTTCATCAGTGATATTGACCTGTAGTTTTCTTTCTTTGTGACATCCTTGTTTGGTTTTGGTATCAAGGTGATGGTGGCCTTGTAGAATGAGTTTGGGAGTGTTCCTCTCTCTGCTATATTTTGGAAGAATTTGAGAAGGATAGGTTTTAGCTCTTCTCTAAATGTTTGATAGAATTCCTCTCTGAAGCCACCTGGTCCTGGGCTTTTGTTTGTTGGAAGATTTTTAATCACAGTTTCAATTTCAGTGCTTGTGATTGGTCTGTTCATATTTTCTATTTCTTCCTTATTCAGTCTTGGCAGGTTGTGCCTTTCTAAGAATTTGTCCATTTCTTCCAGGTTGTCCATTTTATTGGCATAGAGTTCCTTGTAGTAATCTCTCATGATCTTTCGTATTTCTGCAGTTTCACTTGTTACTTCCCCTTTTTCATTTCTAATTCTATTGATTTGAGTTTTCTCCCTTATTTTCTTGATAAGTCTGGCTAATGCTTTATCAATTTTCTTTATCTTCTCAAAGAACCATCTTTTTGTTTTATTGATCTTTGCTATCATTTTCTTCATTTCTTTTTCATTTATTTCTGATATGATTTTTATGATTTCTTTCCTTCTGCTAACTTTGGGGTTCTTTTGTTCTTCTTTCTCTAATTGTTTTAGGTGCAAGGTTAGGTTCTTTATTCGAGATGTTTCCTGTTACTTAAGGTAGGATTGTATTGCTATAAACTTCCCTCTTAGAACTGCTTTTGCTGCATACCCTAGATTTTGGTCGTCATGTCCCCATTGTCATTTGTTTCTAGGTATTTTTTTTATTTCATCTTTGATTTCTTCAGTGATCACTTCTTTATTAAGTAGTGTATTGTTTAGCCTCAATGTGTTTGTATTTTTTACAGATCTTTTCCTGTAATTAATATCTTGTCTCATAGTGTTGTGGTTAGAAAAGATACTTGATACAATTTCAATTTTCTTAAATTTACCAAGGCTTGAATTGTCACCCAAGATATAATCTATCCTGGAGAATGTTCCATGAGCACTAGAGAAAAATGTGTATTCTGTTGTGTTTGGATGGAATGTCCTATCAATATCAATTAATTCCATTTGTTTAATATATCATTTAAAGCTTGTGTTTCCTTATTTATTTTCATTTTTGATGATCTGTCCATTGGTGAAAGTGGGGTGTTAAAGTCCCCTACTATGAATATGTTACTGTTGATTTCCCCTTTTATGGCTGTTAGTATATGCCTTATGTATTGAGGTGCTCCTATATTGGGTGCATAAATATTTACAACTGTTATATCTTCTTCTGGTTCAATCCCTTGTTCATTATGTAATGTCCTTCTCTGTCTCTTCTAATAGTCTTTATTTTAAAGTCTATTTTGTCTGATATGAGAATTGCTACTCCAGCTTTCTTTTGTTTTCCAGTTGCATGAAATATCTTTTTCCATCCCCTTAATTTCAGTCTGTATGTGTCTCTAGGTCTGAAGTGAGTCTCTTGTAGACAGCAAATATATGGGTCTTGTTTATGTATCCATTCAGCCCATCTGTGTATTTTGGTGGGAGCAGGTAGTCCATTTACATTTAAGGTAGTTATCAATATGTATGTTCCTATTCCCACTTTCTTAATTGTTTTGGGTTCATTATTGTAGGTGTTTTCCTTCTCTTGTGTTTCTTGCCTAGAATAGTTCCTTTAGCATTTGTTGTAGAGCTGGTTTTTTGGTGCTGAACTCTCTCAGCTTTTGCTTTTCTGTAAAGGTTTTAATTTCTCCATCAAATCTGAAGGAGATCCTTGCTGGGTAGAATAATCATGGTTGCAGAATTTTCTCCTTCATCACTTTAATTATGTCCTGCCAGTCCCTTCTGGCTTGCAGAGTTTCTGCTGAGAGATCAGCTATTAACCTTATGGGGATTCCCTTGTGTGTTATTTGTTGTTTTTCCCTTGCTTCTTTTAATATGTTTTCTTTGTATTTAATTTTTGTTAGTTTGATTAATATGTGTCTTGTCATATTTCTCCTTGGATTTATCCTGTATGGGACTCTCTGTGCTTCTTGGACTTGATTAACTATTACCTTTCCCATATAAGGGAAGTTTTCAACTATAATCTCTTCAAATATTTTCACAGTCCCTTTCTTTTTCTCTTCTTTTCTAGAACCCCTATAATACGAATGTTGGTGCATTTAATGTTGTCCCAGAGGTCTCTGAGACTGTCCTCTGTTCCTTTTATTCTTTTTTCTTTATTCTGCTCTGCAGTAGTTCTTCCAGTAGATCTTCCAGTAGATCTTCCAGGTCATTTATCCGTTCTTCTGCCTCAGTTTTTCTGCTATTGATCTCAACTAGAGTATTTTTAATTTCATTCATTGTGTTGTTCATCATTATTTGTTTCATCTTTAATTCTTCTAGGTCCTTGTTAAATGTTTCTTGCATTTTGTCCATTCTATTTCCAAGATTTTGGATCATCTTTACTATCATTATTCTGAATTCTTTTTCAGGTAGACTGCCTATTTCCTCTTCATTTGTTAGGTCTGGTGGGTTTTTATCTTGATCCTTCATCTGCTGTGTGTTTTTCTGTCTTCTCATTTTGCTTATCTTACTGTGTTTGGGGTCTCCTTTTTGCAGGCTGCAGGTTCGTAGTTCCCATTGTTTTTGGTGTCTGTCCCCCGTGGCAAAGGTAGTGTCAGTGGGTTGTGTAGGCTTCCTGGTGGAGAGGACTAGTGCCTGTGTTCTTGTGGATGAGGCTGGATCTTGTCTTTCTGGTGGGCAGGTCCACGTCTTGTGGTGTGTTTTGTGGTGTCTGTGGACTTATTATGATTTTGGGCAGTCTCTCTGCTAATGGGTGGCATTGTGGTCCTGTGTTTCTAGTTGTTTGGCGTAGGATGTCCAGCACCATAGATTGCTGGTCGTTGAGTGAAGCTGGGTGCTGGTTTTGAGATGGAGATCTCTTGGAGATTTTTGCTGTTGGATATTTTGTGGAGCTGGGAGGTCTTTTGTGGACCAGTGTCCTGAAGGTGGCTCTCCCACCTCAGAGGCACAGCATTAACTCCTGGCTGCAGCACCAAGAGCCTTTCATCCACACTGCTCCGAATAAAAGGGAGAAAATGTAGAAAGAAAAAATTAGTAGAAGTAGAGAGAAAGAAAGAAAGAAAGGAAGAAAGAAAGAAAGTAAGGATGGAGGGAGGGAGGGAGGGAAGAAGGAAGGAAGGATGGAAGGAAGGTAAAAAAAAAGAAAGAAGAAAATGTAAAATAAAATAAAGTAAGATAAAATATAACAAAGTTATTAAAATAAAAAAAATAATTATTAAGAGAAAAAAAAAAAAACGGACGGATAGAACCCTGGGACAAATGGTGGAAACAAAGCTATATAGACAAAATCTCACAGAGAAGCATACACATACACACTCACAAAAAGAGGAAAAGTGGAAAAAATCATAAATCTTGCTCTCAAAGTTCACCTCTTCAATTTGGGATGATTCGTTGTCTAAAGGAGTGAAGGAAGGAAAGCAGGAACAAAGATAAAGTAAAATAAAGTAAAGTTTTTAAAATAAATGTTAATTATTTAGAAAAAAATTTAAAAAAAAAGAAAAGAAGAAAACGGATGGATAGAACCCTACGACAAATGGTGGAAGCAAAGCTGCACAGACAAAATCTCACACAGAAGCATACACATACACACTCACAAAAAGAGGAAAAGGGGAAAAAATCATAAATCTTGCTCTCAAAGTCCACCTCCTTAATTTGGGATGATTCGTTGTCTATTCATGTATTCCACAGATGCAGGGTGCATCAAGTTGATTGTGGAGCTTTAATCCGCTGCTTCTGAGGCTGCTGGGAGAGATTTCCCTTTCTCTTCTTTGTTCTCACAGCTCCTGGGGCTCAGCTTTGGATTTGGCCCCGCCTCTGCGATTAGGTCGCTGGAGGACGTCTGTTCCTTGCTCAGAGAGGACGGGGTTAAAGGAGCCGCTGATTCGGGGGCTCTGGCTCACTCAGGCCGGGGGTAGGGGTACGGAGTGCTGGGCGAGCCTGCGGCAGCAGAGGCCGGCATAACTTTGCACCAGCCAGAGGCGTGCCGTGCGTTCTCCCGGGGGAGTTGTCCCTGGATCACGGGACCCTGGCAGTGGCGGGCTGCGCAGGCTCCCCGGAACGGGGGTGTGGATAGTAACCTGTGCTCGCACACAGGCTTCTTGGTGGTGGCAGCAGCAGGCTTAGCATCTCATGCCTGTCTCTGGGGTCCGCGCTTTTAGCCGCGGCTCGCGCCCGTCTCTGGAGTTCCTTTAAGCAGCGTTCTTAATCCCCTGTCCTCGTGCACCAGGAAATAAAGAGGGAAGAAAAAGTTTCTTGCCTCTTCGGCAGGTCCAGACTTTTCCCTGGACTACCTCCCAGCCAGCCGTGGCACACTAACTCCCTACAGGCTGTGTTCATGCTGCCAACCCTAATCCTCTCCCTGCACTCAGACCGAAGCCCGAACTTCAGCTCCAAGCCCCGCCCGCCCTGGCAGGCAAGCAGACAAGCCTCTCAGGCTGGTGAGTGCCGGTCGGCACCGATCCTCTGTGCGGAAATCTCTCTGTTTTGCCCCCTGCACCCCTGTTGCTGTGCTCTCCTCCACGGCTCCGAACCTTTCCACCTCCGCCACCCACAGTCTCTGCCCGCGAATGGGCTTCCTAGTGTGTGGAAACCTTTCCTCCTTCACAGCTCCCTCCCACTGGTGCAGGTCCCATCCCTATCCTTTTGTCTCTGTTTTTTTCTTTTGCCCTACCCAGGTACGGGGGAAGTTTCTTGCCTTTTGGGAGGTCTGAGGTCTTCTGCCAGCGTTCAGTAGGTGTTCTGTAGGAGTTTTTCCACGTGTAGATGTATTTCTGGTGTATCTGTGGGGAGGAAGGTGATCTCCGCATCTTACACTTCTGCCATCTTCCCGGAAGTCTCCATCAGCTTTTGATAGTTTTCAAAGTATAGGTCTTGCACCTCCTTGGCTAATTTTATTCCTAGATATTTTATTCTTTTTTGATGCAATTTTAAACAAGATTGTTTTCTTACTTTCTCTTTCTCATAGTTCATTATTAGCATGTAGAAAAGCAACAGATTTCTGTATATTAATCTTGTATCCTGAAACTTTACTAAAGTTGTCTATTAGTTCTAAAATATTTTTGGTTGGAGACATTAGGGTTTCCTATATATAGTATAATATCATCTACAAATAGTGATAATTTTACCCTTCCCTTCCTATTAGGATGTATTATATTTCTTTTTCTTTTCTGATTGCTGAGACTAGGACTTCCCATGCTTTGTTAAATAGAAGTGATGGGAGTGGGCTTTCTTGGTTTTGATTTTAAAGGAAAAGCTTTCAGCTTTTCACTACTCACTATACTGTTAGTAGTGAGTTTGTCATAAAGACCTTTATTATGTTGAGGTATGTTCACTGTACACCAGCTCTGATGAGAGCTTTTATTATGAATGAATGTTGCATTTTGTCTCTGCTTTTTCTGAATCTATTGAGATGATCATGCAATTTTTATTCTTCAAATTGTTAATGTGGTGTATCACATCGATTGACTTGCAGATAATGAACTGTCCTTGTGTCCCTGGGATAAATACCTCTTGATCATGTTGTATGATCCTTTTTATATATTGTTGAATTGCATTTGCTAATATTTTGTTGTGGATTTTTGTATATATATTCATTTGAGATATTGACCTGTAATTTTCTTTTCTTGTAGTGTCCATATCTGTGGTATCACTGTAATGGTGGCCTCTTTTATATGAATTTGAGAATATTATGTCCTTAGTTTGAGAAGGATAGGTATTAGCTCTTCTTATATGTTTGGTAGAATTCCTCTGTGAAGCTGTCCATTCCTGGACATCTGTTTGCTAGGAATTCTTTGATTACTGACTCAATTCCCCTACTAGTGATCTATTTGTTCAGACTATGTATTTATTCTTGATTCAGTCTTGGAAATTTTATGTTTCTAGGAATTAATCCATTTATTCCCGGTTGTCCTATTTGTTGCTATATAACTATTCATGGTATTCTCTTATGATTTTTTGTATCTCGGTTGTATCAGTTGTAATTTCTCCTCTTTCACTTCTTATTTTGTTTATTTAGATCCTTTCTCTTTTCCTCTTGATGAGCGTGGCTAAAGGTTTATCAATTTTGTTTAACGTTTCCAAAAAACAGCACTTGGTTTCATTGATCTTTTCTATCTTTATTGTTATTATTTTTTGGTCTCTATTTGATTGATTCCCTCTCCGATCTTTATTATCTTCTTTCTTCTACTGACTTTGGTCTGTGTTTCTCTTTTTCCAGATTGTAGGTTAGGTTGTTTATGTGACATTTTTCTTGTTTTTTGAGGAAGGCCTGCATTGCTATAAACTTCCCTTGTAAACTGATTTTAGCTGCATCTCATAGATTTTCAGGTCACGCTTTTCCATTTTCATTTGTCTCAAGTATTTTTTGATTTTGTCTTTGCTTTATTTATGGACTCTTTTGTTTTCTTTTTTACTAATATGTTGTTTAGTCTCCACATGTTAACATTCTTCCCATTTTTCTTCCTGTTATTGATTTCTAGTTTCATACTATTGTGGTTGGTAAAAATGCTTGGTATAATTTGTATGCTCTTAAATTTGTTGAGACTTATTTTGTGTCCTAGTATATGATCTGTCCTGGAGAAGGTTCCATGTGCTCTTGAAAAGAACCTGTAATCTGCTATTTTTGGATGGATTGTTCTGTAGATATTTATTAAGTCCAACTGGTCTAATATGTTGTTTAAGTCCATTGTTTCCTACTGATTTTCTATTGGGATGATCGCTTCACTGATGTAGGTGCACTGTTAAAGTGACCTAGTATTATTGTCAATTTCTTCCTTTATGATTGTTAATATTTGTTTTATATATTCAGGTGTTCCTATGTTAGGTGCATATATGTTAACATGCATTATATTCTCTTCTTGTATTGATCCCTTTATCAGTATATAATGCCTTTCCTTGTCTATTGTTATAGACTTTATGTCTGCTTGATTTTGCTAACCCAGGTTTCTTTTGTTTAAATTTTCATGATATATCTTTTTCCATCCCTTCATTTTTAGTCTCTGTGTGTTTTTAGCTGTGAAGTGAGTCTCTTTTAGACAGTGTAGAGGGGGTGTCTCTTTCTTTTTATCCAATCAGACACCTTATGTCTTTTGATTTGAACATCTAGTCCATTGACATTTAAAGTGATACTTGATAGTTATATATTTATTGCAATTTTGCTATTTGTTTTCTGGTAGATTTTGTATTTCTGTAGTTTTTCTCTGTTCTTTTTCCTTCTCTTAGTCTGTTCCCTTGTAATTTGATGATTTTCTTTAGTAGTATGCTTGTGTTCCTTTCTGTCTAGTTTTTGTGTATCTATTGTAGGTTTTTGATTTGTGGTTCCAGGGGGTTCACATATGTTTACCTATAGCTATATCTCCTCATTTTAAGCTGATAGTCATTTAAATTCAAACACATTCTAAATAATCTACATTTTTTACTCCCCTATCCCACGTTTTATATTTTTAAGGTCATATTTTACATCTTCAAGTCTGTCCCTTAAGTATTTATTTTAGTTATAGTGGATTTTACAATTTTTGTCTTTTAATCTTTGTATTCACTTATTTAAGTGGTTGTTCCATAGCCTTTACTATGTATTTGCATTTACTAATGAATTTTTTTCTTTCCTATTGATTCATACTTCTTGTTATAGATTTTACTTTTCTTCTTAGAGAAGGCCTTTTAGCACATTTTTTTATAGTTGGTTTAGTATTGTTGAATTCTTGGTTTTTGCTTTTCTGAGTATTCTTTATCTTTCTTTCAATTCTTAATGACAAACTTGTTGCTAGGGTATCCTAAGTTGTTGGTTTTCCTTTTCAGCACTTTAAATATATCATGCCTCTACCTTCTGGCCTGCAAAGCTTCTGCAGAAAATCAGTTGATAAACTTATTGTAGCCTTTTTCCTTGATACATGACTCTTTGTTTTCCTCTTGCTGCCTTAAAAATTCTCTCTTCATCTTTAACTTTTGCCTTTTTGTTATGATATGTCTTAATGTTGGTCTCTTCAGGTTCATTTCTTTGGGACTCTCTGTGCTTTCTGTACCTTTAAGTCTGTTTTCTTCTTCAGATTCTGGAAGTTTTCAGCCATAATTTCATCAAATGCCTTTTTTTTTTAACCTTTTTCTCTGTTTCTTCCCCTTCTGGGACCTCTATATTGTGAATGTTAATATGCTTGATGTTGTCCCATTAGAACCCTTAAATTATTCTCATTTACAAAAAAAAATTATTATTATTATGTTTGCTGCTCTGATTGGGTGGTATCCATTATTCTGTTTTTCAGATCACTATGTGTTCTTCTGTACCACCTATTCTGATGGTAATTCCTTCCAGTATATTTTCTATTTCAGTTGTATTTTCCAGCTATGACTGCTTAATATTTTTATATTTTCTAGTTCTGCATTAAAATTCTCATTGCGTTCATCTATTCTTTTCCAAAGTTCATTTAGCATTCTTATTACTAATGCTTTGATCTCTTTATCTGGTAAATTATTTATCTTTTTTTCATTAGTAATTTTTTCTTGTTCTTTCATATGAAACAAACTCCTCTGTCTCATTTTTTTTAACTTTCTGTCTCTGTGAAATTAGGTGATATGGTTATCTATCCTGGTCTCAGATGGGTGTCCTTGTGTGGCAGTGTCCCTATGAAGTCTGCATGTGCCCAGTGGTTTTGGTGGGTAAACTTGATCTGAAGGGATGCACAAGCTACATCTTCCCCTAGGGTATGCTGGCAGCTACAATCTTGGTGGGAGATGGATCTTGAGATGTAAGGGGCTAGATTCAGAGCCAGATGTGAGCTGTAGCCACTCCTCTGAACATTGTTGTTCAGCACCCTATCAGGGATGGGATCAGGCCCAAGGTGCTGAAATGGGAGCCCTAAGGGTCAGATCAAAGCTGTTTCTTTCCTCTAAGTGTGATTTCTTCTTTCACCAATGGCATTTCTTCCCTTGTGAATAACAGCACCAGAGCATGAGGGGCTAGAGCAAACACCTGGTTCATGTGGGGTGCATGCCGGCAAAGTTCCAGAAAGCCTCTCAAAGCCCCAGGCAGTTTCTATCCTGCTGCCTCCATGCACTCACCAAGCAAGGTCAGAGACAATGAGGTCCAAGCCAGCTCCTCTCATCCCCTATCAAATGTGCGTACTCTTTGGCAATAACAGCCTTTGTTCTAGTGGAGCTGGATCAGGAACCTGGTACAAGGAGTGTTGCTGTAAACCAGCCAGAGCCCCAGGAAGTTTTCAATCTGCTTCCTCTGCCTTATTCCCAGGAGTAAGAAAGCAAATTCTTGTGCTCATCATGAGAAGAGTCTCAGTTTCTTAAAGTCCTCCAGTAAATTCCACTGGTTTTCAAACTAGCTGAGGGAACTCATCTTTCTGGTGTTGGACTTCAGGGCTGGAATATCCAATATTTGGCTTAAGACTGTCAGTCCCTAGTGAGGATCTTCAAGCCCATGTTATTCCCTCCTCTTCTGTGTCTTTGTTCAGGTTGTGGGTCCTGACCTGATTGCTTCCCTTCCTTTCCTATCCAAATCTGTGTGGATCTTTCTTTACAACTTTAGTTGTAGAAGAGTTTTACATGGACAAATTCTTTTTCTTTTAATTTTATTGAAGTATAGTTTACTTACAATGTTGATTTACAGTGTTGTGTTAATTTCTTCTGTACAGCAAAGTGACTCAGTTGTACATATATACATGTTATTTTTAATATTCTTTTCCTTTATGGTTTGTCACAGGATGTTGAACTTAGTTTCCTGTATTAAACAGTAGGAACTTCTTGTTTATCCATCCTATATATAATAGTTTGCATCTGCTAATCCCAAACTCTCATTCTTTCCCTCCCCTAGCCTCATTCCCCCTTAGCAACCACAAATCTGCTCTCTATATCTGTGAGTCTGTTTTTGTTTCATAGATATGCTGATTTGTATCATATTTTGGATTCCACTTATAAGTAATGTCATATGGTATTTGTCTTTCTCTTTCTGACTTACTTCACTGAATATGATAACCCCTAGGTCCATCTATGTTGCTGCATATGGCATTATTTTGTTCTTTTTGATGGCTGAGTAATTCTAATATATATAAATATATCACATCTTCTTTATCCATTCATCCTTCGATGGACATTTAGGTTATTTCCCTGTCTTAGTGATTGTAAATAGCGCTGCTATGAACATAGGGATGCATGTATCTTTTAAAAATATAGTTTTGTCTGGGTACAAGCCCAGGAAACCAGAAACAAAATGAAGAGATAACCCAGAGAATGGGAGAAAATATTTACAAACAATGCGACCAACAAGGGCTTAATTTCCAAAACATACATACAGCTCATACTACTCAACAAAAAAAGAACAAAAAACCCAATCAGAAAATGGGCAGAAGAACTAAATAGACATTTCTCCAAAGAAGACTTACAGATGGTTATTAGGCACGTGAAAAGATGCTCAGCATAGCAAATTATTAGAGAAATGCAAATCAAAAGTACAATGAGGTACCACCTCACACCAGTCAGAATGGCCATCATTAAAAAGTGAAATCATTAAGGTATAGACATTCACAAAGAGAGGTGGTCTTGGCCCCATCAGGATAGCAGAGAATTATCTATCACAGTAAATTACCAAAATAAACATTTCAGGAAAAGTGGTCACAAAACAACTAACATTTTATTGAGTCTATGTTAATTTAAAAATGTTTTGAAATATCTTATTTGGAGCTTTTGTATCATATTAGAACTATGACAATCAACAAAGCCATGAGACAAACAAAAATGAGAGACTAAACTAGGTAATATCATTAAATGTCTGATATAATATTTATACTACCCATCAGAGTTTAACTATATGAAAGAGGACAGGAACTACTGCATAAGAAATCAGAATAAAACCACACCCTTATTGCAGGTACTGATTTTTACAGGTCGTACTGGGATAATGAAAGTTCCAAAACTAATATCTACTCTATTTTTCAGTCCCATCTCTTCCTGTACAATTGAATATCTAGTCTCAGCCTCTTATGAAACAGACCTAATTTTGATACTTAGTCAATTTTTTGAAAATTTGTGTTAATAAAATTTAAAAATCTTATTACAGATTTTTTGCCTTCCTAAAATTGATATGCCCCCTATTTATTACTTTTGACTATCAAGAGGAAAGTGGTTTTAAGGGGTAAAAATAAGGGGAATAGGAAAAAGTGGGCAATAAATGAGTTCTCAAATATAAAAGTATGAATTTCACTCATAGAATTATCGACACTAATTCAATTAAACAACAAAAGATAAAAAAAACCAATACCATACACATATATACAGAGGAACACATTTTTTTCCACTTCTAAGTTTTCCTTTCAAGCCTTTTCTCATCCATTGTGCCCTTTTTCTACCTGTTTACTCACTTATCTCCTAGGAAGTGGGAGGGCTAATGTGATTGGTAAACTTGAAAAAATAAAGTGAACATGTTCAACTCATGTCAGCTCCCTCAACCTCCTTCTGTTTCATGAGAGAATTTGACTTCTATATGCTTCTTCCTTTATCAGCATACCATTCTTATCAAGGTAGGCTTTCAGCACCCTGCCCTACCTCCATGAAATAGGACTGCCATGGTCCAACATCTCTGTTTCTGGATGCCTCAGTCTTCCTAATTCTGGGTTAACTCTCCCAACAAACGGTATCTGTAACAGTTATGTGGTGCTGAGGAAGTGTGTTCCTTAGATCTCCACCAAGAAAGTCTGCTGTGGAGAGCAGAGTTGTCTAATTGCCTCAGTTACCACCATTTTGAACCACCACCATGCTTTGGCCAAGATCACACTTCCCTTGGACTGCTCCTAGCTGATAACTGAGAAAAGGAGTGTCCTAGTGCTGGCTCATTCCAGTTTAACAAGTGATTCCTCAAACAGGCAAATTTTTCTTGGGTTCTCCCATCAGCCTGGCTGAGATTTTCTCAGAGCCACTAATTCAGTTTGGATTGTTTCTATTGACCACGTGTTTTTAAGCTCATGTTTTCACATTTTTTACTTTAGTATCCAATCTGCTGTTAAGCTTATCCAGTGAAGCTTTCATTTATGATACTGATTTTTTTTAATCTCTAGAATTTTGATATATCTAGAGTTTTTCAGTTAGTTCCTTTTAGAGTTCTCGCTTTCTCTCTCTTTTTTTTTTTTTGAGATTTACCATCTATTCACTCATTACTCCCATCTATTTCTTTAAATCCTTAAATATATTTGTATTAGATTATTTGCTTCTTTATTAACTTGGTTCCAATAACTATATCATCTCTGAATCTGTTTTACTGATTTTTTTGGTCAAATTTTCCTATTTATTTCCATGACTAAGTGATTTTTTAATTTTATGCTGAATATTGGAAATGCTATACTGTTGAGAGCCTGGATTTTTTTTTTATTAACATCTTTATTGGGGTATAATTGCTTTACAATGGTGTGTTAGTTTCTGCTTTATAACAAAGTGAATCAGTTATACATATACATATGTTTCCATATCTCTTCCCTCTTGTGTCTCCCTCCCTCCCACCCTTCCTATCCCACCCCTCCAGGCAGTCACAAAGCACCGAGCCGATATCCCTGTGCCATGTGGCTGCTTCCCACTAGATATCTACCTTACATTTGTTAGTGTATATATGTCCATGCCTCTCTCTCGCCCTGTCACAGGAGAGCCTGGATTTTGTTGTCTTTCTTTAAGAGTGGTAAGTGCTGTTGAGAAAATTTACTGCTCATTTCCTTTTGTTGTATGCATTTTTTGTATTTCAACTTCCCAAAGATATTCTATATTTTCTTCAAAAACTTTAAAAGTTTTTTTCCCCCATGATTTACCTGGAGTTTGTTATGTGCATTACTTATATATTGTGAGATAGGAATCTAGATTTATTTTCATAAATAAAATCATTTGCTGCAGCAACATTTATTGTATTATAAACAATGTTAAAAATTAAGTCAAAGACTGTGAGAAGACCTTGTAATATAAGCACAAGCTTTATTATGCAAAGAATACCTCAAAATAATTTTAAAAATTACAGTTTCATAATTGCAAAAGCTATAAGAGGCAGGTCATGAAGGGCAGGACTCAATGGCTAAAAAACATTGAAATCCATGAAAACCATGAAAATATGCTCATTCTCATTAGTAATCAGGGAAACACAAATTAAAACAACAATGAAGTATTGTTACACATCTGATTTATTTGCATTAGTTATAAAATTTGACAACCCTAAATATTGATAAAAATGTAGAGCATTTGCTGCTAAGCGGATAAATTACATAAGCAATTTGAAAAAAATATATTTTTAGTATATGATAAATTTGAAACTGTGAAGCATCTATAACTGACTAATATTTTCCTTGGTATCTACTCTAGGAAAACTCTCTACATGTATGCTAGAAGGGAAGGATAAGAATGTTTTTTGTTTAAAACAACAAAATGTTGGATACAACCTAAATGTCCACAGCAGGAGAATGGACAAAAAATAACTTACAGTCTATTTATCAATAAAATATGGGACAGTAATCAAAATATATTAACTAGAGCTGTATATATTGTTATAATTTTGAACAATAATGGATGATGTTGGATTCTGTGTATTCTTTGATATGTGAGCATGTGTAAGTGTTTAAATTTGAAAAGCAAACTGGTTTTCTAAGTATATAATTAGTGAAAGTACAGAAGAAATCTGGGGGATGATAAACTTCTAAATGAGAATAGTGTTTACTTCTAGAGAGGTAGAAGGAAAGGAAATATGAATCAATAGTGGTGCACTGTAATATTTTTATCTTATCTGCAACAACTTATTTCTTAGAAAATAATCATCTAAAACAAATATTACAATAGTGTCTCACCACTTCTGGGTGAGACCAACCTTAATAAAATAATTTTTCAAGTGAGATTTGATCAATACTTGTGAGGAATGTCTGCTACAAAACATAGTCCCTTGCCATAGTGTCTAGGATGCCCTCCACTAACTTCTTTCTTAAAGGCATCCTTAGAATGATGTGCACCTTAAATTTAGACTTGAAACATTAATATTTTAAGATGAAGAATACTATTTTGCATAAATGAGTTTATCAGGTTAAATTTCTTTTCTACCTATCATAATTTATGTCTCAGTGTGTTTGAATAGGTGATAGATAAGTTCAGATAGGTTTTAAAGGAGAAGTCAAAGGTTTGTCTGGGCTCTTGTCACCTGTCAGTAGTAAGAAAGCAAGAAGGGAAAAAAATTGTCAAAAGTTGTATTAGAGGACTCTGTTACAAAGCTCAGCCTACCTAAGGAAAATCGTATTTCCCAGGCAATTTACCTCAGGTCAGTCTCTCAAATGGGGGTGAACTCATAAAAAGTTCAGACAGTGTTATTTAGCTCCTGTTTGAAAGGCAAGGCCAATGACTTCTCCCTATGCCTCTGCACCTCACCTGCTCCTGTGAGAGAGAGAATTGGGTTTAATATATAGCAAGATGGGATTAGCAGTTTCACATGTCATCTATCCCTTTTGTGTGTACTCATTCAACCTATATTTTGGAGACAAAAATTATTTTATCTTTAAAGTTACATCTTTCTATTGTCTCCTCTGTATTTGTTTACTTACTATGTCTATGACTGGAATTGGGCCATTACTTTTGAGCAAAAGAGTCATAATAAAGGAATAATTACATGGTGAGCTGCTTTCACTTTTCAAAGGTGAGTTAAGTTTTTCAGAGTAAATTTTGTCCCACAAATAGTGGGGACTTTAGAGTTAATAATTTCTAGCTCCACTTTAGATTTATATCTCATTCTTTGAATAATTCAAGTCAAGAAATAAATTTTTTTCTTTTATTTTTGGAAAACTCAGAGATAGACAAATGTAGTAGATTGTGCACCAATTTGGTAATCTATAGATGTTTGCCATTAATTTGCTCTTACACAGTAACAATTTGGACAGTCAATTGTAATCCTCAGGATTAGAAAGTACGGGATTCTCTTTCAAGAAAAAGCTGCCTTCTATAGTAAAATATTATGAGATAAAGGATATTCTGATTATGACTTGGCTTTCTATTGTGTGTATATTCCATGGGTCAAATCATCTCTCCCAAAACATAGACATATGAAAAGCTTCATAATGTAAGGTTTAATCAGTGCTCTGCCTGAGCCATGTTGTATTATGACAGACTATTGTTAGCTTCTCTTTCTAACTCCCTGGTCAGGGATGTTATATTTTGGCTTAAAATTAGCCATACTACATGAAAAGTATCAAGCACTACAATTTAGGGCTTCCCATTCTCCCCCAGAATGCTGGTTGTTAAATGGTTACCTTATCTTGTAATCAGTTTTACCATGTGCATCACATCCATTATTTTTTCAGGCATGATACTTTAAAAGATTGGATTGATTGGTGTCCAATTGCAGCAAGTTGTTCCTTCAAACTTTTAGTTATCAATAAAAATTTAGAGCACAAATTTTGATAAAGAGAGTGTATAACCATATATTCTTAAGACTCTCTTCCTAGTGTGGACCCAGAATGATTTTTAAAGGATTATGGTGTAGGAAAATCTTAATGGTTCCCATGTAAAAGATGTGGCTTGTTCCAAATATAGCCTGAATATAGCCACTAATTCAAAATGTGTGGGCATGGATAAAGGAAGCAATTAGGAATCTCCATATATGACTAATTAAACTTTCTCCTTGTAACAAATAATTCAACAGAAAAGGAAAATCAATTCACATTTCTGTTTTCAAGAGCAGTGGATGAACTAGTTCTTAATATTTACAACATTCATTGTTGTAGTTTGTCTTTTCACACAGCTTTCTTAGAAGCAGGCTTGAATTCTAGAGAAAGAACCTGCAGTAAAATAGACATATTAGATAAAAAGATATTTTCAATAAAGTGTATTTAAGAGCTTTAGGACAAAGCATATTGGGACTAGCAGCTTTGGTTGTAAAGGAAGGCAAGCCATCTTATCTGTCTACTCTTTTGAAAGATGTTGCACAACTTCAGTTATATTAGGCAAGGGTGCTCTATGGCCAACCATTAGTATCCTCAATTACAGAAGCCTCAATGTAAACAATTACAAAGGACTAGCATCTTTGGCAGGTAGTGCTAAAGTCATACTCCTTGGGTGGGACTCAAAACCAGCCAAAACTCAGATTGGGACTCGAACCCATGGACTGGGACTTGAACCCACCCACCTTAGATTGGGATTTGAACTCATGATCTCTGACTAGGAAGGGACTCAAAACAACTGTCATTTGATTAAAACCACTTGCCTGGTGTCAGCACTTACTGAAGTTCAGGTTCTTATTGGAGAAAGAATTCAAGGTGAGGCAAAGAGGTAGGCAAAGAGTGATTTTATTAACATAGGAGGCTTGTGAGAGTTACAAGTGGGCTAGCAAGGGAACACAACCCTGAAAAAAAAGAGGGCTGCTTTTTTAGAATCAAAAAAGTGGGGAGGGGAGATCACCTTCTTCCTCATTCTTGGGCAGATGTCAAGGTTTACATCATTAGTTCCTCTTTTGGACCTATATTGTTTAACTGGGACTGTCATGGTGCTATTTAAATCATATGTATATTAACAAAAGGGTGGTAATATATATTAAAATATGGCAATTCAACTCAAGTTTCAGTATAATGTCCCCTTTCACCTAGTTTCTTTCCCCTTGCACCTATGTTTCTGTCTTGGCTACTTGCAGAAATGCTACTCTTCAAGAATTATTAACTCTCTGAATTCATGTAACAAGATTCAGACCCCACATCTACTATCTTGTTTTTTAACTATCAGGGTTTGTGGCTTGAGTGTGTCTGGTGCTTTGATGCACCTGGTCTTCCTTCAAGGTAGTGTAGATTGTTGCTAGGTTACTTGATTATTTCCTTGAGTGGTCACTAGCTTACAACAGTCTCCCAAGTTCCCTTAAAATTCCCTTTCTGTCTTTAATCTCTAGTGGGATTTCTAAGCTATTTAATTATTCTATTCTATCCCTATCAGTGACACCTTAACTACTTTAGGCCTTGGCATCAGTGGTGATCAGATTCACTATTGAAAGCTGAAGCAAGAGTACCAGAGGGCAGAATCTAAGGGAATTTCTATGTAAGGTAGATGCAAGACATTTCTTGGATACGCCCAAAACTATTTGGGAAGAAATTAATTGAGGCTGAGATTTCCTTAGGGAAAGCTAAGAGTAGAGAAATATTAGTTTCAATTGTGACCCTATTTTGACCTTCCACTTCCTGTGATCCTAAAAATATGGATTACACATATATAACATAATAAGACTTTATAGAGCCCTGGGGGTTAGTAAGTAAAGAAAGAAGGGTTGTTTGTCCTTATTACAGCCATGTCCTCAGGGCTTAGCTGTTTATGTCATGTCTTCAGTAAATTTGTATTACTCTCAGATTTCAATACATTTGATTCAAAGATCACTTGACAAATAACTACAATATTCAAGAAGGGTACTATATAACAAGTAAAAGTATAAGGTAAATGCAGTACCTACCTTTCACTGCCTTTTGTTCTAATATGAATTTATTAGCCATATTCTATTAATGAGTTCCTATGCAATGTCTTGATGCTTTCAGGGGATACCAGGATTTTACAAAAATATTTCATGTATATTTATATGTATATATTTATGCATAAAACATGTTGAGTGGGAACCAGTTGCATCTCCTTATAGCTGCTGAGGAAGACTAGCTTACAAAAATAAATTATAAAAAGACCCCTTGAAATAGCTTGATGATTGTATTGTCACCCATCAAGTTATCCAACCAGAAATCAAAAACAAGCATTGTCAATCCTATCAACACTGCTGACACCTAGTTCAACCATCCACACTTCATTGTGAATAATGACAATAGCTTCTTCACTGCTCTTCCTGTCTCCAGTCTTATCCTTCCCAGTATATTCTCCCACAGTGCTATCATACTAACTTTCAAATCTTATTCTCCTGCTCAAACTTGATTTCAATGGCTCCTTCATCATCTGGGCCCTTCACTTCCTGTTCATCTTCTATACTCCAGGAATAAACAAGTATTTGCAGTGCCCATTTCATACAGAATTTTCTCCTGACTCCACCATGCTTTTGATCATGATTTTCACTGGACTTTGAATTCCTTTCCTTTGCACATTTGTTACACACTTATACTTCTCCAAAGACTCTATTCTACTTCCATTTTACCATATACATATTTCTCATTATAATTACATTTGTATTTTACTGACTTTTTGGCTTACATATTTTTGTTTTCCATGAACTATAAGTTCCTTGAGGACTGGGACATAATCTTTTCATCTATGTATTGCTCATATATGGGTGAAATCCATATTCTCAACTGTAAATAGGGTAATATTTATCTCATGCTTATTTAAAAAATTAAATGGATTAAAACAAAGGAGGCCTTTAGATTAATGTCTGATGCATGGTATACACTCACACATAGGAAGGCTCAATACTATAAAGATGTAGATTTTCTCATATTTACTTAAAGAAAGTGCAACTGAAATTCTGAAAGAATTTTCAAAGATTTTTAATAAGCTGATCCTAAAATTATATGAAGAATAAAGTTCCAAGAATTGTCAAGAGTTTTAACAAACTCTTGAAGATAATAACAAAGATGATTTAAGTCTAGGTAATAATTATTGAAAAAAGCTATACTAATTAAATTCAGGTGGTATTTGCACAGGGCTATAGACTACTATAATAAAATACACAATCAAAAATAGATTTGACAATATGAAATATAAGAGAAGTGGCATTATACTTCAGAGAGGAACTGATAGATTATTTAATGAATGCTCTTAACTGGGACAGCTGGATATTTATATTAAAAATTCCTTCCTTGTATCAAATCTCAATTACATCCTAATAAATGAAATATCCAAATGTGAAAAGTAAAATTAAACATTAAAAAATAAATATATGTGAACCTCAAACTGCTCTAAAAACCTCTTTTAAAAATCATGGAAGGACATCAAGATGGTAGAGTAAAAAAATGCTGGTCTCACCATCCCTCATGAATACATCAAAACTATAAATACATAAAGAGTGAATCTCGCTGAAATCAAGCTGGGGACTAGAAGAACAGCTCTTCTACAGCCAAGTTTGTAAAGAAATATCCACACAGGTTTGGGTAGAAAGGGAGGAGAAGTGATATGATCAGAACCTGCACTCCTAGTGGGGAACACAGAAGAGGAAGCAGATATCTTAGGCTCAGGGATCCTCCTGGGGAGTGAGAAGTCTGAGACATATATTAGTCACCTCAGCTCTGGAGTTGAAGACTGTGAAAATGAGCCTCTTTATCTGGTTGGAAACCAATGGAGCTTACTGGAAGGCTATGAGAAACAAAGATTCTACTCTTGAAGAACATGTACACAGATCTGCTTACTCCTGATGACAGAACAGAGGTAACAGATTGAAAACTGCCTGGGGATTTTGTCCACTTGCCAGTATTGTCTTAGCACATCCCCCAGCCTGCACTAGCCTGCTCTAGCCCCTTTTATTCTGGTGCTGCTCTCCACTAGGGCCAAGGCTGCAATTGCTGACAGGAGCATGAACACTTAGAGGAAATGGAGCTGGCTTGAATCTGACTCTACCCCAAATCAGAGCTGAAGCAACCATTTCCAATATATGTGCTCCCATCCACATTTAGGCTGAAAAAAACTAGCTTATCTTTAGGGTGAAGAATGACATTGCTAATAGGAGTTAACCATCTCAGTAATGTGGTAAAAACACCTCCCGTCCTGACTCAGCCTCTAATCAGGCACAAACACCAGGGGAAAAAGTGAATCCAGCACAGAAATGCAACCCCAAACCCTCAGACTCCAGCCATGTCTCAAACAAAGGCAGAGACTGCCAACATGCCTGGAAGAAACTCAGCTCTCTCAGCAATCTTGTTCCAGCCTCTCAATCTCCAAACCCAAACTGAAACTCCTGATAGGGCAGTTTCAGTCATTCAGCATAGCAGAAGCCCCGGGTTGCACCTGTCTCTAGCTGTAGCCCCTCCAAGTCTATTTCTACCTTCTACCAAGGCAGTGGTACCAGCACATCACTAAGGAAGATATATTCTATGTTCATTTCAGATCCAGCTCTTCCAATAAAGCCACTGGCCACATGCAGACTGCATAGGGACACTCCCATATATGATCTTACTTTCAAGATTAGCATAGTAACTGTTTTACCTAATTTCTTAGAGACTGAGAAAAGTAAACAAAATGAGAAGACAGAGGAGTTTGTTTCAAATGAAAGACCAAAGAACCCCTGAACAAAACCTTAGTGAAGCAGAGATGAATAATTTAACAGACGAAAAGTTAAAAGCAATAGTAATAAAATTGCTAACTGAACTTGGGAAAATAATAGATGAACACCATGAGAATTTTGACACAGAATTAGAAATTATAAAAAGAAAAAATCAGAGATGAAGAATATAATAACTGAAATGAAAAATACACTAAAAGGAATTAACAGCAGACTAGGTGATACAGAAGAACCCATAAGCAATCTGGAAGATAGAAAAATGGGAATCACCCAATAAGAACAACAAAAAAGAAAAACAAATTTTAACAAATGAGAATAGTTAAGGGACCCTTGGGACAATATCATGTGTACCAACATTTGCATTACAGGGGTCTCAGAGAGAGAAGAGAGAATGTTTTTGATGAAATTATGGCTGAAAACTTCCCAAAACTGAAGAAGGAAACAGATATCCTGGTTCAGAAAACACAGAGACTTCCAAATAAGGTGAACCCAAAGAGATCCAAACTGAGACAAATCATAACTGTAACGGCAAAATTAAAGATAAAGGGATAATTCTAAAGGCAGCAAAAGAAAATCAAAGATTCACATACAAGGAAAACTCTCAAGGTTACTAACTGATTTTTCAGCAGAAAAGTTTCAGGCCAAAAGGGAATAGCATGCTATATATATAAAGTGCTGAAAAGAAAAAGAAAAACCTACAACTTAGGATACTCTACTCAGCAAAGCTTTCATCCAGAACTGAAAGACAGATAAAAAGCTTCTCAGGCAAGCAAAAAGTTTAAAAGTTCATCAATATTAAACTTACCTTACAAGAAGTGTTAAAAAGTTTTCCTAAAGTGAAAAAGAAAGGCTGCAACAAGAAATTATAGGAAGAGCAAATCCCACTGGTAAAGGCAAATATATAGTAAGGGCTGTGGATCAAGCATTTAAATAAGCTAGTACAAAGGTGAAAAGAAAAAAAATTGTAAAATTAATGATAACTACAATAAAGAGTTAAGAGATCAACATGAAGATGTCACCTACGACATCAAAACCACAAAATGCATGGAGGTGGTAAAAAATTTTAGAGCATTTAGAATATGTTTGGACTTAAATTACTATCAATTTGAATCAAGTAGATATGTTATAGGTCAACATATATGAACTACATGGTAACCACAAATCAGAAACCTACAATAAATACAGGAAAACTAGAGAGAAAGGAAAACAAACAAAATACTAAATAATCAAACCACAAGGGAATAGATTAAAAGAAGAAAAAAAGTGAAGTACTACAAAAACACTCAGAAAACAAATAATAATGTGGCAATAAGTACATACTTATCAATAACCACTTTAAATGTGAATGAAATATATGCTCCAATTGAAATCCATAGGATGTCAGATTGGATAAAAAATAGACCCATGTATATATTGCTTACAAGAGACTCACTTCACAGCTAAAACACACAAACAGTATAAAAGTGAGGAGATGGAAAATATATTTCATGCAAACGGAAACAAGAAGAAAGCAGGGGTAGCAAAACTCATATCAGACAAAGGAGACCTTAAATCAAAGTCTATAACAGAATACAAGGAAGAACATTATATAATTATGAAGAGATAAATACAAGAAGGGGATATAACTTTTGTTAACATATATGCACCTGACATAGGAGCATCTAAATTTATAAAACACATATTAACAGATATAGAGGGGCAAATTAACAATAATAGTAGGGGACTTTAATGCCCCAATTACATCAATGAACAGATCATGCAGAGAGAAAATCAATAAGGAAAGAGTGATCTTAAATGACATATTAGAGCAGTTGAATTTAATGGATATATACAGGACATTTCATCCCAAAATAGCAGAATACATGTTCTTTTCAAGTGCATATGTAACACTGTCCAGGATAGGTCACATGCTAGGTCACAAAATAAGTCTCAACAAATTTAAGAGGATACAAATTATATCAAGCATTTTTTGCAGACCATAATGATACAAAACTAAAAAAACTAGAATAGGAAGAAAATGGTAAAGATGCAAATGTGCAGAGTAAATGACATGTTACTAGAAAACCAATGGGTCAATGAAGAAATCAAAGAGGAAATCAAAAAATACCTCAAGACAAATTAAAATGGAAACACAACACTCCAAAATATATGGAATGCAGCAAAATAAGTACTAACAGGGAACTTGATAGCAATAAAAAGGCCTTTGTCAAGAAACAAGAAAAGTCTCAAATAAACAACCTAACTTACAATCTAAAAGAATTAGAAAATGTGAAACAAAGCCCAAAGTCAGCAGATGGAAGGAAATAATAAATATCAGAGGGAAAAAAATGGAAAAGATCAATGAAACCAAGAGCTATTTTTTTGAACAGATAAGCAAAATTGATTAATCTTTAGCCAGGCTCACTAAGAAGAAAAGGGAGAGGACCTAAATAAACAAAATAAGAAATGAAAATGGAGAAATTAAAGCAATAGGACAGAGACACAAAAAATCATAAGGGAACACTAGAAACAGTTATATGCCAACAAATTGGACAACTTAAAAGAAACGGATAAATTCCTAGAAAACTACAACCTTCAAAACAAAATCATGAAGAAAGAGATTATATGAACGGGCTAATCACTAGTAGTGAAATTGAGTCAGTAATAAAAAAAAATCCCAACAAACAAATGTCTAGAACCAATGGCTTCACAGGGAAGGACTAATAACCATCTTTCTCAAACTATTAAAAAAAATAAAGATGAGGTATTACTAACAAATTCATTTTATGAGTCTACCATAACACTGACAAAAACCAGACAGACATTGCAAAAAAGGAAAACTACAGGCCAATACCTCTGATGAATATAGATGCAAAAATCCTCAACAGAATATTGGCAAACCAAACTCAACAATATATAAAAAGGATCATATATCATGATCAAGTGGGATTTATTACAGGTATGCAAGGATGCTTCAATATCCAGAAATCAATCAATGTTATACCACACTGACAAATTAAAGAATAAAAACATTTGATCAACTCAATAGATTCAGAAAAAGCATTCACAAAATACAACACCCATTCATGAATAAAACTCTCAATAAATTGGTATGGGGGAACATATCTCAATATAAAAAATGTCATTTATGACGTACCCACAGCTAACATCATACTCAATGGTGAAAAACTGACGTTTTTCCTCTAAAATCAGGAACAAGACAAGGATGCCCAGTATTGTCACTTGTATTTAACATAGTATTTGAAGTCCAAGATGCAGCAATCTACAAGAAAAAGACATTCAAACAGAAATGGAACAGGTAAAACTGTCACTAGTTGTAGATGACATTAAACTGCATATAGAAAACCCTATTGTCTCCACCCGAAAATACTTTAGAACTAATAAGTGAATTTAGTAAACTTTCAGGATACAAGATTAATATATACATGTGTGTGTGTGTGTGTGTGTGTGTGTGTATATATATATATATATGTATATATATATATATATGTATATATATATATATATATATATATATATAAATCTGTTGCTTTTCTACACAATAACAATAAACTATCAAAAAGAGAAAGAAAGAAACCAATTCCATTTAAAATTGCTTCAAATGTAATGGAATAAATTAGCCATGGAGGTAAAAGATGTATACTCTGAAAACTAAAAAACATTGTTGAAGGAGATTGAAAATGATACAAAGAAATGGAAAAATACCCTGTGTTCATTCGCTGGAAGAATAATTATTGTTAAAAGGTAAACACTCTCCAAAGCAACAGATTTAATGCAATGACTATCAAAATACCCATTTTTCACAAAACTACAACAAATAATTCTACAGTTTGTATGGAACCATGAAAGACCCCCTAATAGCCAAAGCAATCTTGTAAAAAAAGACTAAGGCTAGAGATACCATGCTCCCTGACTTCAGATGGTATACAAATATGTGTTAACCCAAACAGAATAGACCAGTACAAACACACACAAATAGATCAGTGGAACAGGACGGAAAGCCCAGAAATAAATCCATGCAATTATAATTAATTAATCTATGACAATAGAGGAAAATATATATAAAAGACAGTCTCTTCAATAAGTTCTTCTGGAAAAACTAGGCAGCTACATATAAAAGATTGAAATTAGAATATTTGTATCATACCATATAAAAAATGAACTCAGAATTTATGAAAGACTTAAAATGTGAGAATAAAAAGCATAAAACTCCTAGAAGAGAACATAGAGCACTCTGACATAAATTGTAGCAATACTTTTTTGTATCTGTCTCCTCAGGCAACGGAAACAAAAGCAAAAATAATGAAATGGAGCCTAATTAAACTTAAATGTTTCCGCAGAGCAAAGGAAAACATCAACAAAATGAAAAGACAACTTGCTGAATGAGAGAAACTATTTGAAAATGATATGTCAATAACAGGTTGATATTGAAAAGATATAAACAACTCAGTTAAATCAATATCAAATCATCAAACAATCCAATTAAATAATGAGCAGAAGATTTGAATATACATTTTCCAAAAAAGACATACAGATGGCCAGTAGGCACATGAAAAGATACTCAACATCACTAATCATAAGGGAAATGGAAATAAAAACCACAGTGAGATATCAACTCAACATATCAGAATGACTATTGTCGAAAAAGATAACAAATAATATATGTTGGTTAGGACAAGGAGAAATAGAACTCCAGTATATTGTTAGTGGAAATGTAAATAAGTATAACCAGTATCGAAATCAGCATGGATGCTCCTCCTCAAATTAAAAATTGAATTATATGATCCAGCAATTTCTGGGTATTTATTCAAAGAAAACAAAAACACTAATTCAAAAGATATATGCACTCATTTGTTCATTGTAGTATCATTTACAATAGCCAAGATATGGATGCAACCTAAGTGTTCACAAACAGATGAATGGATAATATATATTATATATATATATAAATTATATATATAATAATACAAATATATATTTATTACTCAGTCATTAAAAATAATGAAATTTTGCCATTTGAAACAACATGGTTGGACCTGGAGAGCATTATGTTTAGTGAAGTAAATCAGACTGACAAATACAAATAGTGTATGTTTTCCCTTATATGTGGAATCTAAACAAATGAATGAATACAAGAAAACAGAAACAGAGTCATACAGAGAAAAAACTAGTGGTTACCAAAGGTGAGAGGTGTGATAGGAGAAGATTTTAAGAGGTACAAACTACTAGGTATAAAATAAATAAAACATAGGGTGTAATGTAAATGGATTATAATCTATAAAAATATTGAATCACTATGTTTTACACCTGAAACTAATATAACATTGTAAATCAACTATACTTCAAGAAAAAGAAAAAAATGTATAAATAAATAAATAAATGTTTCTTTATGTTCTTGGAATGGAGAAGTATTTCTTTAATGGTAATAGTACTACAGCCACTACTACTACTACTAACAATTATAACAACTAATGCTCAGTGAGAGTACTGTGTCCTAGGCCTTGTTTTAATCAGTTGACATGTTCTAATATTTCAGTTCTCATGACAACCTTAGAAATAAATTCTACTACCATCACTATTTTCAGATGAGTAGATCGCATTTAACTTTCAAAAACGTGTGGCAGAGGTGAGTTTCTAATACTGGCAGGCTGTCTACTGAGTCCATACTCTTTAATTGCCATAAAGAAAAATATTAACCAATGTAATTTCATCAAAATTAAAAACTTATGAATAGCAGCCACCACATAATGGGAAAATATAGAAAATATCATGTATATTAAACATAAAGTATTACATATCAATTGGAAAAATGACCTAGATATTAGGTAAAAATATGAACATGCATGTTACACAAAAGAAAACTCAAATATCCAATAAATATATGATCAACTTCCCTAATGGTGAGAAAATTTAAATTAAAATCACAAGATCGCACTTTATGCTCAAATTGGTACTAGGTTTTGGCAAAGATGGGGGGAAGTGTTGAATTAATATGCACTGCTAGTGGGAGTGCAAATTGATAGAACCACTTTGGAAAGCAGTACCTAGTGAAACTGACAATATGCGTAATGCATAAAAACCCAGAACTTCTATTTCTAAATATTTAGAGAAGTGTCTTCATTTACACAAGACAGTATATATAAATATGTTTATTAAAATAATATTCATGAGGGCTTACCTGGTGGCGCAGTGGTTGAGAGTCCGCCTGCCAATGCAGGGGACACGGGTTCGTGCCCCGGTCCGGGAAGATCCCACATGTCGCGGAGCGGCTAGCTCCGTGAGCCATGGCTGCTGAGCCTGTGCATCCGGAGCCTGTGCTCCGCAACGGGAGAGGCCACAACAGTGAGAGGCTCGTGTACCGCAAAAAATAATAATAATAATAATAATATTCATGAGTCTTAAAAAGTATAAATAGCCCAATTATCCTTTAGTAGAATGACCTAGAGTTTAAATAATATTTTATTCATATAGATATACTACAATGTCAGGAGAATCTACCTAAGTATTAAAGGCAGGGCTTTTCCTCCCAAGTTTTTGTATTTTCATTGGTGTCTTGCAGACAATTTCTATTAGACTGTGTTCTAAAACTCCGTAAACCTCTACCACTGACTGTCACAGAAACTTGTATTTGTCCTTCCCAAACTCAATTAAGGAGGCTCTTTCCTCTTAACACATATATTTGTTTTAGATTTTTGAATTTACATTATGTTTATAATGAGAAACTATTTATTTTGAATTCTGATATAGTGGTTGAAATGTTGAGCATCTGCCACTGAGAAGAAAGGAATACACTGTAGGAAAATTAACCTCTTCTACCCCTCTTACCTTCCTAGAATTATTAGACAGTTATAAATACAGAGAAAATTCAGTATGTTTTTAAATTAAGAAAGAAAAGCCTACAAGTTACTATTACAAAATAGAAAATCAATTTTGTAATGGAATGTTAAGGGATATGTCAGAGAACTTGAGTCACAGGCCATTCAAAATTCAACTGATGTCTTAGATTTGGTTGCCTGGAAACAGGCTCTGAGATGCATGTTTGCATATAAAAGCATTCTGAGAAGGAGTTTTGGGCAATACACCACTAAAAAAAATGAGAAAAGTAGGAAATGGCAGAAGGAGAAACTCACCAGCAATGCATTTGCAACTGAGGCCTTAGTTAATCTTATTGCATGCTTTGGGGTTGGCATGATCTTTCAAAGATGTCCCAAGTTTAATGTAGTCTCTCATCAGAGAGTCATTGCCAATTGCCACCCTCTGGTAGAGAGTGTAACCCTGTACAAGGCGGTTCCCTCTGACCAAGGGCAAACTCATGAAGGAAGTAGATGTTGAGGCATCAGTAGCTACTCCCAGAAGCTGGGAGTTGGGGACATTGGCAATGAATAGGTAGTCTGTTTGGAGCACTGCTTTTTGACTGTAATGATATCCATGCTCACACCTACCCTATCTTTGATCTACCACCTTCAAGAGATAGGAATCTGATTGAGTAAGAGAAGTTCAGCAGTGAAAGTAAGTTTGGGGATAAGTTAAAAAAAAAAGAGCATCAGTTTCATAGATTATATGGGAATAAGAGAGCTGATAGTTCATAGGTTTGTTTTTAAAACCTCATCAGAATATTCACTCACCAACATGGCTACATCAGAGCAACTGCCTATATTTTCACTTTGACATGTCTCATATCTACAAGGATATTTCACAAGTGATACAGATCCCAATGGCAGCAGGGAAGTGGAGAGAACAAGAACCCATTATTGAATATAAATGTTCAATTTTAGTAAGTTTCCTTCCTTGATCTCAATGACTTTGTTGAACTTCCTTAATTTTTTGGTGGGATTCTTTCATCCTTCCATTACTAGATAAAATTTTTCTAATGAGCTTTCTCAAATAGTTTAATGCTATTTCTACTTCTTTTTGAAATAAATAAAATATTTATGAAATAAAAGGATGAGCTAGGTTTATTTAAATTTTCAAATTTGCAAATACTGATCAGACACTAGCTTCCTGATTATGAGAGCGTTATTGGAATCAACGTCTACTCAGATGAAACACCCACAGACACTTATATTTGATGAATTGATATAAATTCCTAAAGAGTAATCCTATTTTATGTTTGTTTGTTCAGATTAATGATTCTGTGATTCCAAGCCTAGAATGTGGCCTAATGGTAAAAGCATCCATTTTATATCAGACAGACTTAGGTTATATTTTGAATATATTTTTTATTAGCTTTGTTATGTTCAGAAAATAATTTAACCTCCTTAAGCAGTAATTTCCTCATCTGTAAATTGTGGATAATGATAGAATTTATTTTACAGAGTTTTTAATTATACATAATACTTGGCATATGAAAGACTCATTAAATGTTAATTGTCTTCCTTCTTTTATGAACAATTTAATTAAAAGTCAATTGGGATTGCACTATCAACATCTGAAAATGTGTAAAGAAATGGGAAGTCAGGGCCAAGAGTCCTGGAGAAGGCTGTATAAAGTTTATTCAAGCTTAAAGAAACATTAAAGTTGTCTTGGGCAATAAACAGAAAACTGTTTTTGAAAAACATTCTTAAGTCCCCCATATCCACTTCTATTAGCAAATTTAAAGGAGTACACAATCTCGTATCTTCCACATCTCACTCATTGCACTTTTGTGACTCAGCCTTGTTGTTTTTTATATATGGTATATTATATTAAGAGGGAGAGGAAATCACACTGTATTATTTTGTCCATATCTATACTTCCTAAGTATGGCCATGATATTCATATTCTATTAGGAATAGCTTTATTTAAATATTTTAAATAGGAAAAGAGGGTTGATCAGAGTTTACATTAAAAAATACAAGTTAAATCCAACGTTTTTGTTTTTGAAATATCTTAAAAGACATTTAAACATTTGTTCTTCTCTCCCTAGATAGGGATAAAACATACAAAAGGTAGATGGAAAAAAGGTAAATGGAAAAATTATATAGTAGTTTTCTAGGAAATTCACAGTTTGTTAAAACAGATTAACTTCTAGATCTCTGAAGTAGTTAATCTACGGTGCACTTGTAACAAAAACAGTTAACTGAAGCACAGAGCTAAAATATGTTAAGTCATGTTGTGTATTTTCTAAATTTACAGTCATTTCTAAGAATTATAAGTAGTGTGGATTTTTATCTTGGAAGAAGATAAATATATTTATACATGATATAAAGCATGAATACAGGAAAGAATACAGGAAATAAAAGTGCTGTACACAATAAAAGCGTAGAGAGTGGGAAATGAAGAACAATTTATTTAAAGTATATTCAGATCATCCAAACACTGCTACATTAATCTAACTTTTCTAACATCAATAATATAAATTATGGATTACAATAATACAACCAAGCTAGAAATCTTAGAAATTTAAGACCTTTAAGGTGTTCAAAATAAACAAATTCTTTCAAAATAAACAAATTCTATAATGCTAAATACATTTTACAATAAGTTATTTTTCTTTTGAAATCTTAGAAGAAGCAAGAATAACTTTCAACAGAGCTTTATTATTGATTGTGATATCACAGACCTTATCCTTTTCATGGCTGAAATGATGATGGAATTTAAAATTCTTGGCAAATAATTCAAGATCATGTAGTTAAAAATTAAACTTGTGAACTCTGGGATTTCAGCAGGCAGAAAGGAATCTAGACAGTGAGAGAAGCTGCCATAATGCCTAATTTATATGCTAGGTTATAAATTGAAATGCCTAGAACTTACTGTAGAGCTATGGAACCTTTCATTATTAACATTTTTTTCTGAGATCTACTTCCCTTTCCTTTATTTTTCTCCTCACTCTTCACCCATCTTATAAAAACCATATTGACTGCTTACCAACTTACTCTTCTCCCTAAAGAACATGTTATATTCTTGTCATCAATTAATTGACTGTCCTTTTGACTAGCATAAGCATTTTCTTATACAGGAAAGACATTGGGAGAAGAAAAGGAGAACAAAGAATATCTCAGATTATCAGGCTATAAAAATAAAGAGGTATTTATAAAAATCACCAATAAAGATATTGAAATTCTGACAAATTTCTTTTTGCTTTATAAAAAAACTTTTATTGAAATATAATAAGCATGCACATTTCTTTCACCATGCAGACAAACCCATGCAATTATACTAAGAAACAAAAAAACACCAGGACCCAATAACCTCCTATGTGCTCCTTTTAGAGACTACCTTCATAATTTCTAATATACATTAGCTCTGTTTGTTTTTGTACTTTATATAAGTGGAATCATGCAGTTTATGTTTATTTATGTCTGGCTTATTTCACTCACTCCACAACATTAAGCTTTCACCTATTTTGTTAAGAGTAATTGTAAACAATTCATCCCCAGTTTCGTATACTGTCCAATTGTGTGAACACCAAAATGTACTTATCTCTTCAAATACTGATGAGTATTTATGTGTTTCCAGAGTGAAACATTATAAATAATATTGCTCTGAACATTCTAATGTATTAGAAGGTTTACGTATGTATTCATTTCTGTTATATATTACATTAGGTTGTGAGACATACATATGTTTGACAATAGTAGATAAGTGGTTTTCCAAAGTGGTTTTACTAATTTATATTTATATGGGAATCTATGACAATTTCAGATACTCCACATACTCGCCAAAATTGTATTTTCTGCCTTTTTTAAACTTTAGACATTATAATAAATGTGTAGTGATATATCATTCTGATTTTCATTTCCCTGATGACTAACTACCTTTTCACATATCTGTTAGTAACTTGTATATATTCTTTTATAAAATATCTTTCAAGTCTCTTGCCCATTTTTCTACTGGGTCATGTTTTTCTCATTGATTAGTAGGTATTCTTCATGAAATCTCTATGTGAGTTATATTGTTTGTAAAATCACGGTACATATGAATTGCAAATATCATATCTTCTCTCAACATTTGAGTTGACTTTTCATTTTCTTAATGGCGTCTTTTGATGTACAGTGTATCAGTTTTTAAAATCTTATGTTAGTGCTTTTTTATGTCCTCAAGAAATCTTTGCCTACTCCAAAGTCACAGGGTGGTTCTCCTTTGTTTACTGCTAGAAGATTTATTGTTTAATTTTCACATTTGGATTTACAGTCCATCTGGACTGCATAGTGGTCCAGATATTCATCCAAATGACTTAGAACCATTTTTTGAAAATAGTTTTCTCTACACTCTACTGCAA
Source organism: Stenella coeruleoalba (assembly GCF_951394435.1). NCBI lineage: Eukaryota > Metazoa > Chordata > Mammalia > Artiodactyla > Delphinidae > Stenella > Stenella coeruleoalba. The sequence goes on from NC_137163.1 coordinate 48,964,756, forward strand.
ATAAGATAACCATACAGTGGGGTCTGTTTTGTGTTCTCTATTCTATCCCATTGATCTGATTTTCTATTATTGCACCAATGTCACTGTAGCTTTATGATAGTTCTTCTTATCTGGTAGTATAATTTGTCTTCTCTTATTCTTATTTAAGCTAGATTTGACTACTCTTATTTAGTCTTCTACATTTTATACAACTTTTAGAATCAGGTTTCCATTTTCTGCAAAAGAAAAACTACTGGCATTTTTATTGGGGTTGTATTGAATCTATGGATTAATTTGGGAAGAATTGGCATATTTACAATATTAAAGTTACTAATTGATGATTGTATCTGTTTACTTAGAGTTTCTTTAATTTTTTTTTTTTTTTTTTTTTGCGGTATGCGGGCCTCTCACTGTTGTGGCCTCTCCCGTTGCAGAGCACAGGCTCTGGACGTGCAGTCTCAGCGGCCATGGCTCACAGGCCCAGCTGCTCCGTGGCATGTGGGATCTTCCTGGACCGGGGCACGAACTCATGTCCCCTGCATCGGCAGGCGGACTCTCAACCACTGTGCCACCAGGGAAGCCCGATTTTCTTTAATTTTTAATGACAACAGTTTTTAATAAAAGGTCTTACACAATTTAATTAGATTTATTGATATATAGTGTTTTCATTTAAAACATTTTTTCTGTGTGTTGTTTATCTACTGAAACATAATTGAGTTTTTCAATAGACCTTGAATCCTGTAACCTCAATCAAGTTACTTACTAATTCTAGTAGTTTGTAGATTCCTTCTTCCCCTACTTGCAACTTCTGTATACAAAATATTGTCTGGGAATTGTGACAGTTTTCTTTCTTCCTTTCTAATCACTATGGCCTTTTTGTTCTTCTTGCCTTATTGCACTGGCTGGGAAATATAGTTTGTGTAAAGGAAATGTTAGTGAATATTATTGTCTCAATCACATATCAGGAAGAAAGTTTTAAATATTTCATCATTAAATATGAGGTTTGCAGAAGCTTTTTTTTAAAAATCAGATTGAGAACTTTCTTGCCTATTTTAATTTGCTAATTTTTAGTAGGTTCTGAATTTTACTAAATACTCATCCTATGATTTCTTTTCTTTTCTTTTCTTCATCTACTTTTTTAATGTGTATGACTCCAAATCCAATATGTTGGATTTCCTCAAACCAAACCTGAGAGAAGTATAGATATGAAAACTCTTAATTTGAAAATATTCCTCTGAGAAACCAATAGCAGAATGGGTAAATTTGACCACACACAGGTAAAACATCAAACTTATTTTATACTGGGTAACTTTATATCAGTACTGCAAGGAAGGTCTAGAGACAGTGTAGGTAACACCTCAAAGTTGTTTCTTTCTAGTGCAAGGAAAGTGCAACATTTATGTTGGCTACATCTCTCACTGATTAAGTATTGCACAGGGTCGGCAGGGAGTCACCTTACATTCTTTGTGAGTCTAAGGGTATCAGCAGCCTGAGGGCATATGCCTGACAAAGAAATACAGGTGCTAACTCTTTAGAGTGAAACCTTGGGTAGTAAGGAAAAGGGTAAAGCAATCTGAAGGAGTATGGATGGAGCACTGACACCTGCTGAAGTGAATTACATTGATTTATACCTAACATGCATATCTGAAACAAATCCCATTTGGTCATGATATAGTATCCTTTTTATAGATTGTTAAACTTATTAAGGAAGGAAGCATTTTGTATCCAGCTTAGCTCTTCTTGCTCAAGATTGCTTTGGTTATGCAGTATTTTTAAAGTTCCATATGAATTTTACAATAGTTTTTTTCTTTTTCTTTTTCTGTAAAATGCCTTTGGAATTTCGATACAAATTGCTTTGAGTCTGTAGATCACTTTGAGTTATATGGACATTTTAACAATATTAATTCTTCAAATCCATGGACAGAGAATTTATTTCCATTTATTTGTATCTTATTCAATTTCTTTTATTAATGTCTTGTAGTTTTCCATATACAGGTTTTTCACTTCCTTGGTTACATTTCTTCCTTGGTATTTTATTTTTTTGACCCAACAGTAAATGAGATTGTTTTCTTAATTTCTCTGACTTATATTTTGTTATTGATGTGTATAAATGCAACAGATTTTTGTGTATTGCTTTTGTATCCTGAAACTTTACTGAATTTGTTTATCAGTTCTAACAGTTTTTTTAATGGGATCTTTAGGATTTTCTATATACAGTTGACTTGAACTACAGGGGGTTTGAACTGCATGAGTCCACTTATCCATGGATGTTTTTCCAGTTGTAAATACTATATAGTATTACACAATCCGAAATTGGTTGAATCTGTGGCTGTAGAACCGTGGATACTAAGGAACCGCATATTCGGAGGGCTGATTACTAGTTATATGCAGACTTTTGACTGTGTGGAGGGTCAGTACACTTAAGTCAAACATTGTTCAAGGGTTGACTCTATAATATCATGTCATCTGCAAATTGTTACGGTTTTACTTCTTCCTTTCCAATTTGATGTCTTTGATTTTTTTCTTGCCTAATTTCCCTGGCTAGGACTTCCAATGCTGTGTTGAATAAAAGTGGTGAGAATGGGCACCTTTGTCTTGTTCTTGATCTTAGAGGAAAAACTGCTTTTCACCACTGAGTGTGATGTTAGTAATGTGTTTGACATATACGGTCTTTAAAATGCTGAGGTATATTTCTTCTCTACCCAATTTTTTTAGAATTTTAATCATGAAAGGATATTGAATTTTGTCAAATAGTTTCTCTGAATCTGTTGAGATGGTCATGTGATTTTCACCCTTTATCCTATTAATGTGGTACATCACATTTATTAATTTGTGTATGTTGAACCACCCTTGCATTTCAGGGATAAATGCTACTTGATTATGGCATATACTATTTTTAATGTGCTAGTGTATTCAGTTGGATAGTATTTTGTTGAGAATTTTTGCATCTATATTAATAGATAAAAGGGATATTTGTTTATAATTTTCTTATAGTATCCTCATCTGGCTTTGCTAGCCTTGTTGTTCTCTTCAATTTTTTGAAAGAAGTTGTGAAGTACTGTCGTTAATTCTTCTTTAAATATTTGGTAGACTTCAACAGGGAAGCCATTTTGTCTGGACTTTTTTTGCTGGGAGGAATCTGATTACTGACTCAATCATCTTTGTTGTTATTGGACTGTTCCAATTTTCTATTTCTTCATGACTCAGTTTTAGTAGGTTGTATCTTTCTAGGAGTTAATCCATTTAAAAAAATTATCCAATTTGTAGGCATATAATTGTTCATAGTAGTCTCTTATGGTTTTATGTATTTCAATGGTATTTGTTGTAATTTCTCCTCTTTTATTTCTGATTTTGTCTTCTCTCTTTTTTTCTTAGTTAATCTGCTAAAACTTTGTGAATTTTGTTTATCTTTAAAAAAATCAAATCAGTTTCATTAACTTCTACTATTGTTCTTCTACTATTTCATTTATTTGTACTCTAATCTTTATTTCCTTCCTTCAGCTAGCTTTGCTTTTAGTTTCTTCATATTTTTCTAGTTCTTTGGTGAATAAAATTTAGGTTCATTATTTAGGATCATTCCTTTTTCTTAATGTAGACTGAATCACTACAAACTTCCTTAGGATTGCTTTTACTGCATCTCATAAATTTTGGTATGCTGTATTTTCATCTTTGTTTGACTCAAGATTTTTTTTTATTTCTTCCTTGACCCATTGGTTCTTTAAAATTGTGTTATTTTATAGTTTCCACATATTTGTGAATTTTCCAATTTTCCTTTTGTTAATTAATTTCTAGTTTCGTACCATTGTGGTCAAAAAGATATTTGATATGATTTCATTCCTAAATTTGTTAAAACTTGTTTTGTGGCTTAACATATGATCTATCTTGGAGAATATTCCATGTGTCCTTGAGAAAAATATGTATTCTGCTGCTGTTAGATAGAATGTTATGTATATGTCTGTTTGGTCTCTAGTGTTGTTAAACTCCACTGTTATATTGATTTTCTGTCGGGATGATCTATTCACTGTTTAGAGTTGAGTATTAAAGTACCCTAGTATTATTTATTGCATTGCTGTGTATTTCTTTTAAAATTTGGTTCATATATTTAGGTAGCCTGATGCTGTATGCATATATAATTGCAAATGTTATATACTTTTGACCCATTGACCATTTTATCACTATATAGGGTCCTTCTTTGTCTCTTTGACGATTTTTGACTTAAAGTCTATTCTGTCTGATATAAGTATAGCCATCCCTGCTCACCTTTAGCTAGCATTTGTATGGAATATATATATATATTTTTATCCTATCACTTTAAGCCTGTATGTGCTCTTAAAACTAATGTGAGTTTCTTTTAGGCAGCATAAAGATGGGTCTCTTATAGAGAACCAATCCATGTCATATGATTGGAAATTTAATTAATTTGCATTTAAAGGAATTGTTGATAGGTAAGGACTTACTATTGCAATTTTGTTAATTCTTTTCTGACTCTTTTGTAGTTCCTTTGTTCCTTTCTTATTCTCTTGATGTCTTCCTTTGTTATTTAGTGATTTTTATAATGCTGTGCTTTGATTTCTTTCTCTTTTGTGTATTTACTACAGACTTTTTCTTTGTGATTACCATGCAACTTACATAAAATTTCTTATACTCATAACAGTTTATTTTGAGATAACAACGTAACTTCAATTGCATTCCAAACTCAATAGCTTTTCTCCATTCCAAACATTTTATGATATTGAAATCACAATGTATATATTTTCATATTGTGTAACCATCAACAAGCTATCATATGCAGAGTTAACTTTTATCTTTTGTAATTTTAAGTTTTATACTAGAGTTAAAATTGATTTACACAACATTACAGTATTAGAGTACTTTGACTTTCACTATATACTTACTTTTACCAGTGAGTTTTAAACTTTCATATGTTTTCTTGTTAGTTTCCTTGTATGTGATGAGCTGTTTCTTCTGCTGCTCTCAAAATTATCTTTGTTATTAAATTTTGAAAATTTGGTAATACTGTATCTTAGTGAAGACATTTTAATGTTCAATTTATTTGAAATTTTTTTGGTTTTCATGAATCTGGATGTTAATTTCCTTCCTTAGATTTAAGAAGTCTCCTGTCATTATTTCTTTAAATAAAATTTCTCCTCCTTTTTCTTTCTCTGCTGCTTTTGGGAATTTCCAAAATGCATGTATCGGTTCATTTGATGGTGTACCATAAGTCCTATAGGCTTTCTTTAACTCTAACTCTTTTACTTTCTTTTCCTTTTTGTTCTTCCAACTTAATAATTTCAAATAATTTATCTTCTGATTTTCTGTTATTTTTCTTTTTCTCTATTAAGTCTACTGTTGAAGCTCTCTATTTTTCTTTCTTTCTTTTTTTTAGTTCATTCATTGTATTCTTCAGCTTCAGAATTTCTGTTTAACTATTTTTACTGTTTCTTTTTTTAAATGTATTTTATTTTATTATTTATTTAGGCCACACTGTGTGGCACGTGGGATCTTAGTTGCCTGACCAGAGATTGAACCTGTGCCTCCTGCAGTGGAAGCTTGGAGTCCCAACCACTGGACCACCAGGAAATTCCCTAATTTTATAATTTATATCTCTTTGTTAAACTTCTCATTTTGTTCATGTATTATTTTCTTAATATCATTTGGGTGTGTATTTGTGTTATTTTGTAGCATTGAGTTTATTCAAGATCATTATTTCAAATTCTTTGTTAGAAAAGTCATAAATCTCCATTTTGGGGGATCAGCCTTGTGAGCTTTATTTTGTTCTTTTGGTGGTGTCATATTTCCTTGATTTTTCATATTTCTTGAAGGCTTGCTTTGCTGTTTTCACATTTGAAGAAGCTATCATCTACTCTGGACTCTTTTTTTTTTTTTTTTGACTAGCTTCAGGAGGGAAAGATTTCAAAACTCTGCCTGATTAGAAATTGGGGAGAGGGTGTCTTTTAGAACTTTTCTATGGATATGTCTTCTTGTTTCTCTTTGGGAAGAAGTTTCAGAATTTTATGTCTATACTTAATCTCACAAAGCCAGGCCAGGTATTTATAGCTTTGTAGTCTTTTTCCTAAGGCAGTGCCCTGAAATGCTTTTTTCCATCTTCTCCCAATTTAGCAGAGTTAAATCAGCTGCTGATATTCATTTACTGTCTGCTGGGGCTCATATGAACCATCTGTAGAAGATCATGCACTGTCTGAGGAGTCCACAGGTGAGACAATCTATGGGGTTTATATATGGGACACATAGTGGGTCACTGAGATTAAAGTCCTGGTTACTGTGAGTCCTTGACACAGTTTTCTACTTTTAGGGGTCTCCAGACTATCCAGTCATGTCAATCCCCTCAGTGTTTTGTGTGAGGCAAGACAGAAGTGAGCCTCTTAGTTTGTGTATCACAAGGTTGGAGAAGTGGGGTGCTCACTTTGTTCTCACTTTCTCCTATGGGAGAAATTGCAGGCTGACAGGGGGTTCTCTTGGCACTGAGCTGTGCCCCTTTGGGAGTGAAGTGATGCAAAAAAAGTGAAACTGTTCTTTTTGCCTTTTTTAACCCATCTTTTCTTGGAATTTTGTTTCTCCACCCAGTTGCCAGACCTCTTAGTTGTATTCCTTAGCTCCAATATAAATATTCTCATTTATGAGTGATTGTTAAAATTGATGATTCAGTGAGGGTTTGGGAGATGGAATAGGAATCCCCTATTCCACCATCTTGCTGACATCAATTCCTCCATCTGGTTTTACTATGTCAAATGTAAAATCTTCATTATGATTCAGTTAAAATGTTTTCTATTTTTTATGTTTATTTCTTCATTGGCCTGTGAATTATTTAAAAGTGTCCTGTTCAATATACAAGTCCTTGGGTTTTTTTTCTAGGCATATAATTGTTATATATTTTATTTAAAATACTGTGGTCAAAATACTTAGAATAATTTAATCTTTTGTAATTTTTGGAGACTTTCTTTTTTGGCCCAGAATAGGGTTTGGTTGATAAGTGTTCCATTTTCCCTAAAAAAAAGAATAGTGAGTTCTGTCATTGGATGTAACATTGTCTTTATGGCAATTAGCTCAAATTTAACTGAGTAGTTGTTTTTTTTTTCTGCTTATTTTCTCATTTATTGAGTGAAAGCCATAAAAATATTCAATTCTGACTGTAGATTTATCTATTTATTATGATGTTTTTCTGATCAACTGACCCTTTGTCTTTAGGAAATATTTCTCTTTATCTCCCCTAATACCTCTTGCCTTGATGTCTACTTTGTTTGATACATAGTATAGTTAAACCATATTGCTTATGGTTAGGGCTTGCAAGATTTATCTTTTTTCCATCTTTTTAGTTTCAATCTTTCTGTGTTCTTGTATTTAAAGTGTTTTTTCCTTTAAGCATTGTATAGTAGGGTTTTAAATTTTAATTCATTCTCATAGTTTCATTCTTTTATTTAGAGTATTTGTTCTAATTGATCTTAATTTAATTATTAATTTATTTGGATTTTTATCATTAACTCACTAGTAATCTACATTTGGCCTACTTCTTTTATGTTCCTTTTCCCCTTACTTCTTGTTTTCTTTTAATAGGCTTTTTAGTGTTCCATTTTTTTCATTTCTGTAATCTGTTATAGAAATCTATTATTATTCTTTTATGGTAACTTTAGAAATTATAACATTATCCTTGACTTATTACACTCTAATACATTATAAACTTTTATAATGTTCTTGATAGTGCTAGAAGTTTAAAACTTTTAAGCCCCATTCTTTCTTCTTCATGTCTTTCTGGCTGCTTAAAATGTTGTTAATGTCTCTTTCCCTCACTAGAGGCTTTCTGCCTGGGAAATACTGAAATGAGGACAAGTGAAATAACCTCATATATAGGGTTGCCAAATGTCCACAGAGAGAAAAGAATTAGCTGGTAATCATCAGCTTATCTGGAAAAATTTATTTTCTTTCTGGAATTTTAGTTGATTTAATAATTCTTCTTGCTCATAGAGATCACTGAAATCTTTCAAAAGCTGAGTTGTAATTTATCCAGTTACATTTAGTTGTGATAGTGAGAGAGATGAACTCCTGGGATATTCTACATCTTTTGGGGAGATGGAAGTCCTTTTTTATTTTCTGTTTTAAAATCATAAAACAAGTCAATATCCCATGTAAATTTATCTATTTTATAAATTTATATTTTATGCTAATGAGGATTTAGATGAAAATGCACAGAGGTTTTAAGCTAGGATTCAAATACCAATACCTTTAGTGGGGATATTATAAAGAACAATAGTTGCCTTAAAATCCCACACTATCTATGTTACTGCTTTTAAAGCAAATCACTTTTACTATTAGTAAACAACTCTAATCCAGTGAGTATGAGTGTACAATGCATTTGATTTTGAACATCAGGAGATTGCATTTTCAAAATAAACTTAAGATAGCTAAAACATAGTAGTGCTCTTTGACTCCAAAATTGTTGAACAGGTTCCAGTAATCAGTAATGTGATCTATAGGCTCTCAAATGAAAAGGACTGGAAAACTGGTTTACTTTATTTCTTTTTTAATTGAACTATAGCTGATTTACACTATTATATTAGTTTCAAGTGTAGAAAAGAGTGATTCAGTATTTTTAAAGATTATATTCTATTTAAAGTTTTTATAAAATATTGGCTATGTTCCCTGTCGTGTACAATATATACTTGTAACAGCAGAAACTAACACAACATTGTAAAGCAACTATACTCCAATAAAGATGGTAAATATATATATACTTGTAGCTTATCTATTTTATACTTAGTATCTTAAACCACTATCCTTATTTTGTCCCTCCCACTTCCTTCTCCCCATTGGTAACCATTAGTTTGTTCTCTATATCTGTGAGTTTGTTTTTGTTTTGTTATATTCATTTGTTTAGATTCTATGTATAAGTAATAACATACAGCATTTGTCTTTCTCTGTTTGACTTACTTTACTAAGAATAATACCCTCCAGGTCCATTCATGTTGTTGCAAATGGCAAAATTCCATTCTTTTTTATGGCTGAGTAATATTCCATTGTATCCATATATACAACATCTTCTTTACTCATTAGTATGTTGATGGACACTTAGGGTGCTTCCAACCTTGTTTATTCTAAATCATGCTGCTATGAACATTGAGGTACATATGTCTATTTAAATTAGTGTTTTTGTTTTCTTTGAATATATACCCAGGAATGAAATTGCTGGATTATATGATAGTTCTATTTTTAATTTTTCAAGAACCTCCATATTGTTTTCCACAGTGGCTGCACCAAATTACATTCCCATCAACAGTGAAAGAAGGTTCCCTTTTCTCTATATCATTGTTAATCAATATTAACAAATATTGATTATTTGTTGTTTTTTTGATGATAGCCATTGAGAGAGGTATGAGGTGATATCTCATCATGGTTTTAATTTGCAAATTTCTCTGATGACTAGCAATGTTGAACATCTTTTCTTGTGTTTATTGCCATCTGTATGTCTTTTTTGGAAAACTTTCTATTCAGGTCTAACCATTTTCAAATCATGTTTTTTTGTTTTGTTTTTTGATATTGAGGTGTATTAGCTGTTTGTATATTTTGCTTATTAACCCTTAGTTGGTCATATCATTTGCAAATATTTTCTGATATTCCATAGGTTGTCTTTTCATTTTGCCTGTGATTTTCTTTGCAGTTCAAAAACTTTTAAGTTTAATTAAGATCCATTTGGGTTTTTTTTTTTTTTTTGCTTTTGTTTCCTTTGTTTGAGGAGACAGATAGAAAAATTACAGCTACTATTTATGTCTAAGAGAATTCTGCCTATGTTTGCTTCTAAGAATTTTATGTTTTCCAGTCTCACATTTAAGGCTTTAATCCACTTTGAGCTTATTTGTGTATATTATGTGAGAAATGTGTTCTAAATTTATTATTTTACATATAGCTCTCCAGTTTTCCCAGCATGGCTTATTGAAAATACTGTCTTTTCTCCATTGTATTGTATATTCTTCCACTTTGTCATAAATTGACCATAAGTGTATGAGTTTACTTCTTTGCTCTCTATTCTGTTCCAATGATATATGTGTCTGCTTTTTTGACAGAATGATTCTGTTTTGTTTACTGTAGCTTTGTAGTATAGTCTGAACTCATGTATCATGAAACTTCAGCTTTCTTCTTTTCTTGAAGATTGATTTGGCTATTTGGGGTCTTTTGTGATTTCAAGTAAATTGTAGAATTACTTGTCCTGGTTCTCTGAAAAATATCATGGGTATTTGGATATGGATTGCATTAAACCTATAGATTGTTTTGGGTAGCATGGGCATGTTAACAATATTAATTCTTCCAATCCATGAACATGGGATATCTTTCTATTTCTTTGTATCATCTTCACTTTCCTTCATCAATGGTTGTTTTCAGAGTATAGGTCTTTCACCTCCTTGGTTAAGTTTATTCCTAGGTATTTTATACCTTTTGATGCAACTTAAATGGAATTGATTTATTGCTTTTTCTGATCATTTTTAATATATAGGAAAGCAATAGATTTCTGCATATTAATCTTTTGTCCTTCAGCTTTTCTGAACTCAATTATTAGTTTTAATAGTTTTTCAATGGAGATTTTATGGTTTTTTATATACAGTGTCATGTTATCTGTAAATTTGGTGACAATTTTACCTCTTCCCTTCCTATTAGGATAATTTTCTTGTTTGATTGCTGTGGCTAGTACTTCCAATATGATGGTAGATAGAAATGGCATGAGTGGGCATCCTTATTTTGTTCCCGATTTTAGAGGAAAACCTTCCAGCTTCTCACCATTCAGTATAATGCTACTTGGAGGATTATTATAAATGGCTTTTATCATGTTGAAGTACATTTCCTCTATACCAACTTTGTTGGGAGTTTTTATCATGAAAGGATGCTGAATTTCATCATGTGGTTTTTTTTTTTTTTGCCTTTATTGAGATGATCGTGTGATTTTTATCTTTTATTTTGTTAATGTGGTTTATCAAGTTGAGTCATTTGCCAATATCAAACCATCATTGTGTCCCTGAAATAAATCCCATTTGATCATAATGTATAATTCTTTTTATGTATTGTTGAATTCAGTTTGCTAGTATTCTCTTGAGACTTTTGCAACTATTTTCATCAAGGATATTGGCCTGTAATCATTGGTTTTTTTTGTAGTATCTTTGGTTTTGGTGTCTGGGTGATGCTGGTCTCATAGAAAGAATTTGAAAGTGTTTCCTTTTCTTCAGTTTTTTGGAATAGTTTGAGAACACATATTCTTTTTAAATGTTTGGTAGAATTAACTAGTGAAATATCTAGTCCTGGACTTTTGTTTGCTGGGAGTTTTTGCTTACTGATTCAATTTCTCTACTAGTGAACAGTGTTCAGATTATCTATTTCTTCCTGATTCAATCTTGCAAACTTGTATGTTTATAGCAATTTATCCATTTCTTCTAGGTTGTGCAATTTATTGGTGTATAACTTTTTGTAGTATTCTCTTATGGTTGTTTGTATGTCTGTGATATTAGTTGTAACTTCTTTGCTTTCATTTTTAATTTTACTTATTTTGACCCTCTCTTTTTTTCTTGATGACTCTGACTATAGGTTTATCAATTTTGTTTATCTTTTCAAAAAACAGTTCTTAATTTGATTGATCTTTTCTATTTTTTTGGTCTTTATTATTTTATTTATTCATCTCTCATCTTTATCATTTCCTTGCTTCTGCTGACTTTGGGCTTTGTTTGTTCTTTTTCTTATTCATTTAGATGATAAATTGAGATTTATTTTGTTTCTTCAGGCAGGTCTGTAACACTATAAACTTTTTTCTTAGAACTTTGCTGCATCCCATAGAGTTTAAAAGTTGTGTTTTCATTTTCATTTGTTCTGAGGAATTTTCTGATTTACTATTTGATTTCTTCATTAAATCATTGCTGTTTTAGTAACATGTAGTTTAGTCTCTGAACGTTTGGGTTTTTTGAATTTTTCTTCCTGTAATTGATTTCTAGTTTCATAATGTGATGTTTAGCAAAAATGCTTGATATTATTTGCATCCTCTTAACTTTGTTAAAACTTGTTTTGTAGCCTAGCAGGTGACCTGTCCTGGAGAATATTCCATGTGTGCTTGAAAAGAATGTAAATTTTCTGTTTTCGGATAGAATGTCCTATAGATATCTACTAAATCTAACAGATCTAATGTGCTATTTAAGGCTATAGATGATTTTCTGTGTAGATGATCATTCCATTAATGTAAGGAGGGTGTTAAAATGCCCTGCTATTGCTCTATTATTGTCACTTTCTCCTTTTATGTCTATAAATATTTGTTTCATATATTTAGGTGCTCCTATATTAGGTACATATATGTTAATGAGTGTTATGTATTTTTTTCTGTATTTATCCCTTTATCATTATATAATGCCCTTCTTTTTCTTTTGCTATAGACTTTGTTTTAAAATCTATTTTGTCTGAGTATTGCTATCCAATCTTTTAGTCATTTCCATTTGCATAAAATATCTTTCTCCTCTCCCTCATTTTCACTTTGTGTGTCTCTAGTTTGAAGTGAGTCTCCTTTCCTTTTTTAGAAGCGTCATTTTAGATTACTATGGATAACTGAGTTCTAGTCACAATTATCCCTGCCTGTGGCTGTAAGGGAAAAAACTTGGAATTAATAGAATATAAAGCTTGGACACTATAAACACTGTAACATGCATTGCAAGATGTGAGTATGTGACATTATTTCTTTTCTTGACACAAGAGGAGATGTAGTATTCTAGCTAGTTAGGAAGAGATTTATATTGCTTTTCCCCTTGTTGCAAAAGTTATAGTTAATTTAAAAGTAAAAATGGAGATAATAATGGTGTTAGAGGAAATAAATAAAAGGAAATTAAGAATTATCCTTGTTCATTATAATTCCTTTCTCATAGCTTGATTCATGAGTCTGCTAGAAAGACACACTCTGGTATAGAATTAAATCTGGGGTCCTAAGCTTTTCTCAAAGGGCATGTATTTTTAATTTCTCCAAGATTTTGAGAACTTAGGGTTAAATCAGAAAATGTATGTGTGTCTGTATGGAGGTGAAATGTGTTTTGAGATTTTGTAGAGGCTTACTTTTTCTTTGTGGGAAAATTTGACAAACTGCACCAAGCAAGGCATCTTTACTTGTAAGCATGTGTAGAATTTTTTTGAGGTGCTGCATTCTGGCATGGAGAAAAAGTACTTCATCATGTTCTTCTGAAACAGGATCATCAGATGTTCCAACTGAGAAGAACTGACAGCTCCAGCAGGAGGGCTTCTTTTTATCCCACCTTCTTGTCAAACCTCCAACTGCAAATACATTAATTTCCTCACAGTTAATTTTTGGACAATGATTTTTGAGTTGGAGATATCAAATACATGAAATAGGAGTATGAATTTTCTACTCACAGCTTAAACATTCATTTCTGAATACCGCAGTCCTCTAATGTAATAAAATGTTGATATTGTGGCTTACTTTTATCCAGTACTTATCATGTGCCAGGTTATACCAGCACTTCATGTATTTCGTCTCCTTTAATCTTTATAATAACTCTATATGATTGCATTTTAGTTAAGATTAGAGTCAGTCATGATGGGTAGGAAACACAAAGAAACAATGGCTTAAACAAGTAGAATTATTTTTCTCAATTAACTGTCCCACAGTAGAAGGTTGTGGTCATCATTATTGTCCTTTGTTGACATTTATGTTATGATCTTCTCCTTCCAGGTACAGCATAATACTATACTTCTCCATGCCCTTGGTGTTAGACATGGCCAAATGACTTGTCTTAAGCAATTAAATATGAGTGGAAGTAATGTGCCATTTCTTGGGAGAAGCCTTTAATAACTGGTGCACACTTCACTTTATTCTCTTTCTCTTGCATCTAACAATGATGCTGTAATGTGGTGAAGGCTTCATCATCCTTGGCCTCTGATTTAGGCCATCATGGAGCAGAGCCTTTTGCTGATCCAAGACTGAAGAGTAGAATGAATAGAAAATAAACCTTTCTTATTTTAAGCCTTGTCCTTGCTTGCTCTTGCTGACACAAATATTAGGGACTGGAATGATGCTCTGTAGTGTCAGAGACCCAGGCTATGTGTCTCACTGCTTTAATATGTGTGACTTCTATTCCCAAATACACCTCATGATCCAATATGAGTGCTTTAGATCAGGTCATAATGTTTGATTTACAGTAATGAAAGTATGGAAGGGATTGAGAAAGGTATTCTCTGCACTCTTTAAGGATGCTTCTTGAAAACTGCATGCATCACTTCCATTTACATTCCATTTGCTATTACTTACTGATATGGTCACACCAGTGGGGAGGAGAGTTTGAGAAATGTGTGTTGTTTTTGTTTTGTTTTTCCCCATGTGACCATATACTCAGTTGAAAATCAGGTGTATTACTTTAAAGGAAGGGGAGAATCAATAATAACAGACAACTAGCAATCTCTAAAAATGTAGTTCTGACAAACTTCACAATTTTATAAATGAGAAAACAGGGAACAAGGGGGATTAACTTAGTCAAGATCACACAGCTAATAATTGATGGTACCTGATTAAGAATTGAGTCACATTACTCGAAAGCCTGTGTGTTAATACAATACTATGCTACATTCACTGTTAATCTGTAAAAAATAAACTCATTTTTAATAGCAAAAACTGTTCTATAGGATTCAAATTGATTTGACATTTCTATTTTCTTCCCTGACCCTCATATTTGGAATAGAAGATCTGACTGTAATTGCCAGTCCTGATATTAACCAGACCAGTTTTTGAAATTGACAGATTAGGAGCAGAAGTAGCTCAGCCAGGTCAATATATCTTCCTCCTTAGTTACATTAATTTTGAAATACTAGTTCCAGGACCAGCTTGTGAGTTATAGATAGGCTTAATGGCTAAGGAAGAATATAAGCATAAAAGAAAATTTTGAGTCTTAGAGATCATATTTTAAATATCTATTTAAAATGTAAACTCCATTTCAGAAATAGATAAATTTTAAATAAAAGTTTAAGTTGACTGACTAAATCATTCAATATTTTTTCTACCTTTTTTAAATAGAGTGTGGATGATGTTCATCGTTCTTTATAACTATCTCCCAATATTTCTTAGACTAATTCAATTTCTTTCCTATTTATAAGTTATATTTATCAGTGTTTTCCAGATGTAGTAAAGAACTTTTCCTCGTTGTTCAGTGAAATAATAAGGAAAACTTTAGTGACAGATTATATTAAACATACTAATTTATACTAAATGATTTTTAAATACAATTTGAATTACTCTGGCTATAATCCATTCCCTGGACTAAGAATTCTGTTTAAAATTTCAGTATATTATATATATTTAAATATAAAATTATGAAAAGCAGTGAGGGCTTCCCTGGTGGTTCAGTTGTTAAGAATCTGCCTTCGAGTGCAGAGGACAAGGGTTCGAGTTTTGGTCTGGGAAGATCCCTCATGCCACAGAACAACTAAGTCCATGCACCACAACTACTGAGACTACATTCTAGAGCCCGTGAGCCACAACTACTGAAGCCTGTGTGCCTAGAGCCTGTGCTCCACAACAAGAGAAGACACCGCAATGAGAAACCCACACACTGCAATGAAGAGTAACCCCCGCTTGCCGCAACTAGAGAAAGCCTGTGCGCAGCAAAGAAGACCCAGTGCAGCCAAAAATAAATAAATAAATAAAATTTTATTCAGTGACATTATATATATACAGCTCATTTCTTACTGGAGATCCTGGCTCACTTATGTTATTGTACATAAAAATACATACAGACACTACAGAGGAAAGACAGGAAATATATGTAGAGAGAAAGATTTCTATTTTTCCTTAGCTTCTGAAAAGTGATGCTGTCTCAGTAATTATATTTACTAATGTCACGATGTTTTCATCCTCAGAGTAATATAAAGGTTTGTAGAAATTGTTCACCTTTTATATCTTGTCCTTGGTGACCCTCTCTGGTCTGGCAGAGCATGAAAGTCTTAATCAAATAGTCAGTGACTGTACACTGTAAGTTGATTTATGATGTTAGAAGTTACATGAATTCCTCAGCTCAGCCAATTACAAAGTGGTTTCCTTTAATCTTAATTCACAGGAATATCTCTACAGCTTGGAATAATATTTATGGCATATTGCCTGACGCAGCAGCCATCAGAGGGCTTTGGTGATGGGAATATTGAGTTGGCAGTCTAGAATTCCAGAGCAGATATCAATCAATAGGGAAAGAATTTAGGAAGTGCCAATGAACTAAGGAGCTGTCATGCTGAGATTTCTTCTTTAAGTACAGTTCAGTGTTCACACTGATATGTACTGAGGAATATAAAGTATATCAAGAAACAAAAGGAGTACATAACTCACTTTAATGCTTGTGGAATAGGTAAAATGAATTTCCCCAGGAGACATATCATTGAAATATAATGTTTTAACCAATATTCCAGTCTTTGTGTTCAAACTAACTTGTATCTTCATTTGCATCAAACATCAAGTATAATTTGATAAGGAACATAGGACTTTAAAATAATTCTGTAAATTCAGAAATGAACAAATTCTTCACTTAAGAAATTGGAGTAATTGTATACATCTGTATGGTATTTAATAATACCAAAACTAGAGTAACCAAGCCTTTTTCTCAACCTTTCTTTTCTTACCATGCATAATACCTTATTTTATTTACTCATCAAAAAACTCTATATGAGAAGTAGGTTTACAAAAGATAATATTCTTTCTTTTCTCTAATATGAAAACTGCATCTCAGAGAGATTATGTGGCAAAAATAAGGTTCAAAACCAAAACTTCAAATTTCTAAATTCATGAGAAGTTCATGGCCTCCAAAATGTATAATAATAGTACCTAAGGGCATGCAAACAAAATTGTGAAGAAAGGAAACTGCAAGCAGGTTTTTACATTCCCTCTTTTCCTGTCTGTGTCCCTCTCCCTTCTTTTACTACCTTTATTCAGTATTTTCTTCCTTCTAAATAAAACTTATGTGCCATGACACCCAGATTCTGGAAGCTAAAAATGAGTTAAATAATCTGAAAAATTTTTATTTGTATTTTGTTTTCATTAGATTAGATGCACATCTTCCATAATTATCTACATTTTAAAAAAGCATCCTAGACTACATATTATACATTATATTAATCCAAAGGTATGAATGATGATGGAAGAAATTGCATATCTTGTAGCTAATGAGTTATCCAATAATTTTTTCAAGTTAATTTTCACCAGTATATTTACATGGTCTAGCATCTCCATTCTTAAATAAACCTCTTTTGATACCCAGTATTTCTACAGTGGAGATACTGTAGTCACTGCATCCACTTAATTATTTCATATTCTCTCTTCAGCCTATTCCATTCTGGCTTCTGCCCCATCACACCACTGGGACAACACTTGTCAATGTCACCAGTGATAACCATGTTGCTAAATCCAATGGTCAATTTATTTATCTGTCCTTATTTTATCAATATTTGACTCAATGAACCAGTTCCTCCTTGAAAGAATTTCTTATCTTGGCTTTTATGATCTAATCCCTTTTTCTAGGCTTTTTGCTGATCTCTCTTCCTTTGTTTAATCTTTATTCTATTGTCTCTTCTTATATATATGAGAAAAGAATACATATATATTCTCAAGGCTTGGCTTCATCCATCATTGGATCAAGTAATTCATTTCTATGTCTTTCACTATCCTTTTATGTACTTATGACTCCAAAATCTGTATTTCCATTCATGATCTTTCCTTGTACACCAGATTAATGTTTAACTTCCTACTGAACAATGTCACATGATTGCATACTACCTTCATTCTTTCCTATACCAAATGAACGATCCCTGAATCTCATTATTTCAGGCAAATAATCTAAAAGTTAACTCTGATTCCTCTATTTAACCTATTCTCTTTATTAAACCAATCAACGGGTTCTATTAAGTTTATCTCAAAAACCTATGCCAAATGCTCCTGCTTCTTCCATCAATCTTTTTACTTACATCTAAGCCATGATCATATTTTATGTGGGTTAAAACAATAGTTTGCTTTAGTCCTCTTGCTTCCACACTACCTTTATATTATCCAATTTTCACACAATACCTTAAATGACTTTCTAAGATAGTAACTAAATCTGTCATTCTCCTCCTTAAGCCTATGCTTATCATTACACTCAGAATTAAATTTTAACTCCTTATTCAGGATATAAAGCCCTATATGGTCTGCCCCCTGCTATTGCTCTCAACTTTGTGTAATACAATTCTCCAGTCTTTCAGGACAGTGTAGTCAGTGTTCTTCTTTCTGCTCTAGAAACATCAAAGTTTAGGTTCTTTGAACAATCTCTTCCTTCAGAATCTAGTTTTCCTCCTGATATTTGAATGGACTGAC
The DNA here is from genome assembly GCF_951394435.1 of Stenella coeruleoalba. NCBI lineage: Eukaryota > Metazoa > Chordata > Mammalia > Artiodactyla > Delphinidae > Stenella > Stenella coeruleoalba. The sequence goes on from NC_137163.1 coordinate 48,983,099, forward strand.
TCATTCTTGTCATTTAAAACTTTGCCTAAAGTTTACAGCTCAGAGAGCTCTTATCTGACTACCAATCTACAGAAACCGTCAGTAACTCCATCACATCACCCAGTTTTGTTTTTCAGCATAGCATTCATATTATCTTGATATTATCTGTATTTTATTTGTCGTCTAATTTATTCACTAATCAGCGTGTATATCGTTTTATTTTATATCCATCTTCTCATAGTGTGTATGCCCCTAGGAAGCAGGATATGTCCTGCCTTATTCTTTGGGGCATTACTAATGCATAGTACATAAACATGGTTGCTCAAGAAATATTTGTTTAATAAGTAGAGTTAAAATTTTCCAGATATTCTCAATCTAGTTGGAGATAGTGATTCATCTTAGGGTTTTTCTTCATCTTATCCTCGTTCTTCTTCTGATGGTTGAGATAATCACTCAATTGAGTGACCTTTCTCTCTCTCTCTCATATATATGTATATTCTCAAGGTTTGGCTTATATGTATATATAATCTCCATTTCACTATTTTTATAAGTGGCTTGACTGAGACAGTCACTTTCAGCATTCCGACTAGTGAACCTGTTCAAACAGATGTCATTGGGACCATGTTACTTTTCCATTTGCTTCTCTGCCAGATGCAGAGTGGAACATAACTATGTCTTCACAGGTTGTTTTGTAACTAATATGATCCTTCTGATGTTCACTATGGGTCCTGAATGGATATATACAGAGTATTAATTGACCTATCTTCTTAGTAGCAGTATTATTATTTCTGTTTGTGTAGTAGCAACACATCTTATTCTTGATCTTAGATTTGATGAGTTCTTTTTTTTACATCTTTATTGGAGTATAATTGCTTTATAATGGTGTGTTAGTTTCTGCTTTACAACAAAGTGAATCAGTTATACATATACATATGTTCCCATATATCTTCCCTCTTGCATCTCCCTCCCTCCAACCCACACTATCCCGCCCCTGCAGGCAGTCACAAAGCACTGAGCTGAACTCCCTGTGCTATGCGGCTGCTTCCCACTAGCTATCTACATTATGTTTGGTAGTGTATATATGTCCATGCCTCTCTCTCGCTTTTTCACAGTTTACCCTTCCCCCTCCGCATATCCTCAAGTCCATTCTCTAGTAGGTCTCTGTCTTTATTCTTGTCTTACCCCTAGGTTCTTCATGAAATATTTTTTCTTAAATTCCGTATGTATGTGTTAGCATATAGTATTTGTCTTTCTCTTTCTGACTTACTTCACTCTGTATGACAGACTCTAGGTCTATCTACCTCATTACAAACAGCTCAATTTCGTTTCTTTTTATGGCTGAGTAATATTCCATTGTATATATGTGCCACATCTTCTTTATCCATTCATCCGATGATGGACACTTAGGTTGTTTCCATCTCTGGACTATTGCAAATAGAGCTGCAATGAACATTTTGGTACATGACTCTTTTTGAATTATGGTTTTCTCAGGGTATATGCCCAGTAGAGGGAATACTGGGTCATATGGTAGTTCTATTTGTAGATTTTTAAGGAGCCTCCATACTGTTCTCCACAGTGGCTGTATCAATTTACATTCCCACCAACAGTGCAAGAGGGTTCCCTTTTCTCCACACCCTCTCCAGCATTTATTGTTTCTAGATTTTTTGATGATGGTCATTCTGACTGGTGTGGGATGATATCTCATTGTAGTTTTGATTAGCATTTCTCTAATGATTAATGAAGTTGAGCATTCTTTCATTTGTTGGTTGGCAGTCTGTATCTCTTCTTTGGAGAAATGTCTATTTAGGTCTTCTGCCCATTTTAGGATTGGGTTTTTTGGTTTTTTTGTTATTGAGCTGCATGAGCTGCTTATAAATCTTGGAGATTAATCCTTTGTCAGTTGTTTCATGTGCAAATATTTTCTCCCATTCTAAGGGTTGTCTTTTGGTCTTGTTTATGGTTTCTTTTGCTGTGCAAAAGCTTTGAAGTTTCATTAGGTTCCATTTGTTTATTTTTGTATTTATTTCCATTTCTCTGGGAGGTGGGTCAAAAAGGATCTTGCTGTGATTTATGTCACAGAGTGTTCTGCCTATGTTTTCCTCTAAGAGTTTGATAGTTTCTGGCCTTACATTTAGGTCTTTAATCCAGTGTGAGCTTATTTTTGTGTATGCTGTTAGGGAGTGATCTAATCTCATACTTTTACATGTATCTGTCCAGTTTTCCCAGCACCACTTACTGAAGGGCTGTCCTTTCTGCACTGTACATTCCTGATTCCTATATCAAAGATAAGGTGACCATATTTGCCTGGGTTTATCTCTGGGCTTTTTATCCTGTTCCATTTATCTATATTTCTGTTTCTGTGCCAGTACCATACTGTCTTGATTACTTTAGCTTTGTAATATAGTCTGAAGTCAGGGAGCCTGATCCTCCAGCACCATTTTTCGTTCTCAAGATTGCTTTGGCAATTCAGGGTCTTTGGAGTTTCCATACAAATTGTGATTTTTTTTTTTTGCTCTAGTTCTGTGAAAAACACTAGTGGTAGTTTGATAGGGTTTGCACTGAATCTGTAGATTGCTTTGGGTAGTAGAGTCATTTTCACAATGTTGATTCTTCCAATTCAAGAACATGGTATATCTCTCCATCTATTTGTATCATCTTTAATTTCTTTCATCAGTGTCTTATAATTTTCTGCATACAGGTCTTTTGTCTCCTTAGGTAGGTTTATTCCTACATATTGTATTTTTTTGTTGCAATGGTAAATGGGAGTGTTTTCTTGATTTCACCTTCAGATTTTTCATTATTAGTCTGTAGGTATGCCAGAGATTTCTATGCATTAATTTTGTATCCTGCTATTTTACCAAATTCATTGATTAGCTCAAGTAGTTTTCTGGTAGCAGCTTTAGGATTCTCTATGTATAGTGTCATGTCATCTACAAACAGTGACAGATTTACTTCTTTTCTGATTTGGATTCCTTTTATTTCCTTTTCTTCTCTGATTGCTGTGGCTAAAACTTCCAAAACTATGTTGAATAAGAGTGGTGGGAGTGGTCAACCTTGCCTTGTTCCTGATCTTAGTGGAAATTCTCTCAGTTTTTCACCGTTGAGGACAATGTTGCCTGTGGGTTTGTCATATATGGCCTTTATTATGTTGAGGAAAGTTCCCTCTATGCCTACTTTCTGCAGGGTTTCTCTCATAAATGGATGTTGAATTATGTTGAAAGATTTCTCTGCATCTATTGAGAAGATCATATGGTTTTTCTCCTTCAATTTGTTAATATGGCTGATCACATTGATTGTTTTGCATATATTGAAGAATCCTTGCATTCCTGGAATAAACTCCACTTGATCATGGTGTATGATCTTTTTAATGTGCTGTTGGATTTTGCTGGTATTTGGTTGGGGATTTTTGCATCTATATTCATCATTGATATTGGCCTGTAGTTTTCTTTCTTTGTGACACCCTTATCTGGTGTTGGTATCAAGGTGATGGTGGCCTCGTAGAATGAGTTTGGGAGTGTTCCTCCCTGTGCTATATTTTGGAAGAATTTGAGAAAGACATGTGTTATCTCTTCTCTAAATGTTTGATAGAATTCGCCTGTGAAACCATCTGGTCCTGGGTTTCTGTTTGTTGGAAGATTTTTAATCACAATTTCAATTTCACTGCTTGTGATTGGTCTGTTCATATTTTCTATTTCCTCCTGATTTGTTCTTGGCAGGTTTTGCCTTTCTAAGAATTTGTCCATTTCTTCCAGGTTGTCCATTTTATTGGCATAGAGTTGCTGGTAGTAATCTCTCATGATCTTTTGTATTTCTGCAGTGTCAGTTGTTACTTCTCCTTTTTCATTTCTAATTCTATTGATTTGAGTCTTCTCCCTTTTTTTCCTGACGAGTGTCACTAATGGTTTATCAATTTTGTTGATCTTGTCAAAGAACCAGCTTTTAGTTTTATTGTTCTTTGCTATCATTTCTTTCATTTCTTTTTCATTTATTTCTCATCTGGTTTTTATGATTTCTTTCCTTCTGCTAACTTTGGGGATTTTTTATTCTTCTTTCTCTAATTGCTTTAGGAGCAAGGTTAGGTTGTTTATTCAAGATGTTTCCTGTTTCTTAAGGTAGGATTATATTGCTATAAACATCCCTCTTAGAACTGCTTTTGCTGCATCCCATAGATTTTGGGTAGTCGTGTCTCCATTGTCATTTGTTTCTAGGTATTTTTTTATTTCCACTTTGATTTCTTCAGTGATCACTTCGTATTAAGTAGTGTATTGTTTAGCCTCCATGTGTTTGTATTTTTTACAGATCTTTCCCTGTAATTGATATCCAGTCTCATAGCATTGTGGTCGGAAAAGATACTTAAAACACTTTCAATTTCCTTACATTTAACAAGGCTTGACTGTGACCCAAGATATGATCTATCCTGCAGAATGTGCCACGAGCACTTGAGAAAAAACTGTATTCTGTTGATTTTGGATGGAATGTCCTATAAATATCAATTAAGTCCACCTTGTTTAATGTACCATTTGAAGCTTGTGTTTCCTTATTTATTTTCATTTTGGATGATCTGTCCATTGGTGAATGTGGGGTGTTAAAGTTCCCTACTATGAATGTGTTACTCTCAATTTCCCCTTTTATTGCTGTTAGTATTTGTTTTATGTATTGAGGTGCTCCTATTTTGGGTGCATACATATTTACAATTGTTATATCTTCTTCTTGGATTGATCCCTTGATCATTATATAGTTTCTTTCATTGTCTCTTCTAATAGTCTTTATTTTAAAGTCTATTTGTCTGATATGAGAATTGCTACTCCAGCTTTCTTTTTGTTTCCATTTGCATGAAATACCATTTTCCATCCCTTTACTTTCAGTGTGTATGTGTCTTTAGGTCTGAAGTGGGTCTCTTGTAGACAGCAAATATATACGCCTTGTTTTTGTAACCATTCAGCCAATCCGTGTCTTTTGGTGGGAAAATTTAATCCATTTACATGTAAGGTAATTATCGATATGTATGTTTCTATTACCATTTTCTTAATTGTTTTGAGTTTGTTTTTGTAGGTCTTTTCCTTCTCTTGTGTTTCTTGCCTAGAGAAGTTCCTTTGGTAGTTGTTGTAAAGCTGGTTTTGTGGCGCTGAACTCTCTCAGATTTTGCTTGTCTGTAAAGGTTTTAATTTCTCCATCAAATCTGAATGAGATCTTTGCTGGGTAGAGTAATCTTGGTTGCAGGTTTTTCTCCTTCATCACTTTCAGTATCTCCTGCCACTCCCTTCTGGCTTGCAGAGTTTCTGCTGAAAGATCAGCTGTTAACTTTATGGGGATTCCCTTGTGTGTTATTTGTTGTTTTCCCCTTGCTGCTTTTAATATGTTTTCTTTGTATTTAATTTTTGACAGTTTGAATAATATGTGTCTTGGTATATTTCTCCTTGGATTTATCCTGTATGGGACTCTCTGTGTTTCCTGGAGTTGATTAACTATTTCCTTTCCCATATTAGGGAAGTTTTCAACTATAATCTCTTCAAATATTTTCTCAGTCCATTTCTTTTTCTCTTCTTCTTCTGGAACCCCTATATTTCAAATGTTGGTGTGTTTAACGTTGTCTCAGAGGTCTCTGAGACTGTCCTCAGTTCTTTTCATTCTTTTTTCTTTATTCTGCTCTGCAGTAGTTATTTCCACTATTTTATCTTCCAGGTCACTTATCTGTTCTTCTGCCTCAGTTATTCTGCTATTGATCCAATCTACAGTATTTTTAATTTCATTTATTGTGTTGTTCATTGTTGTTTGTTTCATCTTTAGTTCTTCTAGGTCCTTGTTAAATGTTTCTTGCGTTTTGTCTATACTATTTCCAAGATTTTGGATCATCTTTACTATCATTATTCTGAATTCTTTTTCAGGTAGACTGCCTATTTCCTTTTCATTTGTTAGGTCTGGTGCATTTTTATCTTGCTTCTTCATCTGCTCTGTGTTTTTCTGTCTTCTCATTTTGCTTATCTTACTGTGTTTGGGGTCTCCTTTTTGCAGGCTGCAGGTTCGTAGTTCCCTTTGTTTTTGGTGTCTGTCCCCAGTGGCTAAGGTTCGTTCAGGGGGTTGTGTAGGCTTCCTGGTGGAGGGGACTAGTGCCTGTGTTCTGGTGCATGAGGCTGGATCTTGTCTCTCTAGTGGGCAGGTTCACCTCTGGTGTTGTGTTTCGGGGTGTCTGTGGACATATCATGATTTTAGGCAGCCTCTCTGTTAATGGGTGTTGTTGTGTTCCTGTCTTGCTAGTTGTTTGGCATAGGATGTCCAGCACTGTAGCTTGCTGGTCGTTGAGTGAAACTGGGTGCTGGTGTTGAGATGGAGATCTCTGGGAGATTTTTGCCATTTGATATTATGTGGACCTGGGAGGTCTCTTGTGGACCAGTGTCCTGAAGGTGGCTCTCCCACCTCAGAGGCACAGCACTGACTCCTGGCTGCAGCACCAAGAGCCTTTCATCCACAGGCTCAGAATAAAAGGGAGAAAAAGTAGAAAGAAAGAATTAGTAGAAAGAAAGAAAGAAAGAACAAAAGAAGGGAGGGAGGGAGGGAGGACAGAAGGGAGGAAGGAGGTAAGGAAGGAAAAAAGGAAAGAAAGCAAGAAGATAAAATAAAATAAAGTAAGATAAAATATAATAAAGTTATTAAAAACAAATAATTATTAAGAAAAAAGTAATAAAAGAAAATAACAACAACAACAAAAAGGAAGGATAGAACCCTAGGGCAGATGGTGGAAGCAAAGCTATACAGACAAAACCTCTCACAGAGGCATATGCATAGACACTCACAAAAAGAGGAAAAGGGAAAAAAATCATAAATCTTGCTCTCCAAGTCCACCTCCTCAATTTGGGATGATTCATTGTCTCTTCATATATTCCACAGATGCAGGGTACATCAAGTTGATTGTGGAGCTCTAATCTGCTGCTTCTGAGGCTGCTGGGAGAGATTTCCCTTTCTCTTCTTTGTTCTCACAGCTGCCAGGGGCTCAGCTTTGGATTTGGCCCCACCTCTGCATGTAGGTCGCCGGAGGGCGTCTGTTCTTTCCTCAAAGAGGACTGGGTTACAGGAGCCACTGACTTGGGGGCTCTGGCTCACTCAGGCTGGGGCAATGGAGGGTCACGGAGTGTGGGGCGAGCCTGCGGTGGCAGAGGCCAGCATGACATTCCACCAGCCTGAGGCTTGCCATGCGTTCTCCCAGGGGAGTTTTCCATGGATCCCAGGACCCTGGCAGTGGCAGGCTACAAAGGCTCCCCAGAAGGCAGGTGTGGAGAGTAACCTGTGCTCGCACACAGGCTTCTTGGTGGCGGCAGCCGCAGCCTTAGCATCTCATACCCGTCTCTTGGGTCCGTGCTTTTAGCCGCAGCTCATGCCTGTCTCTGGAGCTCCTTTAAGCAGTGCTCTTAATCCCATCTCCTCGTGCACCAGGAAACAACAAGGGAAGAAAAAGTCTCTCACCTCTTCAGCAGGTCCAGACTTTTCCCCGGACTCCCTCATGGCTAGCTGGTGCACTAACCCCCTACAGGCTGTGTTCACACCACCAACACCAGTCTTCTCCCAGCGCTCTGACCGAAGACCAAGCCTCAACTCCCAGCCCCACCTGCCTCGGCAGGTGAGCAGACAAGCCTCTTGGGCTGGTGAGTGCTGGTCAGTCCTGATTCTCTATGCAGGAATCTCTCTGCTTTGCCTTCCACACCCCTGTTGCTGTGCTCTCCTCTGCAGCTCTGAAGCTTTCCCCTTCCGCCACCCGCAGTCTCTGCCTGCAAAGGGCCTTCCTAGTGTGTGGAAACCTTTCCTCCTTCACAGCTCCATCCCACTTGTGCAGGTTCAGTCCCTATCCTTTTGTCTCTGTTTATTCTTTTTTCTTTTGCCCTACCCAGGTACGTGGGGGAGTTTCTTGCCTTTTGGAAGGTCTGAGGTCTTTTGCCAGTGTTCAGTAGGTGTTCTGTAGGAGTTGTTCCACGTGTAGATGTATTTCTGGTGTATCTGTGTGGAGGAAGGTGATCTCCGTGTCTTACTCTTCCGCCATCTTCCTGATGAGTTCTGATTGGTCTAATTCAATAAATTGTGTGTGGAATATGAATTAGTTCTGAGATGGACAGCTCAGTCAGGATTAACCTCAGGACCGTAGCTGAAACTGCTTGGATATGGAATTTTTGTACCCACTGGATGTGAATGAGAAACTTTAACCTGATGCCCATTTTGGGACCACAAGGGTCAGCTTCTCAAGAATGAGCCAACAAACAGAAGTGAGGTGAGAAATGGTTCTGTTCACTTTGTTTGAACGACAAGAATAAATTTCACAATAAATCAATCATGTTTATAAACTTCTATGTTATATAAGCCTTTGTTGTTTTCTTTATTGTTTAATTCAGTTGGGATGTGCTGTTTTGTTGAAAGAAACTGAAAATATTTTGTCTTTACTCGTAAAATAAATCACATCCATTTGAGTGTAAATTACAGTGGCAATCTAACTTGGAGGCTACTTTATTAAGAATATTAAATTATATTGATATAAATTATACTAAATCATATACAATATATTTGTGCTTAAGTGATGCATAAAGTCTCTTCTCCACAAACAAATAAAAGTCCACAACTGACAAAACAACAAATAAAATATTCTTTTGATTCCATTCCTCTTATTTTCTCAAAGACATTGCTTTATCAATCACACCCTTTGAATTACCATTTGCCCTCCTTTACTTATTGACAGGTAGTTGGATTGTTAACTGTATCAAAGATTTTTATTCAAGAAGGACTTTTGGGAGATAAAAATATGATGTTATCAGGAAAGATGTCTGTTCAGACATTTGACACAAAAATTCAGTAGCAAAGATACTTTGAAACTGAGTTTTCATTTGAATTTTTACCTATTGAGAGGTGGACTTTATTAACTCCCACCCTATTCTGCTGCCCAGTCTTATAATTAGTTTGTAGTCCTCACTATCTTTCCAGAGTAGTGGAATTTGACAATCTTTGTTTTTAAATTGAAGTATAGCAGATTTACAAAATTGTGTTTAGCTTCAGGGGTACAGCAAAGTGATTAATTTATATATTTTTTTAGATTATATTCCATTATAGGTTATTACAAGATATTGAATATAATTTCCTGTGCTATAGAGTAAATTCTTGCCGCCTATCTGTTTTATGTATAGTACTTTGTATCTGTTAATCCCATACTCCTAATTTGTCCCTCTCTCCCTCCCTCTCACCTTTGGTAACCATAAATTTGTTTTCCAAGTCTGTGAATCTGTTTTTATTTGTATATAGATTCATTTATATTATTTTTATATTATACACATAAGTGATACAGTATTTATCTTTCTCTATCTGACTTACTTCAATAAGTATAACATTCTCTAGGTCCATCTATGTTGCTGCAAATGGCAATATTTCATTACTTCTTATGGCTGAGTAATAGTCCACAGTATATGTACAGCAAATCTTCTTAAGCCAATCGTCTGTTGATGAGCACTTGTGTTGTCTCTATGTCTTGGCTATTGTAAATAGTGCTGGTATGAACAATGGGGTGCATGCATCTTTCTAAATTAGATTTTTCATTTTTTTCCAAATATATACACAGGAGTGAGATTGCTGGATCATATGGTAACTCTATTTTTAGTTATTTAAAGAACCTCTAAACTGGTTCCACAGTGGCTGCACCAATTTACATTCCCTAACAGTGTAGAAGGGTTCCACTTTCTCCACACCCTCTCTAGCATTTATTATTTGTAGATTTTTGATGATGGCTATCTGACCTGTGTGAGGTGATACCTCACTGTGGTTTTGATTTGCATTTCTCTAATAATTAACAATGTCAAGAATCCTTTCAGTGTTGATTGCACTAAATCTGTAGATTGCTTTGGTAGTATGGCAATTTTAACAATATCAATTCTTCCAATCCAAGAGCATGGGATATTTTTCCATTTCTTTTTTTTCCTTTGTTGAGAAACTTTCTTTTTTAACATCTTTTTTCTTTGAATCATGTTCAATTTCCTTTGTCAATGTCTTGTAGTTTTCTGCATATAGTTCTTTCACCTCCTTGGTTAAGTTTATTCCTAGGTATTTTTGTTGTTGTTTTGTTTTTTTGCAGTACGCGGGCCTCTCACTGTTGTGGCCTCTCCCATTGTGGAGCAACAGGCTCTGGACGCACAGGCTCAGTGGCCATGGCTCACGGGCCCAGCCGCTCCAGGGCATGTGGGATCTTCCCAGACTGGGGCATGAACCCATGTCCCCTGCATCAGCAGGTGGACTCTCAACCACTGCGCCACCAGGGAAGCCCTATTCCTAGGTATTTTATTTTATTTTATTATTTTATTTTATTCTTTTTTTGATATAACTTTAAATGGGATTTTTCTTTTTCTTTCTCTTCTGATATTTCATAGTTAGTGTAAATAAAAATTTGACACTTTCAATCATTCTCTCCTTTCTGAAATATTGCCTTTACTCGGTTTCTTAGAACACCTCCTTCTACTATTTTTCCCCCTTTACTACTAGTTATTTATTCTTAGTCATATTTCCTGGTTCCTACTCATCTTCCTGACCTCTAAGTGTGGAAATCTTTCAGGATTCAGTCCTTGCATCTGTTTTCTTTTGTATCTTCACTTAATCCCTGGGTGACCTCATCAAACCTAATTATCTATATGCTGGTGATTGCTGCATTAATTTGAGTTTTCCCAGAAACAGACCCTGAAATAAAAATTCAAGTCAAGTAGCTTTTTGGGAGATGATCCCAGGAAACTTTAACAGAGATGTGGGAAAGTGAGACAAGAAAAGGAAGTCACCAATAAATGGTGCCTTATTGAGCAAGTTATCACTGAGGGATCTGGAGCTTAGTTTTCACTGGGGATTCTGGGAACCAGTGTATAGCAGATATTTCAGATTTATCCCGTTTCTGGGGAGTTCAATTTCCTGGCGCCTCCAGGTTGCCACATGTATAAGCAGTCCAATGGCCAAAGAAACCCTTAAGCTGACTCACAAGTAGTGACAGTTCGAAGCTGAAAAAACACAAATGAAAATGATTGGTGCTGAGAGGATGTGAACAGGAGTCAACAATATCTGTCACAACCACCATACCTTCAGGTTAGTACCCTCCCATAACTCAGTTACCTGCCCAACAACTTAGATATCTAATAATCATCTCAAACCAACATGCTTAGAAGCCTCCACTGATTTCTATGCCTAAAAACCTGTTCTTGCCTAGAATTCTCCCATTTCTGTAAGTTGAAATTCCATTCCTTTAGTTGCTCAAACTTTGATACTCCTCATTCGTTCAGACTCTACATCCAGACTGCCAGCTTATCAGGACTGATTCTCAACACTTCCACTGCCACTGTAATATCTCACATGGATTATTACAATTGTCTCCTAACTGGTCTTCTGTTTCCATCCTTGCTCTTGCTCTTCTTACAGTCTTTTATCTATAAACTATCAAGATGATGTTTTAACTTTAAATCATACTATGCCAAGGGCTTCTCATCTCACTGAAATTAAAAGCCAAGGTCCTAATAATGACCCACAAAGTCCTAAGTAATTTTACCCTCAGTTACCAAACTGATCTCATATTTGACCACTCTCTTTTTTGTTTACTCCACTCTAGCCTCACTATCTCTCTAGTGTTTCCTTAAACATATCAATATTGTCCACAGGATTTTGCATTGCTGTGTATTTTGTTTTGCATTACTTTATACCAGATGGCCACATCACTCACTTCAGGTCACCTCTATTAGCCAATTTTATATTATTAGATAGTCTTCCTTATGGAAAGTTACATAACATGTTCCATCATTTTTTCTCCCTTTAACCTTATTTTCTCCCATCACTACCTTTTATCATAATTTGATAATATATAAATTTCTATATGAGCAGAGACTTTGTTCTGATATAAGATCTAGAAAGGTTTGTGGCACTGATGAATTGTGAAAAAACAGAAGAAAAAGAAACGATTTTCTAACACTATAAATAAATTTCTTGTCTTTTGTAGTTTTTCAGGTTTATTTATACTTGCCTCAAATTTGAATGCATGAATGTAAGATATATAAATAAGTCACACATAAAATCATGTCTTCTGTGGTATATCTATAGATTAGGATACACATAGAAGAAAATAAAACAGTGCAATATGTTTTAAAATTACTTTGGCTTTTTATTTTTATGTTATAATTTATAACTAAGGAAAGATAATCTTTTGAAAGAAAAGGAGAATAGAACTTATTTATTTTTTTATTAAAACATTACTATGTGCTAGAAAATTTCTAGAAGATACTCCACTGTGTATTATTCATTCTTTAGTATCTGTTTGGAAAAATAATAGTAAACTTACTAGAAGAAAAGAGTATGCTGCTCAGTTAGCTTTCACAAAAATATAGTAGGCATTACATATAATAGTTTCACAAGATGTTGGAATAGAAAAGAATGTGAAACTGTAGAGAACACATAATAAAAATTTAATGATCATGGTATATCCAGACAATGGAATATTGTTCAATACTAAAAAGAAGTGAGCTATCAAGCCATGAGAAGTCATGAAAGAAACATAAATACATATTGCTAAGTGAAAGAATCCAATCTGAAAAGTCTACATACTGTATGATTTCAATTATATGACATTATGGAACAGGTAAAACTATGGAGACAATTAAAAAATCAGTGGTTTCCAGAAGTGGGAGGTGGAGGGAGAGATGAATAGGCAGAGCACAGAGGATTTTTAGGGCAGTGAATATACTCTGCATAATATTATAATGGTGGGTATATGTCATTACATGTTTGTCCAAATCCATAGAATGCACAACCCCAGGAGTGAACGCTAAGGTAAACTGCAGACTTTGGGTAAAATAGGTAACATTCGGCTGAGTGATGTTGATAATAAGGGAGGCTATGCACGTGTGAGGGCAATCTGCATGTGGGAATCCTCTGTACCTCCCTCTCAATTTTGTTGTCAAACAAAAACCTCTCTAAAAAAAATAAAGTCTTTAAAAATTCAGTGATCAGGCAGAGGGGAAGATGGTGGAAGAGTAAGACGTGGAGATCACCTTCCTCCACAGATTCACCAGAAATGTATCTACACGTGGAGCAACTCCTACAGAACACTTACTGAACGCGGGCAGAAGACCTCAGACCTCCCAAAAGGCAAGAAACTCCCCACGTACCTGGGTAGGGCAAAAGAAAAAAAGAAAAAACAGAGACAAAAGGATAGGGACGGCACCTGCACCAGTGGGAGGGAGCTGTGAAGGAGGAAAGGTTTACACACACTAGGAAGCCCCTCCACGGGTGGAGACTGCGGGAGGCGGAGGAGGGAGCTTCGGAGCCGAGGAGGAGAGCACAGCTACAGGGGTGCGGAGGGCAAAGCGAGGAGATTCCCACACAGAAGATCGGTGCCGACCAGCACTCACCAGCCCGAGAAGGCTTGTCTGCTCCCCTGCCAGGGCGGGTGGCGCTGCGAGCTGAGGCTCGGGCTTTGGTCAGAGCACAGGGAGAGGACTGGTGTTAGTTGCGTGAACACATCCTGAAGGGGTTAGTGCACCACGGCTAGCCGGGAGGGAGTCCAGGAAAAGGTCTGGAGCTGCCGAAGAGGCAAGAGACTTTTTCTTCCCTCTTTGTTTCCTGGTGCGCGAGGAGAGGGGTTTAAGAGCCCTGCTTAAAGGAACTCCAGAGTCGGGCGTGAGCCACGGCTAAAAGCACAGAACCCAGAGACGGGCAGGAGATGCTAAGGCTGCTGCTGCCGCCACCGAGCGGCCTGTGTGCGAGCACAGGTCACTATCCATACCCCTCTTCCGGGGAGCCTGTGCAGCCCTCCACTGCCAGGTTCCCGGGATCCAGGGACAACTCCCCCGGGAGAACGCACAGCGGGCCTCAGGCTGGTGCAGAGTCACACTGGCCTCTGCCGCCGCAGGGTCGCCCCGCATGCCGTGCCCCTCCCTCCCCCCGGCTTGAGTGCACCAGAGCCCCCGAATCAGCGGCTCCTTTAACCCCATCCTGTCTGAGAAAAAAAAGACACCCTCCAGCGACCTACACGCAGAGGCAGGACCAAATCCAAAGCTGAGCCCCTAGCAGCTGTGAGAACAAAGAATAGAAAGGGAAATCTCTCCGAGCAGTCTCAGAAGCAGCGGATTAAAGCTCCACAATCAACTTGATGTACCCTGCATCTGTGGAATACCTGAATAGACAACGAATCATCCCAAATTCAGGAGGTGGACTTCGGGAGCAAGATTTATGATTTTTTCCCCTTTTCCTCTTTTTGTGAGTGTGTATGTGTATGCTTCTGTGTGAGATTTTGTCTGTATAACTTTGCTTCCACCATTTGTCCTAGGGTTCTATCTGTCCCTTTTTTTTCTAAATAATTATTTTTTAATTTAATAACTCTACTATATTTTATTTTGCTGTATCTTCTTTCTTTCTTTCTTTATTCCTTCCTTCACTCCTTCCTTCCTTCCTGTCTCCCTTCCTCCCTCCCTCCTTTCTTTCCTTCTTTTCATCTTTCTTTCTTTCTTTTTTGGTTCCTTCCTTCCCTCCTTTCTTTCTTTCTTTTTTCTTTCTTTCTTTCTTTCTTTCTTTTCTTCCTACTTCTACTAACTCTTTCTCTCTACTTTTTCTCCCTTTTATTCTGAGCCATGTGGATGAAAGGCTCTTGATGCTGCAGGCAGGAGTCAGTGCTGGGCCTCTGAAGTGGGATAGCCAACTTCAGGACACTGGTCAACAAGAAACCTCCCAGCTCCACATAATATCCAAAGGTGAAAATCTCCCAGAGATCTCCATCTCAACACCAGCACCCAGCTTCACTAAATGACCAGCAAACTACAGTGCTGGACAACTTATGCCAAACAACAAGCAAAACAAGAACACAACACCACCCATTAGCAGAGAGGCTGCCTAAAATCATAATAAGTCCACAGACACCCCAAAACAGACCACCACACGTGGACCTGCCCACTAGAGAGACAAGATCCAGCCTCATGCACCAGAACACAGGCACTAGTCCCCTCCACCAGGAAGCCTACACAACCCACTGAACCAACCTTAGTCACTGGCGACAGACATCAAAAAAAAAAAACAGGAACTACAAACCTGCAGCCTGCAAAAAGGAGACCCCAAACACAGTAAGATAAGCAAAATGAGAAGACAGAAAATCACACAGCAGATGAAGGAGCAAGATAAAAATGCATTAGACCTAACAAATGAAAAGGAAATAGGCAGTCTACCTGAAAAAGAATTCAGAATAATGATAGTAAGGATGATCCGAAATCTTGGAAATAGAATGGACAAAATGCAAGAAACATTTAACAAGGACCTAGAAGAACTAAAGATGAAACAAACAATGATGAATCACACAATAAATGAAATTAAAAATACTGTAGATTGGATCAATAGCAGAATAACTGAAGCTGAAGAACGGATAAGTGACCTGGAAGATAAAATAGTGGAAATAACTACTGCAGAGCAGAATAAAGAAAAAAGAATGAAAAAAACTGAGGACAGTCTCAGAGATCTCTGGGACAACATTAAACGCACCAATATTCAAATTATAGGGGTTCCAGAAGAAGAAGAGAAAAAGAAAGGGAATGAGAAAATATTTGAAGAGATTATAGTTGAAAACTTCCCTAATACGGGAAAAGAAATAGTTAATCAAGTTCAGGAAGCACAGAGAGTCCCATACAGGATAAATCCAAGGAGAAATCCTCCAAGACACATATTAATCAAACTGTCAAAATTTAAATACAAAGAAAGCATATTAAAAGCAGCAAGGGAAAAACAACAAATAACACACAAGGGCATCCGCATAAGGTTAACAGCTGATTTCTCAGCAGAAACTCTGCAAGCCAGAAGGGAGTGGCAGGAGATACTGAAAGTGATGAAGGAGAAAAACCTGCAACCAAGATTACTCTACCCAGCAAGGATCTCGTTCAGATTTGATGGAGAAATTAAAACCTTTACAGAAAAGCAAAAGCTGAAAGAGTTCAGCACCACCAAACCAGCTTTACAATAAATGCTAAAGGAACTTCTCTAGGCAAGAATCACAAGAGAAGGAAAAGACCTATAATAACAAACCCAAAACAATTTAGAAAATGGGAATAGGAACATACATATCTATAATTACCTTAAATGTAAATGGACTGAATGCTCCCACCAAAAGACACAGATTGGCTGAATGGATACAAAAACAAGATGCATATATTTGCTGTCTACAAGAGACCCACTTCAGACACAGAGACACATACAGACTGAAAGTAAAGGCATGGAAAAAGATATTCCATGCAAATGGAAACCAAAAGAAAGCTGGAGTAGCAATTCTCATATCAGACAAAATAGACTTTAAAATAAAGACTATTAGAAGAGACAAAGAAGAACACTACATAATGATCAAGGGATCGATCCAAGAAGAAGATATAACAATTGTAAATATTTATGCACCCAACATAGGAGCACCTCAATACATAAGGCAAATACTAACAGCCATCAAAGGGGAAACTGACAGTAACACATTCATAGTAGGGGACTTTAACACCCCACTTTCACCAATGGACAGGTCTTCCAAAATGAAAATAAATAAGGAAACACAAGCTTTAAATGATATATTAAACAAGATGGACTTAATTGATATTTATAGGACACTCCATCCCAAAACAACAGAATAGAGTTTTTTCTCATGCAACATCTCATGGAACATTCTCCAGGATAGATCATATCTTGGGTCAAAAATCACGCCTTGATAAATTAAAGAAAATTGAAATTGTATCAAGTATCTTTTCTGACCACAATGCCATGAGACTAGATATCAATTACAGGAAAAGATCTGTAAAAAATACAAACACATGGAGGCTAAACAATACACTACTTAGACTTCCGGGAAGATGGTGGAAGAGTAAGACGTGGAGATCACCTTCCTCCCCACAGATACACCAGAAATACATCTACACGTGGAGCAACTCCTATGGAGCACGTACTGAAGGCTGGCAGAAGAACTCAGACCTCCCAAAAGGCAAGGAACCCTCCACGTACCTGGTTAGGGCAAAAGAAAAAAAAACAGACAAAAGGATAGGGACGGGTACTGCACCAGCGGAAGGGAGCTGTGAAGGAGGAAAAGTGTCCACACACTAGGAAGCCACTTCGTGGGCGGAGACTGCGGGTCGCGGAGTGGGGGAGCATCGAAACCATGGAGGAGAGCACAGCAACAGGGGTGCGGATGGCAAAGCGGAGAGATTCCAGCACAGAGGATCGGGGCCGACTGGAACTCACCAGCGGAGAGGCTTGTCTGCTTGCCTGCCGGGGCAGATGGGGCTGGGAGCTGAGGCTCGGGCTTCGGTTGGATCCCAGGGAGAGGCCTGGGGCTGGTGGTGTGAACACAGCCTGCAGGGGGTTAGTGCGCCACGGCTAACCAGGAGAGAGTCTGGGGAAAAGTCTGGACCTGCTGAAGAGGCAAGAGACTTTTTCTTCCCCCTTTGTTTCCCGGTGCACGAGGAGAGGGAATTAAGAACGCTGCTTAAGGGAGCTCCAGAGATGGGCGCGAGCTGTGGCTAAATGTGCGGACCCCAGAGACAGACATGAGACGCTAAGGCTGTTGCTGCTGCCACTGAGGGGCCTGTGTGCGAACACAGGTCACTATCCACACCCCCTTCCGGGGAGCATGTGCAGCCCGCCGCTGCCATGGTCCCGGGATCCAGGGACAACTCCCCCAAGGGAATGCACGGCGTGCCTCAGGCAGGCAACGTCACGTCGGCCTCTGCCACCACAGGCCCGCCCCGCACTCCATGACCCTCCCTACCCCCGGCCTGAGTGAACCAGAGCCTCCGAATAAGTGGCTCCTTTAACCCCATCCTGTCTGAGCAAAGAACAGAGGCCCTCCAGTGACCTACACGCACAGGCAGGGCCAAATCCAAAGCTGAGCCCCTGGGAGCTGTGAGAACAAAGAAGTGAAAGGGAAATCTCTCCCAGCAGCCTCGAAAACAACGGATTAAAGCTCCACAATGAACTTGATGTACACTGCATCTGTGGAACACATGAATATACAACGAATCATCCCAAATTAAGGAGCCATGTGGATGAAAGGCTCTTGGTGCTGCAGCCAGGAGTTAGTGCTGTGCCTCTGAGGTGGGAGAGCCACCTTCAGGACATTGGTCCACAAGAGGCCTCCCAGCTCCACATAATATCAAATGGTGAAAATCTCCCAGAGATCTCCATCTCAACACCAGCACCCAGCTTCACTCAACGACCAGCAAGCTACAGTGCTGGACATCCTATGCCAAACAACTAGCAAGACAGGAACACAACCCCACCCATTAACAGAGAGGCTGCCTAAAATCATACTAAGTCTACAGACACCCCAAAACACACCACCAGACGTGAACCTGCCCACTAGAGAGACAATATCCAGCCTCATCCACCAGAACACAGACACTGGTACCCTCCACCAGGAAGCCTACACAACCCACTGAACCAACCTTAGCCACTGGGAACAGACACAAACAACAACAGTAACTATGAACCTTCAGCCTGCAAAAAGGAGACCCCCAAACACAGTAAAATAAACAAAATGTAAAGACAGAAAAACACACAGCAGATGAAGGAGCAAGTTAAAAACCCACCAGACCTAACAAATGAAGAGGAAATAGGCAGTCTACCTGAAAAAGAATTCAGAATAATGATAGTAAAGATGATCCAAAATCTTGGAAATAGAATAGACAAAATGCAAGAAACAGTTAACAAGGACCTAGAAAAACTAAAGATGAAACAAACAATGATGAATAACACAATAAATGAAAGGAAAAATACTCTAGATGGAATCAATAGCAGAATAACTGAGGCAGAAGAACGGATAAGTGACCTGGAAGATAAAATAGTGGAAATAACTACTGCAGAGCAGAATAAAGAAAAAAGAATGAAAAGAACTGAGGACAGTCTCAGAGACCTCTGGGACAACATTAAACACACCAACATTCAAATTGTAGGCGTTCCAGAAGAAGAAGAAAAAAAGAAAGGGAATGAGAAAATATTTGAAGAGATTATAGTTGAAAACTTCCCTTATATGGGAAAGGAAAAAGTTAATCAAGTCCAGGAAGCACAGAGAGTCCCATACAGGATAAATCCAAGGAGAAATACGCCAAGACACATATTAATCAAACTGTCAAAAATTAAATACAAAGAAAGCATATTAAAAGCAGCAAGAGAAAAACAACAAATAACACACAAGGGCATCCGCATAAGGTTAACAGCTGATTTCTCAGCAGAAACTCTGCAAGCCAGAAGGGAGTGGCAGGACATATTGAAAGTGTTGAAGGAGAAAAACCTGCAACCAAGATTACTCTACCCAGCAAGGATCTCATTCAGATTTGATGGAGAAATTAAAACCTTTACAGACAAGCAAAAGCTGAGAGAGTTCAGCACCACTGAACCAGCTATACAACAACTGCTAAAGGAACTTCTCTAGGTAAGAAACACAAAAGAAGGTAAAGACCTACAATAATGAACCCAAAACAATTAAGAAAATGGGAATGGGAACACACATATCGATAATTATCTTAAATGTAAATGGACTAAATGCTCCCGCCAAAAGACACAGATTGGCTGAATGGATACAAAAACAAGACACATATATTTGCTGCCTACAAGAGACCCACTTCAGACATAGAGTCACATACAGACTGAAAGAAAGGGGATGGAAAAAGGTATTTCATGCAAATGGAAACAAAAAGAAAGCTGGAGTAGCAATTCTCATATCAGACAAAATAGACTTTAAAATAAAGACTATTAGAAGAGACAAAGAAGGACACTACATAATGATCAAGGGATCGATCCAAGAAGAAGATATAACAATTGTAAATATTTATGCATCCAACATAGGAGCACCTCAATACATAAGGTAAATACTAACAGCCATAAAAGGGGAAACTGACAGTAACACATTCATATTAGGGGACTTTAACACCTCACTTTCACCAATGGACAGATCATCCAAAATGAAAATAAATAAGGAAACACAAGCTTTAAATGATACATTAAACAAGATGGACTTAATTGATATTTATAGGACATTCTATCCAAAAACAACAGAATACACATTTATCTCAAGTGCTCATGGAACATTCTCCAGGAGAGATCATATCTTGGGTCACAAAAGAAGCCTTGGTAAATTTAAGAGAATTGAAATTGTATCAAGTATCTTTTCCGACCACAATGCCATGAGGCTAGATATCAATTACAGGGAAAGATCTATAAAAAATACAAACACATGGGGGCTAAACAATACACTACTTAATAACGAAGTGATCACTGAAGAAATCAAAGAGGAAATCAAAAAATACCTAGAAACAAAAGACAATGGAGACATGATGACTCAAAATCTATGGAATGCAGCAAAAGCAGTTCTAAGAGGGATGTTTATAGCAATATAATCCTACCTTAAGAAACAGGAAACATCTCGAATAAACCACCTAACCTTGCACCTAAAGCAATTAGAGAAATAAGAACAAAAAAACACCAAAGTTAGCAGAAGGAAAGAAATCATAAAAAACAGATCAGAAATAAATGAAAAAGAAATGAAGGAAACGATAGCAAAGATCAATAAAACTAAAAGCTGGTTCTTTGAAAGGATAAACAAAATTGATAAACCATTAGCCAGACTCATCAAGAAAAAAAGGGAGAACACTTAAATCAATAGAATTAGAAATGAAAAAGGAGAAGTAAAAACTGACACCGCAGAAATACAAAAGATCATGAGAGATTACTACAAGCAACTCTATGCCAATAAAATGGACAACCTGGAAGAAATGGACAAATTCTTAGAAAGGCACAACCTGCCAAGACTGAATCAGGAAGAAATAGAAAATATGAACAGACCAATCACAAGCACTGAAATTGAAACTGTGATTAACAATCTTCCAACAAGCAAAAGCCCAGGACCAGATGGCTTCAGAGACGAATTCTATCAAACATTTAGAGAAGAGCTAAAACCTATCCTTCTCAAACTCTTCCAAAATATAGCAGAGGGAGGAACACTTCCCAACTCATTCTACGAGACCACCATCACCCTGATACCAAAACCATACAAGGATGTCACAAAGAAAGAAAACTACAGGCCAATATCACTGATGAACATAGATGCAAAAATCCTCAACAAAATACTAGCAAATACAATCCAACAGCACATTAAAAGGATCATACACCATGATCAAGTGGGGTTTATTCCAGGAATGCAAGGATTCTTCAATATATGCAAATCAGTCAACGTGGTACACCATATTAACAACTTGAAGGAGAAAAACCATATGATCTTCTCAATAGATGCAGAGAAAACTTTCAACATAATTCAACATCCATTTATGAGAGAAACCCTGCAGAAAGTAGGCATAGAGGGAACTTTCCTCAACATAATAAAGGCCATATATGACAAACCCACAGCCAACATCGTCCTCAATGGTGAAAAACTGAAAGCATTTTCACTAAGATCAGTAACGGCAATGTTGCCCACTCTCACCACTCTTATTCAACATAGTTTTGGAAATTTTAGCCACAGCAATCAGGGAAGAAAAGGGAATAAAAGGAATCCAAATCAGAAAAGAAGAAGTAAAGCTGTCACTCTTTGCAGATGAGATGATACTATACATAGAGAATCCTAAAGATGCTACCAGAAAACTACTAGAGCTAATCAATAAATTTGGTAAAGTAGCAGGATACAAAATTAGTGCACAGAAATCTCTGGCATTGCTATACACTAAGGATGAAAAATCTGAAAGTGAAATCAAGAAAACACTCCCATTTACCATTGCAACAAAAAGAATAAAATATCTAGGAATAAACCTACCTAAGGAGACAAAAGATCTGTATGCAGAAAATTATAAGACACTGATGAAAGAAATTAAAGATGATACAAATAGATGGAGAGATATACCATGTTCTTGGATTGGAAGAATCAACATTGTGAAAATGACTCTACTACCCTAAGCAATCTATAGATTCAATGCAATCCCTATCAAACTACCACTGGCATTTTTCACAGAATTAGAACAAAAAATTTCACAATTTGTATGGAAACACAAAAGACCCCGAATAGCAAAAGCAATCTTGAGAACGAAAAACAGAGCTGGAGGAATCAGGCTTCCTGACTTCAGACTATACTACAAAGCTAGAGTAATCAAGACAGTATGGTACTGGCACAGAAACAGAAATATAGATCAATGGAACAGGATAGAAAGCCCAGAGATAAACCCACGCACATATGGTCACATTATCTTTGATAAAGGAGGCAGGAATGTACAGTGGAGAAAGGACAGCCTCTTCAATAAGTAGTGCTGGGAAAACTGGACAGCTACATGGAAAAGTATGAGATTAGATAACTCTAACACCATACACAAAAATAAGCTCAAAATAGATTAAAGACCTAAATGTAAGGCCAGAAACTATCAAACTCTTAGAGGAAAACATAGGCAGGACACTCTATGACATAAATAACAGCAAGGTCCTTTTTGGCCCACCTCCTAGAGAAATGAAAGTAAAAACAAAAATAAACAAATGGGACCTAATGAAACTTAAAAACTTTTGCGCAGCAAAGGAAACCATAAAGAAGACCAAAAGACAACCCTTAGAATGGGAGAATATATTTGCACATGAAACAACTGACAAAGGATTAATCTCCAAAATTTATAAGCAGCTCATGCAGCTCAATAACAAAAAAACAAACAACCCAACCCAAAAATGGGCAGAAGACCTAAATATACATTTCTCCAAAGGAGATATACAGACTGCCAACAAACATATGAAAGAATGCTCAACATCACTAATCCTTAGAGAAATGCTAATCAAAACTACAATGTGATATCATCTCACACCAGTCAGAATGGCCATCATCAAAAAATCTAGAAACAATAAATGTTGGAGAGGGTGTGGAGAAAAAGGAACCGTCTTACACTGTTGGTAGAAATGTAAATTGATACAGCCACTGTGGAGAACAGTATGGAGGTTCCTTAAAAATCTATAAATAGAACTACCATATGACCCAGCAATCCCACTACT
The DNA here is from genome assembly GCF_951394435.1 of Stenella coeruleoalba. Classification (NCBI taxonomy): domain Eukaryota; kingdom Metazoa; phylum Chordata; class Mammalia; order Artiodactyla; family Delphinidae; genus Stenella; species Stenella coeruleoalba. The sequence continues at coordinate 49,006,082 of NC_137163.1, forward strand.
GGGCATATACCCTGAGAAAACCATAATTCAAAAAGAGTCAAGTACCAAAATGTTCATTGCAGCTCTATTTACAATAGCCCAGAGATGGAAACAACCTAAGTGTCCATCATCGGATGAATGGATAAAGAAGATGTGGCACATATATACAATGGAATATTACTCAGCCATAAAAAGAAACGAAATTGAGCTGTTTGTAATGAGGTGGATAGACCTAGAGTCTGTCATACAGAGTGAAATAAGTCAGAAAGAAAAAGACAAATGCCGTATGCTAACCCATATATACGGAATTTAAGAAGAAAAATATGTCATGAAAAACCTAGGGGTGAAACAGGAATAAAGACACAGACTTACTACAGAATGGAGTTGAGGCTATGGGGAGGGGGAAGGGTAAACTGTGACAAAGCGAGAGAGAGGCATGGACATATATACACTACCAAACATAAGGTAGATAACTAGTGGGAAGCAGCTGCAAAGCACAGGGAGATCAGCTCCGTGCTTTGTGACCGCCTGGAGGGGTGGGATAGGGAGGGTGGGAGGGAGGGAGACGCAAGCGGGAAGAGATATGGAATATATGTATATATATAACTATTTCATTTTGTTGTGAAGCTGAAACTAACATACCATTGTAAAGCAATTATACTCCAATAAAGATGTTAAAAAAATACACTACTTAATAACAAAGTGATAACTGAAGAAATCAAAGAGGAAATAAAAAAATACCTAGAAACAAATGACAATGGAGACAGAATGACCCAAAACTTATGGGATGCAGCAATAGCACTTCTAAGTGGGAAGTTTATAGCAATACAAGCCCACCTTAAGAAGCAGGAAACATCTCGAATAAACAACCTGAACTTGCACCTAAAGCAATTAGAGAAAGCAGAACAAAAAACCCCCAAAGTTAGCAGAAGGAAAGAAATCATAAAAATCAGATCAGAAATAAATTGAAAAGAAATGAAGGAAACAATAGCAAAGATCAATAAAACTAAAAGCTGGTTCTTTGAGGAGATAAACAAAATTGATAAACCATTAACCAGACTCATCAAGAAGAAAAAGAAGAAGACTCAAATCAATAGAATTAGAAATGAAAAAGGAGAAGTAACTCCTGACACTGCAGAAATACAAAAGATCATGAGAGATTACTACAAGCAACTCTATGCCAATTAAATGGACAACGTGGAAGAAATGGACAAATGGACAAAGTCTTAGAAATGCACAAAATGCCAAGACTGAATCAGGAAGAAATAGAAAATATGAACAGACTAATCACAAGCACTGAAATTGAAACTGTGATTAAAAATCTTCTAAGAAACCAAAGGCCAGGACCAGATGGCTTCACAGGCAAATTCTATCAAACAATTAGGAAAGAGCTAACACCTTCTCAAAACTCTTCCAAAATATAGCAGAGGGAGGAACACTCCCAAATTCCTTCTACGAGGCCACCATCACCTTGATACCAAAACCAGACAAGGATGTCACAAAGAAAGAAAACTACAGGTCAATATCACGGATGAACATAGATGCAAAAATCCTCAACAAAATACTAGCAAACAGAATCCAACAGCACATTAAAAGAATCATACACCATGATCAAGTGAGGTTTATTCCAGAAATGGAAGTATTCTTCAATATATGCAAATCTATCAAAGTGATAAACCATATTAACAAATTGCAGGAGAAAAACCATATGATCATCTCAATAGATGCAGAGAAAGCTTTTGACAAAATTCAACACTGATTTATGATAAAAACTCTTCAGAAAGTAGGCATAGAGGGTACTTTCCTCAACATAATAAAGTCCATATATGACAAGTCCATAGCCAACATCATCCTTCATGGTGAATAGCTGAGAGCATTTCCACTAAGATCAGGAACAAGACAAGGTTGCCCACTCTCACCACTCTCATTCAACATAGTTTTGGAAGTTTTAGCCACAGCAATCAGGGAAGAAAAGGAAATTAAAGGAATCCAAATCGGAAAAGAAGAATTAAAGCTGTCACCGTTGCAGACGACATGATACTATACATAGAAAATCCTAAAGATGTTACCAGAAAACTACTAAAGCTAATCAATGAATTTGGTAAAGTAGCAGGATACAATTAGTGCACAGAAATCTCTGGCATTCCTATACACTAATGATGAAAAATCTGAAAGTGAAATCAAGAAAACACTCCCATTTACCATTGCAACAAAAAGAATAAAATATCTAGGAATAAACCTACCTAAGGAGACAAAAGACCTGTATGCAGAAAATTATAAGACACTGATGAAAGAAGTTAAAGATGATACAAATAGATGGAGAGATATACCATGTTCTTGGATTGGAAGAATCAACATTGTGAAAATGATTACTACCCAAAGCAATCTATAGATTCGATGCAATCCCTATCAAACTACCACTGGCATTTTTCACAGAACTAGAACAAAAAATTCACAATTTGTATGGAAACACAAAAGACCCCGAATAGCCAAAGCAATCTTGAGAACGAAAAATGAAGCTGGAGGAATCAGGCTTCCTGACTTCAGACTATACTACAAAGCTACAGTAATCGAGACAATTTGGTACTGACACAAAAACAGAAATATAGATCAATGGCACAGGATAGAAGACCCAGAGATAAACCCACGCACATATGGTCACCTTATCTTTGATAAAGGGGGCAGGAATGTACAGTGGAGAAAGGACAGCCTCTTCAATAAGTGGTGCTGGGAAAACTGGACAGGTACATGTAAAAGTATGAGATTAGATCACTCCCTAACACCACACTCAAAAATAAGTTCAAAATGGATTAAAGACCTAAATGTAAGGCCAGAAACTATCAAACTCTTAGAGGAAAACATAGGCAGAACACTCTATGGCATAAATCACAGCAAGATCCTTTCTGACCCACCTCCTAGAGAAATGGAGATAAAAGCAAAAATAAACAAATGGGACCGAATGAAACTTCAAAGCTTTTGCACAACAAGGAAACCATAAGCAAGATCAAAAGACAACACTCAGAATGGGAGAATATATTTGCAAATGAAGCAACTGACAAAGGATTAATTTCCAAAATTTACAAGCAGCCCATGCAGCTCAATAACAAAAAAACAACCCAATCCAAAAATGGACAGAAGATCTAAATAGACATCTCTCCAAAGAAGATATACACACTGCAAACGAACACATGAAAGAATGCTCAACGTCATTAATCATTAGAGAAATGCAAATCAAAACTACAATGAGATATCATCTCACACCAGTCAGAATGGCCATCATCAAAAAATCTAGAAACAATAAATTCTGGAGAGGGTGTGGAGAAAAGGAACACTCTTGCACTGCTGGTGGGAATGTGAAGTGGTACAGCCTATATGGAGAACAGTATGGAGGTTCCTTAAAAAACTACAGATAAAACTACCATATGACCCAGCAATCCCACTACTGGGCATATACCCTGAGATAACCAAAATTCAAAAAGAGTCATGTACCAAAATGTTCATTACAGCTCTATTTACAATAACCCAGAGATGGAAACATCCTAAGTGCCCATGATTGGATGAATGGATAAAGAAGATAGCACATATATACAATGGAATATTACTCAGCCATAAAAAACGAAATTGAGCTATTTGTAATGAGGTGGATAGACCTAGAGTCTGTCATACAGAGTGAAGTAAGTCAGAAAGAGAAAGACAAATAACGTATGCTAACCCATATATATGGAATTTAAGAAAAAAAATATCATGAAGAACCTAGGGGTAAGACAGTAATAAAGACACAGACCTACTGGAGAACGGACTTGAGGATATGGGGGGGGAAGGGTGAACTGTAACAGGGCGAGAGAGAGGCATGGACATATATACACTACCAAATGTAAAATAGATAGCTAGTGGGAAGCAGCCGCATGGCACAGGGATATCGGCTCGGTGCTTTGTGACAGCCTGGAGGAGTGGGATAGAGAGGGTGGGAGGGAGAGAGAAGCAAGAGGGAAGAGATATGGGAACATATGCATATATATAACTGATTCACTTTGTTATAAAACAGAAACTAACACACCATTGTAAAGCAATTATACCCCAATAAAGATGTTAAAAAAAAATTCAGTGATCAGAATTACTGTAATTGGTCTTATTCTACATATTTCTCTTTACATTTTAGCTTAGTGACTCTTGGCCGAAAGATGTGTTCTAAAAGAATTTTCTGGTATTTGAGGGAGGTCAGATTTACATTCTTCCTTTAAAATTTTGTTGAGAGCGATTATCTATTGGCATTATACTAGGTTCTGGTGACACAAAAGCTAGTATAAGAGATGACTTGTATTGCCATTTATTGAAGAATGAAGAAAGTAATGATAACAGTACTTTGCTTTAAGCACTATAGAGGTAGGTATTGAGGGTTCCCGGTGGGGGGTGGGGGCGGATAAAATCACATTGTTACATTGGGAACAGTTTGCCAGAAGAGGATACTGTGGGGCTGAGTATAGGGTCAGAAAGAGACAAAGTGCTGTGCAAATGTTTCAATGCATAAGCCTGCGATGCCAACTCAAGAAAGACCACTTATTTTTGTTAAGCTGTAGTGAAGAATAAATATGGGGAAGCAGCAAGAAATATACCGATATGATTATGAAGGGCTTATATATCTAGGTAGGTGTTTGAATTTTATACTAACATTTGTGTATTTTTTGGGGGGGCTGCACCCCACAGCATGTTTGATCTTAGTTTCTCAACCAGGGATCAAACCCGCGCCCCGTGCAGTGGAAGGGCAGAGTCTTAACCACTGGACCACCAGGGAAATTCCTAACATTATGTATTTTTGAAGGAGACTGATACATTTGCATTCTAGAAATATCACTGGAGGAGAAGTTTGGAGGATAGTTGGAGGAGAGGGCATACTGGAGTAAAATTAGGAGAGACTTTTATGATTCAGGAGATACTAATGAATACTGGTGGTATGTCATTGGTAGTGAAATGTCGAAGTATATAATTAACATATTTTAGAAAGATGGAATGTTCAGGGTTTACATGGATTGGATGTAGGGAATCAGCTTTAAGGAGGCATCTAGGATAAATTTTATCCTAACTTAGACAATTTTTTCACTAGTATCATTGTCTACTGTGATTGGAGATAACAGAAGAGAAATGTTTGGGGAGCAGGGAAGAGGAATGGGGTGATAAGATGATAAGTTCAATTGAGTGTAATGTGGAATATTCAAGTAAAATGTTTAGTAAGAAGTTAGTTACTAATTTCAGGAGCTCATTGGAAATAAGGCTGCTGAGTAAATGTATATTTGTGTGTCATCAGAAAGTTTGACTGTTGCAGGCTTTGGCTTGGAGAAGCTTACTGTGATATCAGAGCATGTGATACTAGCATTTAATGATGATTACAAGAAGATTAGCTTACAAAAGGATACTGATAAACAGCAGAGGCTAGGCAAAAAGAATGCCACCAGGAGAGAATGGGGAGAAAGTTAAAAGTGTATGTGTATAAATATGTTTAAGGGTTTTTGCCCTATGATCTGCCTTGGCTGATGTTCTTCTATTGTTGTTGTTCTTTAGAATGTCAAAAAGATTTCGAAACTTTAATAACACTTCATGGTAATGAAAAATATAAGGGTAATTTTCTCAGAAGAATGATTCTTAACATTTTGGGAAACTTGATAATCTGATGATAGATGTGAATTCTATACCAAAGGAAAAATCTACATACTAACTGTGTTTGTCAAAGTTTTTGGCTCGTTGATTTAGAGAATGATTTTTTTTTCCATTCTTATCCCAGAAAAGAGTTCATATTCTTATAGGACAGGCAACAGTATTTATGGTCTTACTCAAGAGAATATGTTAACTCTTCTGCTCTCTGTCATAATATAGTCAAAAGGAACTTGTACCATCCAGTTTCCCCAGAATATCATTTTGGGATCAGATTAAAAGAAGTGACAGTTATATTGGGGCATCTGAGATCCAGTGCATGTGAGATAAATTCTACGAAAATTCATAGGCTTGACACATCAGTGGAAGTTTTAGGGGTTGAATGATTTGAAGCATGCTGAAACATCCTTCCAATGTAAAGTATAAATGATTGCATCTCACACCTTCCACTAGTAAGAAGGAAGTATAAGGGGAGATAATGTAATATCATAATTGGGAATATGCTTTAACATATTATGGAAGAACAAGGAAAGCTGCAGTCTTTAAGTGAGAGTAGAAGAAGAAAGGAATCTGAAATAGGTCCAGGCTGTGATGCCAACAACCCTGACATTTGCATCATACTCTCTGGCAAACCTATGTTACTAAGTGTAACTCTGGTGGGAAAATATGCCATGTGAATTTTATGTCATATTCAACTGGGAGAATTACAGTATAGATCCTAGAATTCTGGAGCTGTGCCATACCATGGGCAGCAGCAAATTCAACACCATTCAAAGAAAAAGTGCCCTCTTAGATATGACACACATGACGAAAGGACATCAAATGACAGTGTTGCCGGAACTATCCATTATGAGCTGAATTATCTCAGACTAATCATTTCATAAGGGTGTATGAGTGAGGAGTGGGGTCAGGAGAGGAGAAACAGGAGTAAAATTCATAAGCTAGAAGTAATACATCTGGGATGGGCATAGGAGGACCAGAGAATACATGTAAGTTGCATGAGCAAGTAGCTCAACTCCCCTGTCATTTACCACTTGGTTGGCTGTACCACTCCCTCAGCTTACACTGGTTTCTTTAAGATTAGCTGATGGCATAGGAAAATGTCAAAACTTGATTCGGGACTTGGTTAGCTTGGTATATGGATGAGAGCTGAAGATGAACTGTTGCTGCCTTATAGCCCTGCTCAGGTATGGCCTTGAAAGGCAGTAATGAGGAGAAATTCTCCCACTGTGCCGATCTTCGGGTGGTGTACTTGGTCACTCATTTTTTTATGAAAAGAGAAATAGCTAATGTTAAGAATATGTATGAGCCATGGAGAATGACTAGGCTGTTGTTCAGACACCTACAAAAAAATATTGAAAGAATAGTGACAAAGAAGTTTGAGGAGGAGGCATGTGGATGGGCTATGAGAGTGAGAACAAAGAGTCAATATCACCAGAAACAATATCACAAAACAGGCCCTAACCAATAAATAAAGAATATGATGTGACCAGCTGATATCAGTCAGACTATCTTCAACCATACCTGGTGCCAGCACAATAGGTTTCTGATCAGGGAAGCCATGGTAAAAGAGATAGAGGCTGGGTTTCCTTGGTGGCGCAGTGGTTGAGAATCCACCTGCGGATGCAGGGGACACGGGTTCATGCCCCGGTCTGGGAAGATCCCACATGCCGCAGAGCGGCTAGGCCCGTGAGCCATGGCCGCTGGGCCTACGCGTCCAGAGCCTGTGTTCTGCAACGGGAGAGGCCACAACAGTGAGAGGCCCGCGTACTGCAAAAAAAAAAAAAAAAAAAAAAAAGAGATAGAGGCTATGCGTGGAACAAATTAAGGCTATTGCCACTGCCAACTATACAACCTGACACATATGCAACAGACATCCAAGTTGGGCACTTGATATAGCCCCAACTTTCAAGAAAGTCAGCTAGCCAACTTGCAACTTGGATATATGAAATTGATTTATTTTTATCAAAATTGATATATTTTGGTCACAAGTGTGCCTTTCTTGCACATAGCCTCAGACAACACTTTTAACAAGGACTTTCAGATTATTTGCTGTATAGTCACAGCTTCTCATCTGACAGAATGATGGAAGAGCCTTGTTGAAAGCAGAGCTAAGGAGCTAGCTTGGAGAAAATATCCTGCAGGAATGCGACATCATCCTGCAGGACATAGTATATAGATTAAATCAATAGTCATTATATGATGCTGTGTTACCAGTAGGTAAAATACACTGACCCAGGATCCAAGGAGTTGAAGTATGAGTGGCTATGCTCCCCATGATCCACTTGGGGAAATTTATACATCCTGGTCTTGCAACTCCAGAATTTGAGACTGCTTCTCATATTGGGATCCCTCTAGCAGTGAACATAACCTGTGACTGCTACCCAATTACTCTGAGTTCCTCATGGCAAAGATTAGTAGGAAGGAAAGGAGTCACAATTGTGGTAAGGGTAATTGACCCTGAAGGTCAGGAGGAGTAGTTGAGTAATAGGAGCAGAAAAAAAAATCCAAACATTTGAGAACATTTCTGAGGATGAGGATAATTATAATAGGTAGTAGAGGATGAGGAGGAAGATGATAAATTGAGCTTGGCGGATGTTGTGTTGTACTGCCCAGATTCAGGCACCCATTTCCCAACTTGCTATGACTATTGTATACAGATGGTTCACAGCTAAATCTCTCCCAGGAAATTCCTTTGGATTGCTACACTGAAAGTTCTTCTCCCTTGTGGAGAAAGCCAGAATCCAATAGCTGGTTGAAGCAGGAGTGCAAAGGCACAGACCCCTTGCTTTGATTTGGGACAACTCCAAAATTCCATTTTCCTAATTTTTCACTCCTTCCCAGATGTTTTTTCTCTAGAGTACTCTCTAACACATTATTGCACCCAAATCCCCTCACAGCATTTGTTTCTTCAACAACTTTACCTGAAACATTACTCCTGCTGCTTTAAAGCTTTCTCAAAACTTTCTAAAGATACAAAAATAAAATGAACTTTTCAAAAGCGGAATTTCTATACAGATTTATTAAGAATTAATTGACATACAATAAACTTCACATATTTCAAATGCACAATTTAATGAGTTTTGACATATGTATATGCCCATGAAACCATGATCAAAACAACATACTGAACGTATCCATCATCCCCAAAGATTCCTTCTGCCCCTTTGTAATTCCTACCTTCTATTCCAATCCCCTTGCCACCCCAAAGCAACCGTTGATCTGCAGACTGTCACTATATATTAGTTTGTATTTTCTGGAATTTTATGTAAATTGAATCATACAGTATGCAATCTTCTTTTTTGTCTTGCTTCTTATACTTAGCATAATTATTTTGAGATCAATTCCATGGTACTGCATGTATCTATAAATGTATTTCCTTTTAAAAAAATTATTGATTATCCCATTGATACAGCACAGTTTGTTTTCCATTTCATTCATTGATGAACATCTGGGTTGTTTCCAGTTTGTTTCCAGCTTTATTACAAATAAAGCTGCTATGAACATCCATGTACAAATATTTGTATAAACATATGTTTTAATTTCCTTTGGGTAATAAAGACTGGATTGGCTGGGTCATAGATGAGGTGTATGTTTTTTTTGTTTGTATGTTTTGCTTTTTTCTTTTTTTGAATTTTATTTATTTTTTATACAACAGGTTCTTATTAATAATCTATTCTACACATATCAGTGTATACATGTCGATCCCTATCTCCTAATTCATCCCACCGGAGGTGTAAGTTTAATGTTTTGAAACATATCAAATTATTTTCCAAAATGGTTGTGCCATTTTTTATTTACACTAGTGGTGCATGTGAGTTCAAGTTCCCATACATTCTCACTAACACTTGATATAATATTTGTTTATTTTATAAATAAATATAATTATTTATTTTTAAATTTTATAGGAGTATAGTTGATTTATAATGCTGTGTTAGTTTCAGGTGTACAGCATAATGATTCAGTTATACATATACATATATTTATTCTTTTTCAGATTCTTTTCCCATATAAGTTATTACAAAATATTGAGTAGAATTCCCTGTGCTATAGAGTAGGTCCTTGTTGGTTATCCATTTTATATATAGTAGTGTGTGTATGTTAATCCCAAGCTTCTAATTTATCTCTCCCCCTCCTCCACATTTCCCCTTTGGTAACCATAAATTTGTTTTTGAAATTTGTGTGTCTGTTTCTGTTTTGTAAATAAGTTTATTTACACCATTAAAAAAATTAGGTTCCACTTATGAGTGATATGATATTGGTCTTCATCTGACTTACTTCACTTAGTATGATAATCTTGATGTCCATCCATGTTGCTATAAATGGCATTATTTTCTTCATTTTCATGGTTGAGTAATGTTCCATTGTATATATGTATCACACTTTATCCATTCCTGTGTTGATGGACATCTAGGTGGCTTCCATGTCCTGGCTATTGTAAATAGTGCTGTAATGAACATTGGGGTGCATGCGTCTTTCTGAATTATGGTTATCTCCAGATATATGCTCAGGAGTGGGATTTCTGGATCATATGGTAGTTTTTTAAGCAACCTCCATAGTTCCATAGTGGTTGTACAAATTTACGTTCCCACCAACAATGTAGGAAGGTACTTTTTTTCTACACACCCTTTCCAGCATTTACTTTTTGTAGACTTCTTGATGATGGCTATTCTGACTTGTGTGATGTGTTACTACATTGCAGTTTTGATTTCTCTGATAATTAATGATGTAAAGCATATTTTCATGTACTTTTTGCCATCTGTATGTTTTCTTTGGAGAAATGTCTATTTAGAACTTCTGCCCATTTTTTGATTGTGTTGTTTGTTTTTTTTGACATAGAGCTGTGTTAGCTGTTCCTATATTTTGGAGATTAACCCCTGGTCGGTTGCTTCGTTTGCAAATATTTTCTCCCATTCTGTGGGTTGCCTTTTCATTTTGTTTATGGTTTCTCTTGCTGTGCAAAAGCTTTTAAGTTTAATTAGATCCTGTTTGTTTATTTTTGTTTTTATTTTCATTACTCTAGTTGGTGGAGTGAAAAAGATCTTGCTGCAACTTATGTCAAAGAGTGTTCTGCCTATGTTTTCCTCTAAGATTTTTATAGTGTCTGGTCTTACCTTTAGGTCTTTTGATCCATTTTGAGTTTATTTTAGTGTATGCTGTTAGAGAATGTTCTAATTTCATTGTTTTACATGTAGCTGTCCAGTTTTCCCAGGACCATTATTGAAGAGACTGTCTTTACTCCATTATATATTCTTGCCAGTCTTTTTAATTTTGACCATTCTAATAGGTATAAAGTGATATTTTATTATGGTTTTGGTTTGCATATACCTAATAACAAATAATGCTAAGGATGTTTTATTGTACTTATTTGTCATCCCTATTGTCTTCATTATTAATGGATTCCAGATATGTGAATTCATCTGCTTGCTAAAATTTATTTGTAATCCAAAAAGTCAGTATTTGGGGTACTTTAGTGGACATTTGGGGGCATAAACAAAGGGGCAAAAGGTTTTGAATTGTCACAAGTGTGCTTGCACTAAATCCCAGTTAAGGTGGAAAATGGAAACTATCCTCTGCTGTCTCCTTTCAACTCCAATATAGGAATGACCAGAGGATGGAAATAATAGGTGACAGTGCAGTGTAGTGCAAGAAGATCCCCAGAGCCACTTGAATGGGGTTTTAATCCCAACTATCATGTCTGTTAGTGGGGTGACCTCAGGCAAGTCATTTCACACACCTGAATCTTTTCTCTTTTATAAAATAAAGAAAATAGAACATATCAGGATGACTTGTTTCTAGTATTTAACATTTAATCTGTGTTAGGTGTATATATCTACATCTACATCTGTCTGTCATCAATTTATCTATATAGTTCCCCTAGAAGCAATGATTCAGTATTCTCTAATTCAGTGTCCACTGTGACTTTATAATGAGAATCAAGTGTACTTTCTTTGTTGAAGTATCTGTTCAAATATTTCACCCATATTGAAATTTGATTATGTATTTTCTTAGTGTTGAGTTTTGAGAGTTCTAGATACTGTGTTTGACAGATACATGCTTTGCAAATCTTCTCCACAGAAGATTTTGACATATCTTTTTATTCCCTTTATAGTGCCTTTTGGAGAGGAGGGAATTTTAATTTTTATGAAGCCAAATTTATCTATTTGTTCTTTAATTAATTGGGCTTTTTGTGTTGTATATAATAATTCTTTACTAACCTAAAGTTACAAAGATTTTCTCCTTGCCATTTTTATAGTTTAGGTTTTATATTTAGGTCTACTATCCATTTCAAATTAAATTTTATACTTGGTGGTGAGTATTCATCCCTATTTATTTATTCTTTGCATATGGGTATCCTCTTTTTCCTTTTTTTAACACTATATGTTGGAAAGACTATCCTTTTTGTATTGTATTGCCTTTGCACATTTGTCAAGATTAGTTGTCCATACATATGAGGTTATTTGTGGATTATCTGTTTTATCCTATTACTCCATTTGTCTATCTTGAGGGCCATACAACATGGTCTTTATTAATGTAGCTTTATAGTAATTGAGTTTACTGTCAGTTCCCTTTGATATTCTCTTTCAAGGTTGCACTGGCTATCCTAGATGCTTTATACTTTCATATAATTTTAGAATCAACTTACCAAATATTACAATAACTAAATTGCTGGAATGTTGGCTGGGATGGTATTTGATCTATAGATAAATTTGGGGAGAATTAATATTTTGAGAATGTTGAGTTTTTAAACCCATGGATACCATATATCTTTCTCTTTAGTTAAGTCTCTATCTCAGGAACATTTTGCCTTATTCTGTGTTTAAGATTCTCACATATTTTCTAAAATTTATCCCTAGTATTTCATAAAAACTGTTACCTTTTTCAAAGTAGTATTTAATCCTATAGTTAATGTCTTTAACATTTTTTTCTGGATAATTTTCCATGTTTGGCATTTTTAGGATGTGAATCAGTGATGGGCCTAGTTAAGTTAATGCAATAAATAAATACAAACAGGAATGTTTATAAATTTTAGTTATTTTAGAATAATTGGATAGATATCACTTATTATTCTTATTCTATTCTACATAGGTGATAAATAAATTGAATAAGACAAAAATGTTCAAGAGTTAAAAATGTTATGTGAATTTTTATACAATAATAATTAGTGGACACAAAGTATTTGCAATCACTCTATTCCCTTTTCTTGAAATAATCTTCATTTTAATCCAATCGCTTTTATTTTGATACATTCTCAGTATTTGCTCTAAATATGGAAGCAATTAAACATTAAAAATTTTGTTCCCCAATTTATCATTAAAAATATTTTGAGGGCTTCCCTGGTGGCGCAGTGGTTGAGAGTCCACCTGCTGATGCAGGGGACACGGGTTTGTGCCCCGGTCCGGGAGGATCCCACATGCTGTGGAGCGGCTGGGCCCGTGAGCCATGGCTGCTGAGCCTGCGCATCCGGAGCCTGTGGTCCGCAACGGGAGAGGCCACAACAGTGAGAGGCCCATGTACCACAATATATATATATATATAACACAGCTTCTTATAAATTATCAACCTTAAAAGGTGATTTTCTTTGGCATTAAGAAAGCATATAGGTAGCTAAAGGCATAAGTTTTTGAAATCAGACCAATCTGAATTTGAGTACTGATTCTACCACTCAATACATGTTTCAGACTTGGGAAAATTACACTCTCTGGGCTTTAATTTCTTCATCTATAAAATATGCCTGGCATATAATATTTATTTAATTTTTTAGATAATTATAATACAGTTAAATATTTTGTCATTATATCCTTACTTCTTTTACTCCCAGTTTAAGAATAGATGCTCTGTACTAACATGGTACTTTGTGCATCCTCCTATAATACCATTTACTGATACTACATATTAATTGTTTAGCATTTTTTGTCATTATTTGACACAAAAGAATTAATTCATCATTAAGGAGAATGTTTCTTCTCTCTTCTGATGATTCCTTCCAAGAGGACCCTCAATTGCTACCCCATTCCTGACCCTTTTTCTGAACTCAGGATACTGAGCTCAGTTCCTACTTTGTTCCTCTTGGAGGGGTAAGTGCCTTCTGAGAGCACACGTTGTCTGCTCGCCCAAGGAACGGGATCGTGTATGTAGAGGCCCAGTCCAGAGTTCTATGATCAGATTGTTATATCTGTCTGGCTCTAGGGTTCAGTGTTAGGCATTAGGAGGACACATTTGCCCCTCACATTAAGCTATATCCCCCAAACTTCTGTTGTCATTTTTTTAAAGTTTAGTTTTGACCCTAAAAATTAAAAAAGAAAGAAAAAAGTAAAAGAAAAAAGGCATATCAGGAACCATTTTGCTTCTTGCATAAGCACATCATTTTCTTTTAGAAGCATAGATGCAGAATTATAACTTTACCTTGATTTACATTAAGCTAAAACCTATCTTTTTCTTTTAATCTTTAAAACCTTAAAGAAGGTAATATAATTTTCATTATGGAATTGAAATTCAAGTCTCAACTGGTAGAATTATATGCTTTATTGTCACTCTAGTTAAATGTTGTTAAAAAAAATTGGAATTCAGGAAAAAAAACCTCTGACTCTATATGTTCTTATGTACTACTACAGAAATAATTGAAAAACCTTATGTTTCCTTCAAGCCACAGACTTGATGACCTTGGGTATTTTATTTCCTGAATCAATTTCAAATGGTGTCAACCTAGATACCCACTTTCAAAGGATATAGAAAACTGAGGCACTTATTTATATAATTCCGTACAAAATTCCATAAGACCATGGAAATAAGATTCTGTGACCAGAATTATATGGATAATGGATGCAAATCTCACTTGTAGTTATGTATGTTAGTGACTAAGGCAGCTGAAATAACTAAGTAGGTATAGTCTGTTTAATTTAGTCATATAGATAAATGAAACCAATATTTGTTGTTCCAGTTAATATGGTTATCTAACTGATCAAATTGGCACAATTTGATCTGCACTAATAGAACTAGTGCATGTTGGGAGCTACCAGTAATGTGCTTGCATTAAAATAATGTGGATGTTCATTCTGGGTTCAGTATTTCAAATAAATTACTATCTGTAGCAGCCAAGGAAAAGCATATTTGAATTTCTCTGTGAAGATCCATTGGGTCATATGATTCAATTTTTTTTGGTAGTTTTTCTTTGGACTGCTTTGGAATTTTGATAATTTTGGGTAATTGATGCATCACGTGTAACATGTTTGAAGGGAGAATCACATCAAGGTCAATGATAATTACTGTGAAACAGTTGTTTCTGAGAAAATTAAAGTGAGTATGTAGATTTAATTATGGAATACTAAGAGCATAATAATTGATCTCTTTCGTAGTAATATTTTTTCTCTTTGCTTTTAGTAAAAAGAAAAATACGATGTAATAATTCATGAAAATGCAATAACGGATTGTATACAATTTTAAAAAATTCTCAGCAAATGAATTCTCAAGTAATAGATGAAGCACAGAGTGTCTTACTACATCATATTGATAAAGGGTTATGATTATTTATTTGTTTAGCAACTTTAGTGATGTCTCAGATAGATAACTTAAAGTACTGGAGATTTGGATATGGGTAATAAGAGAACCCTGATGTTTTGTTGAGGGTGAGTAAACATCACAGAAAGAAGACCTTATAGCCCTTTTTTTCATCACTTTGTCTGGAGTATCCTGCATCATGCCTGGGACATAGTGAGTGTTCACCTAATTTGTTAAATGAGTTGTGAGGTGCAGGTAAGTGGAATTCTAACTTTTTTTCATTTCCTTCTTCTATTTCTCTTTTCATAATATGGGGAAAAGGATGAGTTGAGATAAGATGAAAAACAACCAACCTGAAATAGAAATTATTTAGACAAGCTTATCCTGGTTTTGTGAGACAAGGGTTGGGGGTTAGAGTAACTTTGATTTGTAGCATGCCAAACAAGTGCTACTGTCTTAATTTAGGCATTGGAAGTAGTTTACAGTGACATACTACCATATATATTGTAGTCAGACTCCAACTTGGAGAATTGGGAAAATTTGTCCTTCTGGTCTCTGTAACCTCAGTTCCTGAAGGATAACCATCTTTTTTCTTTCAATTCAGAGATTTAGTGCATATTTATCTCCAACAGATCACAGTCCCAACCCTATTGTTCTAGCCAGATCTAGTCTTCTACCTGAAATAAATCCACTTTCACTGTAATGAAAACTCAGGCAGATATTATTATTATTATTTAGCATCTTTATTGGAGTATAATTGCTTTACAATGGCGTGTTAGTTTCTGCTTTATAACAAAGTGAATCAGTTATACATATGCATATGTTCCCATATCTCTTCCCTCTTGCATCTCCCTCCCTCCCACCCTCCCTATCCCACCCCTCTATGTGGTCAAAATGCACCGAGCTGATCTCCTTGTGCTATGCGGCTGCTTCCCACTAGCTATCTATTTTATGTTTGGTAATGTATATATGTCCATGCCACTCTCACTTTGTTACATCTTACCCTTCCCCCTCCCCATATCCTCAAGTCCATTCTCTAGTAGGTCTGTGTCTTTATTGCCGTCTTACCCCTAGGTTCTTCATGACCTTTTTTTTTTCTTAGATTCCATATATATGTGTTAACATACAGTATTTGTTTTTCTCTTTCTGACTTACTTCACTCTGTATGACAGACTCTAGTTCCATCCACCTCACTACAAATAACATCATTAATCATTAGAGAAATGCAAATCAAAACTACAATGAGATATCATCTCACACCGGTCAGAATGCCATTATTAAAAAATGTAGAAACAATAAATAGTGGACAGGGTGTGGAGAAAAGGGAACAATCTTGCACTGTTGGAGGGAATGTAAATTGATACAGCCACTATGAAGAACAGTATGGAAGTTCCTTAAAAAACTAAAAATAGAATTAGCATATGACCCAGCAATCCCACTACTTTGCATATACCCTGAGCAAACAATAATTCAAAAAGAGTCATGTACCAAAATGTTTATTGCAGCTCTATTTACAATAGCCAGGACATGGAAGCAATCTTAGTGTCCATCAACAGAATGAATGGATAAAGAAGATGTGGCACATATATACAATGGAATATTAGCCATAAAAAGAAATGAAATTGAGATATTATTATTTGATTAAACTACAGTAGTTCACAAAAACAAGAGAAAAGCTTTAACCTTTGTGGGTATATTTTGGGCTTGGATAGGCTGCTGCATGATATTATAGTCAAAGAGAGCTTGGTTTATTCTGAAAATTTAATATAATTCCACATTACTGAAGAGCAGGGGTGAGGAAGTAGTAGATTAGAAGGGTTAAGGTACTTAGCTGGATAATTTGGGGAAAATTTTATAGATGAAGAAATGTTATCTTGATTTTATCATCTAAAAATTGGAGCAATAACAACAGCAAGAGACAAATGGAGATCAAATGAGATTACAAATACAGTACACCTATAGAAGTATAGGAAACAGCAATTGGTCAATAACGCTAGTCTTATTATTAAATTCACCACCCTCTTTTCCACTTCAAGGCTTAGCCCATGTTCCCTTAAAAGAGAATTGGGAAGAAGGATTGAGAGATCTGGTGGGGCACTGACATTGTTTATAACAGGGTATAACATGTTTATTTTAAGGAGACCGTGGGCAATTCAAGGGATATATCCAGTAGACAGGAAGACTGCTGTGAGGTTAGGAGGGTGAAGAAGTATGAGTCATCATCATGGACTTGAATGGAGTACATAAGGAAGGTGTTAAGAGTAAGAAAGCCAAACAGAACAATTATGGAACTGATATTCTAGGCATGAGCAGCGACAATGGAATCTATTAAGAATAAGAACATATGAAGGCCCAAGGAAGGAGAAGAAAAGAAGAAAAACCAGAGGATGCTGTTTTCATAGTCAGGAAAGGAGGAAGTGCCATGAAAAACGTGGTGGTCTAAAATAGCTGCTGCAGAGTTTCAACAAAAGAAGTGAAAAATATTGACTATTGGATTCAGCTATTAAGGTAGATTATTGAAGTAAGTGAGAGTAGATTTGGAAGTATGGTGGGAACAAAAACACAATAATTATTGGTTTCAGAGTGAAAATTTACTAACCTTTAAAAAACCTTGGCTATGATGGGAAAGTTAGAGATTAGGCTGTAGCTAGGGGAATAAATATGTTCAAAAGAAGCCACTATTTAAAAGGGAGAGACTCTAGAATATTCTTGGCACTAATATAAGGAATTAGCATGGAGGGAAAAACTAAAGCCACAAGCTGAAGTGGCTGAGGACTGATATAGCCAGATGATTGAGCAATTAGGACGGCATAGGATACAGAGCACTGTTGGAGAGATAGGCCTTGAATAGGAGAAATGTCATCACTCCTGAGACAGGAGAAATGGAAGTACAGGAATGGAACAGATTGTTCTGTAGTTGATCTAATAAGAAATTGAAATAATTATTGTCTGATGCTCTCTATCTTCTGTGTGAAGCAGGAGGTAAGGTTTTATGTCTGGTGCAGAAACAAGTTTCCATAGAAAATGAAATATAATTGGCTTTCTGATGAAAGGTTGGGATATGGATTTTTATAATTAGCATTAAAATTTTGAGTAAATCTAATTAACATTTTTGAAACCAAAGGAGATTGATAGCATATCAATATTTTCTCAAAATAGGTGGCACTTCTAAAACTGTGTATTTTTGTGAGAACTTTGTTGTAGAACTTCATCCACTGCCTCAGCACCTGTCTTTGAACTTAGTTAATCACTTGAGAACTCAAGTGGATAAATCTGACCAGAATATTTGATTTGTGAAATGTCTGAGTGGCTTTTTCTTTATCAGTTTAGTTTAAGGGTGATATTATTCACTCATTTTATACTTCTTTTTATGTTTTCAAATTAATTTTGAATATGTTATCTCCCTTTGATCTTACAATGAATGGTCTGGTGAGCTTGATCAGGCAGGATTTGCATGAGAATACAGAGACAAAGGCTAATTAATTAAAGAGAAGAAAATTGAAACGAACTCTCTGAAAATTAGGAAAAGCATAGGATGCCATTGGAGAAATTATCAGTAATCATCCTGATAGCTCCTTAAGGGAGAAACTTAAGTTTATAGCTTAGGGAATGGAAACATAGTCAGAAACAAAAGGGAAAAATATTATATTCAAGAACTGGAAAGCACCTTAGAATATATAGGACTCTATATTACCTTCCAGATGAAGAAACTTGCTAGGTACTCAATAAATGTTTGCAGAAGGAATGAATAGGTGAATGAAAGAAGAACTGAGTCTCAAATGGTGAAGTCATTTTCCTGAATGTAGAGAACAGATTTTTGATAGAAGGATAAGAAACCATACTTTTAAATTGCTCAGGCCAATTGTCTTTCCATTAAATTAAGAATTGTTTCAAGGAATAATTATTGAGGAAAATAAAAATTACAAATTGAAAATAAACCAGTGTAGTAAATCACAGAAGAAATAATCTTCATTATCAGGAGTTTATAATGTAGTACTAACAAGTTAGCCAGAAACACCTTGGACTGAATTAATAGAGCCTGAGATGTTTGGACCCCTGATGGTTTGCTCTTGCCAATTTTACTGGTTACATTAAAAATTAGAATGCATTATTTAGAGCAAGGCAGAGCTTACCCTCCCCTTCCTCTTACCATTTTACGGCTACAGAATCTGAGTGCAGTGGAGACTCAGTGCTTTTCCCAAGGCAGCTGAGCTAATTAATGTCAAAGTTTGAATTTAATCCTGGGTCTTTTGATGACTGGCTCTCCAAAATTATTCTTTATAACATTTTATTTTGTGGAAAAAAATATTTTTCTCTTTACCCTCTTTTTTATTTATCTAATTTTCACATGTTTAGGCTAAAATGGAACAACATAAGGAAATAAAGGAAAACTGTATTATTTTGTCTAGTATACTATTATTGGGAATAGATCCTTTAATAATCCTTAAGTGAGACTTAAATGAGCTTCAATTTACCATAAAGAAGTAAAATCAAAGTTATTTAATAGCAAAGTACCTAACAAATCAATACCTAACAATATGCAAGAGTGTATACATGCTTTTGTGTGTGTGTGCATGTGGGCCTCTCTCCCTCCACTTTCTCTGTTCTTCCCTTAGTCTCTCCTGAGATGCCAACTCTCTTTCAGCCTCTGCTATTCATTTATCATTCTATTTCCTAACTCAAGTAATGCTTTCTACATTTAGTTCTCAATGTTACATCACAAAAATCTTATCCTACCATTTCTGGGTCCATCTATAATTGAACAGCCATGAATTTCTATTTATTTATTTGGCTTACCTTAGCAAATATTTCTATTAAGAAATAACCATGCTAATGCTGTGACATGAAGATGAACAAAAGTTGACAAAGTTCCTATTCTCACAAAATGTATACATTATAGGTCAAGATGGTGGAGGAGTAGGATGTGGAGTTCTCCTTCTCCTACAGATACATCAAAAATACATCTACATGTAGAATGACTCTCACAGTACGTCTACTGAACACTGGCAGAAGGCCTCAGCCTTCCAAAAGGGCAAGAAAATCTCCATGTAACTGGGTAGGGCAAAATAAATAAGAAAGAAAAAGAGAGAGAAAGGAATTGGGACAGGACCTGTGCCTCTGGGAGGGAGCTGTGTAAGAGGAAAGGTTTCTTCACATTGCATTGGAAAATCCCCTCACTGGTGGGGAGATAAGCTAGGACAGAGAGGGACCTTCAGAGTCTTGGAGGAGAATGCAGAAACAGGGGTGCAGTGGACAGCAACAGGGGTGCAGAGGGCAAAGTGGATAGACCTGCATAGTGGGTTGGCGCTGACTGGCACTTCCCAGCCTGAGACGCTTGTCTGTTTGTCTGCCGGGGCATGTGAGATCTGGACACTGAGGCTTGGGCTTTGGAGGTCAGACCCTGGGGAGAGGACTGGGGTTGGCTGTGTGAAGACAGTCTGAAGGGGCTAGGGTGTAGAAAGGCAAAACTGAGGGAGTCTGGGAAGAAGCTTGGCCTCACAAGAGAGGCAAGGTACCATTTTGGTGGGGAGGGGTGCATGAGGAGAGAGATAGACCCACTATAGGAGCTTCTTTCTCCATGCACTTGCAGGAAGCAGGGCACCACTTAAATGAGCTACAGGGGCGGGAGCAAGCTGTGGCTGCCTTCTCAGACTACAGAAATCTGCCCAGACCACTGACACTGTGACAGCCTGCAGCCAAGGGTCCTGTGAATGGGTGCAGGTAAATGCCCCCTCCTTCTCAGGAGCCTGTGTGGCCTGCCACTAATGAAGGTCCTGTGATCTGGAGATAAATTTCCTGGGAGCATGCGTGGCCCACTGATGCTGCTGAATGCCCACCACCCAGTGCCAACCACTGCCTCCACCACCCTGGGAGTGCACAACCTGCCACTGCTGCGGACAATGGCCCCAAGTTCCAGGGTCAACATCCCTGGGAGCTCACATGGCCTGCCACCATTGCTGAGGGCCCTGTGACCTGGTGCCAACCACTGCCCACACCTCCTCAGCAGCACTTGACCCACCACCACTGTTGCAGAGGGACCCAATATGGGAAGCCTACCACTGCCCCTGCTTTCCAGGGAGCCTGTGTGAGCCCTGCACCTGTGCACATGCACACCCCTTATCAAGGGCATAACATTCAGCACACACAGAGGAAAGAGATGACAAGCATCCAAACCAAAAACAGCCCTCACCCCCAAAATAATTAAACACACAAGTTACACAGTGACACTCCCACTTATAAATAGCCCTCCAAGGCTACAGTAGATAAATGTTTCTCCTAAACTCACAGACTAAAAGAAATATAAGCAAAATGAAGAAGCAGAGGAACCACTGTCTGTTAAAAGACCAAGAAAATTCCCCTGAAGGAACAAGCAATGAAACAGACCTCTTTGGTCTAACAGACATTGAGTTCAAAAAGGAAGTAATGAAAGTACTAAAGGAATTAAGAAAGGCTATCAACAGAAATGCAGATTACTGTAAAAAGGAACTAGAAACTATAATAAGGAGCGAAGAGAAATGAGAAAATTCATTTGCCAATACAAAAGCTAAGCTCATGGCAATGAATAGCAGAATGAATAATGCAGAAGAAAGAATAAGTGACCTGGAAGATCAAATAATGAAAATTACCCACTCAAAACAGCAGATAGAAAGCCAAAAGGAAAAAAAAAATGAAAATAATATAAAAGACCTATGGGATAATATAAAGCAGCCCAATCAATGCATAATAGGGATTCCAGAATAAGAAAAAGAAAAGGGGATTGAAAATGTATTTGAAGAAATTATGGCTCAAAATTTCCCAAACCTAAAGAAGGAAAGAGATATCCAGATACAGGAAGCACAGAGCATCCCAAATAGGATGAACCCAAACAGATCTACACCAAGACATATTATAATAAAAATGGCAAAAGTTAAAGATAAAGAGAGGACTCTAAAGTCAGCAGAGAGGAAGAAAGAGTTCTTTACAAGGGAACCACCTTAAGGCTATCAGCTGATTTCTCTACAGAAACACTGCAGGACAGAAGGGAGTGACAAAATATATTCAAAGTCTTGAAAGAGAAAAATCTTCAACCTAGAATACTTTATCCAACAATATTATCATTTATAACAGGAGGAAAAATAAAGAATTTCTCAGACAAAGAAAAACTAAAAGAATACAGAAATACTAAACCTATCCTAAAAGAAATAGTGAAAGGTCATCTGTAAATAGAAAATAAGCAAGAAGAAATAGGAAGGAGGAAATCACAGTTGGAAAGTAAATCTCTTAAATTAGGGAGTATACAGATCAAAAAAGGAAAAAATAAATCTATTTGTGAAAGCAATGATTAAAAACAAGGAACAGATTGGAAAAGAAGATGGTGGAAGAGTAAGATGCGGAGATCACCTTCCTCCCTACAGATACATCAGAAATACATCTACACGTGGAACTGCTCCTATAGAACACCTAATGAATGTTGGCAGAAGACCTCAGACCTCCCAAAAGGCAAG
Source organism: Stenella coeruleoalba (assembly GCF_951394435.1). Taxonomy (NCBI): domain Eukaryota; kingdom Metazoa; phylum Chordata; class Mammalia; order Artiodactyla; family Delphinidae; genus Stenella; species Stenella coeruleoalba. The sequence continues at coordinate 49,028,689 of NC_137163.1, forward strand.
AAAATCCCCACTGGGTAAGGCAAAAGTAAAAAAGAAAAATACAGAGACAAAACAATAGGGATGGGACCTGCACCAGTGGGAAGGAGCCATGAAGGAGCAAAGGTTTCCACACAATAGTAAGCCCCTTCCTGGGCAGAGACTGTGGGTGATGGAGGGGGGAGCTTTGGAGCCATGGAGGAGAGCGCAGCAATGGGGGAGTGGAGGGCAAAGCAGAGAGATTCCCGCACGGAGGATCACCCAGCACTCACCAGCACGAGAGGCTTGTCTGCTCACCCGCTGGGGTGGGAGGGAGCTGGGAGCTGAGGCTCAGGCTTTGGTCAGATCGCAGGGAGAGGACTGGGGTTGGCAGCATGAACACAGCCTGAAGGGGGCTATTGCACCACGGCTAGCTGGGAGGGAGTTCTGGAAAACGTCTGGACCTGCCAAAGAAGCAAGAGATATTTTCATCCTTCCCAGTTTCCTGGTGCATGAAGAGAGGGGATTCAGAGCACTGCTTAAAGGAGCTCCAGAGACAGGCGCAAGGCACGGCTATCACCACAGAACCCAGAGACGGACATGAGATACTAAGGCTGCTGCTGCAGCCACCAAGAAGCCTGTGTGCAAGCACAGGTCACTATCCACACCGCCCCTCCTGGAGCCTGTGCAGCCCGCCTCTGCCAGGGTCCCGTGATCTAGGGAAAACTTCCCTGGGAGAACACATGGTGTGCATCAGGCAGACGCAATGTCTCGACAGCCTCTGTAGCCACAGGCTCACCCTGCATCCATAACCCTCCTTCACCCTGGCCTGAGTGAGCCAGAGGCCCTGAATCAGCTGCTGCTTTAACCCCCTCCTGTCTGAGTGAAGAACAGATGCCCTCAGGCGACCTACATGCAAAGGCGGGGACAAATCCAAAGCTGAACTCCAGGAGCTGTGCAAACAAAGAAGAGAAAGGGAAATCTCTCCCAGCAGCCTCAGAAGCAGTGGATTAAAGTTCCACAATGAACTTAATGTACCCTGCATCTGTGGAATTCCTGGATAGACAAAGAATCGTCCCAAATTGAGAAGGTGGACTTTGGGAGCAAGATATATTAATTTTTCCCCCTTTTCTCTTTTTGTGAGTGTGTATGTGTATGTTTCTGTTTCATTTTGTCTATATAGCTTTGCTTTCACCATTTGTGCTAGGATTCTGTCAGTCCATTCTTTTTCTCTTTTTAAAAAAAAAATTTAAATTGTTTTCATATTTTTTTAAAATTTTTTATATTAATAACTTTATTTTATTTTACCTTACATTTATTTTATTTTATTCCTCTTTCTTTCTTTCCTTCTTTCTCTTTCTCTCTCTCTCTCTCTCTCTCTCTCTCTCTCTCTTTCTTTCTTTCTTTCTTTCTTTCTTTCATTTTTATTCTGAGCCTTGTGGATAAAAGGCTCTTGGTGCTACAGCCAGGAGTCACTGCTGTGCCTCTGAGATGGGATAGACAACTTCAGGACACTGGTCCACAGGAGACCTCCCAGATCCACATGATATCAAACTGCGAAAATCTCCCAAAGATCTCAATCTCAAGGCCAACATCCAGCTTCACTCAATGACCAGCAGCAACAGTGCTGGACACCCTATGCCAAACAACCAGCAAGACAGGAACACAGCCACATCCATTAGCAGAGAGGCTGCCTAAAATCATAAGTCCACAGACACCCCAAAACACATGACCAAACGTGGACCTGCCCACCAGAAAGACAAGACCAAGCCTCATATACGAGAACACAGGCACTAGTCCCCTCCACCAGGAAGCCTACGCAACACATTGAACCAACCTTAGTCACTGGGGACAGACACCAAAAACAACAGGAAATACGACCTGCAGCCTGAAAAAGGTGATCCCAAACACAGTAAGATAAGCAAAATGAGAAGACAGAAAAACACAAAGCAGATTAAGGAGCAAGGTAAAAACCCACAAGACCTAACAAATGAAGAGGAAATAGGCAGTCTACCTGAGAAAGAATTCAGAATAATGATAGTAAAAATGATCCAAAATCTTGGATATAGAATAGAGAAAATGCAAGAAACATTTAACAAGAACCTAGAGGAACTAAACAGGAAACAAGCAATGATGGACAACAAAATAAATTAAATTAAAAATACACTAGAAGGGATCAATAGCAGAATAAATGAAGCAGAAGAACGGATAAGTGACCTGGAAGATAAAATAGTGGAAATAACTACTGCAGAGCAGAATAAAGAAAAAAGAATGAAAAGAACTGAGGGCACTCTCAGAGACCACTGGGACAACATTAAATGCATAAACATTTGAATTATAGGGGTCCCAGAAGAAGAAGAGAAAAAGAAAGGACTGAGAAAATATTTGAAGAGATTATAGTTGAAAACTTACTTTATATGGGAAAGGAAATAGTTAATTAAGTCCAGTAATCACAGAGAGTCCCATACAGGATAAATCGAAGGAGAAATCACCAAGACATATATTAATAGAACTATCAAAAATTAAATATAAAGAAAACATATTAAAAGGAACAAGGGAAAAACAACAAATAACACACAAGGGAATCCCCATAAGGTTAACAGCTGATCTTTCAGCAGAGACTCTGCAAGCCAGAAGGGACTGGCAGGACATATTTAAAGTGATGAAGGAGAAAAACATACAAGCAAGATTACTCTACCCAGCAAGGATCTCATTCAGAATTGATGGAGAAATTAAAAACCTTACAAACAAGCAAAACCTGAGAGAATTCAGCACCACAAAACCAGCTTTACAACAAATGCTAAAGGAATTTCTCTAGGCAAGAAACACAAGAGAAGGAAAAGACCTACTGTAACTAACTGAAAACAATTCAGAAAATGGGAATAGGAAAATATATACCGATAATTACCTTCAATGTAAATGGATTAAGAATTCCCACCAAAAGACACTGACTGGCTGAATGGATAAAAAAACAAGACCCATACATATGCTGTCTATAAGAGACCCACTTCAGACCTAGGGACACATACAGACTGAAAGTGAGGGGCTGGAAAAAGATATTCCATGCAAAGGGAAATCAAAGGAAAGCTGGAGTAGCAATTCTCATATCAGACAAAATAGACTTTAAAATAAAGACTATTAGAAGAGACAAAGAAGGACACTACATAATGATCAAGGGATCAAATCAAGAAGAAGATATAACAATTGTAAATATTTATGCACCCAACATAGGAGCACCTCAATACATAAGCCAAGTACTAACAGCCATAATAGGGGAAATCAACAGTAAAACTATCATAGTAGGGGACTTTAACACCCCACTTTCATCGAAGGACAGATCATCTAAAAGGAAAATAAATAAGGAAACACAAGCTTTAAATGATACATTAAACAAGATGGACTTAATTGATATTTATAGGACATTACATCCAAAAACAACAGAATAAACGTTTTTTCAACTGATCATGGAACATTCTCCAGGATAGACCATATCTTGGGTCACAAATCAAGGTAAATTTAAGAAAATTGAAATTGTATCAAGTACCTTTTCCGACCACAATGCCATGAGACTAGATATCAATTACAGGGAAAGATCTATAAAAAATACAAACACATGGGGGCTAAACAATACACTACTTAATAATGATGTGATCCCTGAAGAAATCAAAGAGGAAATCAAAAAATACCTAGAAACAAATGACAATGAAAACACGATGACCCAAAACCTATTAGATGCAGCAAAAGCAGTTTATAGAGGGAAGTATATAGCAATAGAATCCTATCTCAGGATTAAAGAAAACTCTCAAATAAACTACCTAATCTTACACCTAAAGCAATTAGAGAAAGAGAAACAAAAAACCCCAAAGTTAGCATAAGGAAAGAAGTCACAAGGCTCAGATCAGAAATAAATGAAAAAGAAATGAATGAAATGATCAATAAAACTAAAAGCTGGTTCTTTGAGAAGATAAACAAAATTGATAAACCATTAGCCAGACTCATCAAGAAAAAAAGGGAGAACACTCAAATCACTAGAATTAGAAATGAAAAAGGAGAAGTAACAACTGACACTGCAGAAATACAAAGGATCATGAGAGATTACTACAAGCAACTCTATACCAGTAAAATGGACAACCTGGAAGAAAAGGGCAAATTTTTGAAATGCACAACCTACAAGACTGAACAAGGAAGAAATAGAAAATATGAACAAACAAATTACAAGCACTGAAGTTGAAACTGTGATTAAATATCTTCCAACAAACAAAAGCCCAGGGCCAGATGGCTTCACAGACGAATTCTATCAAACATTTAGAGAAGAGCTAACACCTATCCTTCTCAAACTCTTTCAAGATATAACAGAGGGAGGAACACTCCCAAACTCATTCTACGAGGCCACCGTCAACCCGATAACAAAACCAGACAAAGATGTCACAAAGAAAGAAAACTACAGGCCAATATCACTGCTGAACATAGATGCAAAAATCCTCAACACAATAATAACAAACAGAATCCAACAGCCCATTAAAAGGATCATGCACCATGTTCAAGTAGGGTTTATTCCAGGAATGTGAGGATTCTTCAATATATGCTAATGAATCAACATAATACACCATATTAAAAATTGAAGGAGAGAAACCATATGATCATCTCAATAGATGCAGAGAAAGTCTTTGTCAAAATTCAACACCCAATTATGATAAAAGCCCTGCAGAAAATAGGCATAGAGGGAACTTTTCTCAACATAATAAAGGTCATTAATGACAAACCCACAGCCAACATCATCCTCAATGGTGAAAAACTGAAACCATTTCCACTAATACAAGGAACAAGACAAGGTTGCCCACTCTCACCACTCTTATTCAACATAGTTTTGGAAGTTTTAGCCACAGCAATCAGAGAAGAAAAAGAAATAAAAGGAATCCAAATCAGAAAAGAAGAAGTACATCCCTCACTGTTTGCAGACAACATGATACTATACATAGAGAATCCTAAAGATGCTACCAGAAAACTACTAGAGCTAATCAATGAATTTGGTAAAGTAGCAGGATACCAAATTAATGCACAGAAATCTCTGGCATTCGTATACAATAATGATGAAAAATCTGAAAGTGAAATCAAGAAAACACTCCCATCCACCAAGGCAACAAAAAGAATAAAATATCTAGGAATAAACTTACCTAAGGAGAAAAAAGACCTGTATTCAGAAAATTTTAAGACACTGATGAAAGTAATTAAAGATGATAAAATTGATGGATAAATATACCATGTTCTTGGATTGGAAGAATCAACATTTTGAAAATGACTACTACCCAAAGCAATCTACAGATTCAATGCAATCCTTATGAAACTACCACTTGCATTTTTCACAGAACTAGAAAAAAAAAATTCACAATTTGTATGGAATCACAAAGGACCCCAAATAGCGAAAGCAATCTTGAGATCGAAAGTTGGACGTGGAAGAATCAGGCTCCTTGACTTCAGATTATACTACAAACCTAGAGTAATCAAAACAGTATGGTACTGGCACAAAAACAAAGAAAATGGTCAATGGAACAGGATAGAAAGCCTAGAGGTAAACCCATGAACATATGATCACCTTATCTTTGATAAAGGAGGCAAGAATATACAGTGGAGAAAAGACAGCCTCTTCCATAAGTGGTGCTGGGAAAACTGGACATGTACATGTATAAGTATGAAATTAGATCACTCCCTAACACCATACACAAAAATAAGTTCAAAATGGATTAAAGACCTAAATGTAAGGCCAGAAACTATCAAACTCTTAGAGGAAAACATAGGCAGAACCCTCTCTGACATAAATCACAGCAAGATCCTTTTTGACCCACCTCCTAGAGAAATGGAAATAAAAACAATAATAAACAAATGGGACCTAATGAAACTTTAAAGCTTTTAAACAGCAAAGCAAACCATAAACAAGACCAAAAGACAACCCTCAGAATGGGAGAAAATGTTTGCAAATGACAAAGGATTAATCTCCAAAATTTACAAGCAGCTCATGCAGCTCAATAACAAAAAAACAAACAACCCAATCCAAAAATGGGCCAAAAACCTAAATAAACATTTCTCCAAAGAAGATATAAAGATTGCCAACCAACACATGAAAGAATGCTCAACATCATTAATAATTAGAGAAATGCAAATCAAAACTACAATGACATATCTTCTCACACCGGTCAGAATGGCCACCATGAAGAAATCTACAAACAATAAATGTTGGAGAAGGTGTGGAGAAAAGGGAACACTCTTGCACTGTTTTGGGGAATGTAAATTGATACAGCCACTATGGAGAACAGTATGGAGGTTCCTTAAAAAAATAAAAATAGAATTACCATATGACCCAGCAATCCCACTACTGGGCATATAACCTGAGAAAACCATAATTCAAATGAATCATGTACCAAAATGTTCATTGCAGCTCTATTTACAATAGCCAGGACATGGAAGCAACCTAAGTGTCCATCAACAGAGGAATGGATAAAGAAGATGTGACACATATAAAGAATGGAATATTACTCAGCCATAAAAAGAAATGAAATTCAGTTATTTGTTGTGAAGTGGATGGACCTAAAGTCTGTCATACAGAGTGAAGTAAGTCAGAAAGAGAAAAACAAATACCATATGCTAACACATATATATGGAATCTAAGAGAAAAAAAAAGGTCATGAAGAATCTATGGGTAAGATGGGAGTAATGACACAGACCTACTAGAGAATGGACTTGAGGATATGGAGATGGGCAAGGGTAAGTTGTGACAAAGTGAGAGCGTGACATGGACATATATACACTGGCAAATGTAAAATAGATAGCTAGTGGGAAGCAGCCGCATAGCACAGGGAGATCAACTTGGTGGTTTGTGACCAGCTAGAGTGGTGATATAGGGAGGGTGAGAGGGAGGGAGAAGCAAGGGGGAAGAGGTATGGAAATATATATATATATATATAACTGATTCACTGTTATAAAGCAGAAAGTAACACACCATTGTAAACCAATTATACTTCAATATAGATTTTAAAATATGTAAATAAATAGATAGATAAAAATAAAAAGAAGGAACAGCAAAAGAATAAACATGAAAATGTAAAAAGGTACATCAAAATCAAAAAATTTGAGGAAGGAGGGTAAAAAATACAAATTATTTTTCGTTTTTTTTCAGGATATGTTTGAGCCTATATGACTATCAGTCTAAAGCAAGTAGATATAGGAAGCAGTTAACATACTTGAAAAACAGGACAACCACAAATCAAAAACTTACAATAGATTCACAGAACAAAAAAGAAAAGAACATAGGCATATTTTAAAAGGCAATCATCAATCCACAAAAAGAAAAAGAAAGGAACAAAGAAGAAAGAAAGAATCAACTGGAAAACAAGGTTTGAAATGGCAATAAATACACATATATCGATAATTACCTTAAATGTCAATGGAATGAATGCTCCAATTAAAAGACATAGAGTGGCAGAGTGAACAAGAAAATCGCAGCCTATAATATGCTGCCTACAAGGGGCACACATTATGGCAAAGGGCACACATGGATTGAAAATGGGGGTATAGAAAAAGTTATTTCATGCAAACGGAAATGGCAAGAAAGCAGGAGTTGCAATAGTCATATCAGACAAAATAGACTTTAGAGCAAATGATATAAAGAAAGATAAAGAAGGGCACTATATAATGATAAAAGTATCAATACAAGAAGAGGATTTTATACTTATCAACAAATATCCACCTAATATCGAAGCACTTGAATACATAGAACAAATACTAACAAACATAAGGAGAGAAATTGATAGAAATATAATAATAGTAGGAGACTTTAGCACCCCGCTCACATCAATGGACAGACAGAGAATCAATAAGGCAAAAGAGATCCTAAATGATACAATAGAAGAGTTAGACTTAATTGATATTTTCAGGACACTACATCCAAAAAACAAAAACAACCCCTCCCCCCAAAAACCAGAATATACATCTTTTCAAGTGCACACAGAACATTCTCTAAGATTGACCACAGCCTAGTACACAAAGCTAACCTCAATAAATTTAAGAGTATAGAAATTATTTCAAGCATCTTCTCTGTCAATAATGGCATGAAACTAGAAATTAACCACAGGAAAAGAAATGAGAAACAAAGGATTACATGGAGACTAACTAACATGCTACTAGAAAACCAATGGGTTAATGAGAAAACCAAAAAAAAAAAAAAATTAAAAAATACCTTGAGACAAACAGCAA